>NC_091794.1:46506250-46813437 GCF_041296235.1 Equus asinus | reverse complement strand
CCATAACCAACTGCCTAGTTGGTTTTTCACACTTGGAATTCACAGGCACTTAAAATTTAATATATCCAAATAAAATGAATTATTTTTCTCCCCCAAACTGCTATTTCTTCAGAATTCACTATCTTAGTAGGTGGTACAATCACTTGCTCGTTTCCTCAAGCAGGGAATCTGGAAACAATCTTGAATGCTCCCTCTCCCTCACCTTCCTCTCCGTGCCCTATCAATTCTGTCTTTGGAATAGCTTTCACAATTTTCCACGTACATCCCTTTCCACTGGTTCCTACTCTAGTATATACTACCATCATCCTGGTGTGGATGGTGTGAGCATCTTTGAATGGCTGCAATCGCCTCTTAAATCACCTCTTAACTGCCCTTCTTTCTAAAGTATTTATTTATTCACAAATATTTATGAAGTACTTACATGTGCAAGATAACCCATGTGGCAGGCACTCTAGCAAATATTTTTAAAAAGAAAAAAACTTTATAAACCGTTTTTTAAACAGGGTAAAAGAGACATGCATACAAATTACAATGAGTCAAATAGTGATGCCTGCAACAAGGGTATTACACATCAAGTGCCAGAGAAGTTCAGACGAAAAGTACGACTTCCATCTTGGGGGAAAAGGGAGGTTTCAAAGAAGAGGGGCTATTTGAACTGAACTCTACATTTTTTGGATTGAGAGTATTGGGCTGGAAAAGATAAAGGGAAGGAAGTGTATGGAAAGGGAATGTTCCAGGAGGAGAAAACGGAATGAAGATCTGTAGGGTGTAAGAATGCAAATCATTAAATCTGGCTAGCTGGCAGAGTGCTTAAAGATGCTTAGCAGAGGATGAGCTGAGAAATAAATGCTTACCATAATTCATGGGAGTAGGTTGTTTCCACATTACTTACTCCTCTGTACCTTGCATTTTATTAGGAATTTACAGAGATAGAGAGGGCCATATTTGAAATTCTTAAATTGAAGGAGGAAGGAGATCCCCCTGGACTCTGCAAAAGTGAGGTGTGACCCAGAAGGATGAAATGGTCCTTCAGTGCACATTACTCATCTGCTTCCAACAACTTGAAAGTCACATTTTACCTGATACCTTCCTTCACATACAATCTTTACAAGAGAAAATTTCCTCTGGGGAATTCTTCTAGGGTTCACATTAAGTACCAGTACCTGCAGGAGCAAATATCTAGCACCTTCTAGTGATCAAAATGTTTTAGTTAGCTCTAAGTGGCTGTTACACAAATAAACAGAAATCTTAGCACAGAAGAATGTGGGATTAAGGAAAAACCTAAAAGTTTCCTTTTCATAATTATAGCATAAATATCGAGTTCTTTTAATACATTTTCCATCGTGAGAGCACTAGAATAAATATGAACCTGCTACTTCAGGCTTACAATCTGGTTCATGAATTTAAAAATTGTAATTATTATTTTACGTATCAAATAGTACTTTTATTTCTCTGAAACAGAGAAAACCAGAAAGAAATATGAGAGGGCAATTATCTCCGACTTGAATCCGAAAAGACTTAAATCATCTCTTGTTTCCTTTGCATTAAATATTTATATTGATTTCCTAATACTGTAAGGGACACAACACCTCTATTTATACATAAATGACTGGAAGAACACTGTTATACTTTTGGCTGAAGTAGATTATTAAGAAATAGGCATTCATTGTATGAGGAAGTATTTTGTTACTTTAATGTAGTCCATAAATTATAATTGAGCGTATTTAAAACAAACACAGTTATCTATTATAAACAGGGAAATCCACTCTGAACTAATCTTTGCCATTTTAAATTTAAGCCAATAATTTAAAGAAAGGCATCTTCTTATAGCATTTCTTGTTTTTTTTTTCTTTTCCTAAATCCATTTAAGATTTTTTTTTTCTTAAAAGATTTGACTTCAAAACTCCATTTGTTTTCTGGATCTCATTCTCCTCACATTTTCTAGACCTAAATCTTACATCTATCCAATTTTTTCTTAGTGAATTTACTATATCCCATTTCATATCTTTCTTCTTCAAACATGATCAGTTCCCTAAATTAAAAAAAAAAGAAAAAATCTTTTCTTGACTTCACAACCTGTTAGAGCTAAAACGTTCATCTTTCTTCCTTTTTTGGATGATCTAAATTTTATATGCTTTATCTGTTGGTTCACTTACATCATTTCATTCATGTGTTCATCTATTCATTCAAAACAAATAGACACTGAATTTCAATCACTTTTAAGAGCCAAATCAGATACTTCCTTCTTAACAAAGCCTTTTCTAAAGTGCATTTCGCCCTCCCCTCAGACGTCCTTGATCCTTTCCTTCCCTGAATTCCCATTACTCTTTTTTATTCACTTGCATTGTTCTGTTTCGTATTTTGGTTATCTGTGTATGTGTTTTCTCTAACGTCCTAATTAAAAGCTCTTTGAGGGCAGTGACTCCACCTTGTGTGTCTTCTTGTCTCCTGCATGTCTAATGAATTACTTAGACAATTCCCTTCAATGAACATTCATTAAGCACCTAATATATTCAATGCCTTAGTTCCTAGAGTTTATTTTTCATCAGATAGGCTTAGAGAAGGAACTCAAAGTAGCATAAACAAATTGAACAGACTCAGAGATGGGAAAGCACGTGACGTGGTTTCACAACATCTAATCCACTTTTGCTAGATAGAGGGAACTAGAAAGGAGCTAATTAATGGGAGCAGTGTGTGGTAAACTATTGTTAAGCTGTAGTTTAACTCTGCCCAGAAAGCTTTTTCACCTTTCTTCTTCTAGTAACCATCCTAGCCTTTTCCTACATCAGGCTTCACTGTACATGTAAATCCTGGTGGGCCCCCTTACTTGGTGTAGCAGTATACTGTGTATTCTGGGCTTGGTAAAGCAAACTAACTCCATCTCCAGTCACAGAAAGAAGCGTGTGATCCAAGCAAAGTCATTTAAAGTCCTCCGCAGGGTTTCTTTTTCAGAGTTAACAAAGTAATTTTCCCAGGGGATGCCAAGTTGAAGGACATATCTGGAGTCACTGACAGGTATCCTGCCCCAGACATAGAGACTGCCTGAAAATAAAGTTGAGGCAAGCCAAAGAATGAAGAAAAGGAAAGAGAAAAACTTAAGGACCTCAGATAAGCCTCTCAATACACTTATGGTGAGAGTTCAATGCGCCTGAACTTCTCAGTTACATAACTGAATAAATTATGTTTTTGCTTTTGGGGAGTTTGCTTGTTTTACTTAACTGGACTTGAGTTTCTACCAGTTGCATTTTAAAAAGAGTGGATGATGTTGAAAGGTCTTCTGTGTCTTAACTATGGAAATGCAAGACCATTGCAGATATTGAGGAAAAATATTAGGTAATCAAAGTTGTATCAGCCTTCTATTCATTCTCTGATTAGTTCTCTTAGCTTCAGTGGTCTTCCTCTTTTTTTCTACTCAAAATTTTTCCCACAAAATTATTGTAAAATTCAATGGTTCCTTCTCAGTTTGTACTTTTCTTGATTTCATTACAGTGTGTGAGGATATTGATAATTTATTCTTTCAGTATAGTCTAGGGCTATAAAAGAATGGACTTAGCTTGAATCTGGCTGTACTGTGTTTCAGTAGTGTGATATTGAACAATTCACTTAAACACAGGGCTTCAGTTTCCTCATCTATAAAATGGAGTTAGTAAACCTACCTCATAGTTTAATTGTGAGGGTCAAGAAAGATAAACGGGGAGTGATTGAAATAGAGTAAGTATTCAATATGGGTAGCTATTAGTTAGTATAAAAAGTAAAAAACATTTTCTCACTCTCTCCCAATGGATAAACACTGATAAAGTACTTCGGGTGAATGCTTTCATATTTTATTTTTACATTCATGTGTGGGGTTTTAAATTTTTCCTTTTATTAATGAATAATATCTCAAATTATTTGTTTCTTCCTTTGAAATATTTCAGATGTATCCTTTCCTTTCTATTCCAATTGCTACCATGTAAGTTTTGACCTGATCACCTGAATAGATTTCTTAGACTATATCGCTTCCTCTTCTTGTCTATCATATTGTCGAGGAAAATAATCCATAACCAATCTATAAATGAAAATTTGGGAGAGTTTATTCTGAGCTGGAATCTGAGGACCATGGCCCGGGGCCTTTTTTCCCAAAAGAAGAAAGGGCACCAAAGAAGTGAGGTATACAGAGTGGTTATATACCCCCAAACAGGCTGTTTCACATATGATCGAAATGTCCCTCCCACAATAGTCACAAGTGCTTGATGGACACAGCAGGTAGTGGGTCTGTTATCTCAGAGGGCGTAGCAGGAGGCAAGTCTATTGTCTCAAGCTGGGTGGTCACAGGTGAGCTCAGTAATCAGTTCCTAGCCTAAGGAAAGATGCTTAATCCTTAAGGGAATACCAACGTTGGGAGGGGGAGGGAAGTTGCACCTTCATCTCAAGGGCCTTTGCTCTTGTCATAGGGAATCTCTAAAGCAGATATACAATGCATGCTCAACGGCCTCGGTCAGGCCCTTCTGGAAAGACAAGTTCAGGCCGAATTAGGTTTACACCAAATGGCTACCTCATATACTCCAATATATCCTATTGCTTGCCATTTTTATTTGTCAATATATTCTGCTGTTATATTAACCTTCCTAAAGCATGGATTTCTTTTTCGTAAACAAAAACTTTATTTTCCTACTGCCAACCACACTAAGTCTAAGTTGCTTTGGACTTAGTTGCAAAATCTCCCATAAGATTTCACAACATTAGCTCTTTAACTACAAGCCATTTCTTTATTTTTACTTAGCTCTATTAGGGTATAATTTACATTCAATGAATTTCAACCATTTTAAGTGTAGAGTTTGATGAATTTTGGCTATTGTATGTATACTGGTTTAGAACCACCACTATGATCAAGATATAGAATATTTCTACCAGTCTCAAAAGTTCCCTCATGACCCGTTGCAATTGGTTGACCACCCAGTCATGGCAGTAGGCAACCACCAATCTTCATTCTATCACTACAGTTTTGCCTTTTCTAGAATTTCATATCAATGGAATCATGAAGTAATCAGTCTTTTGAGTTGGACTTCTTTCACGTAGCATAATGCTTTTGAGATTTGTTTTTGTAGTGTGTTTTTCAATATTCTGTTCTTTTTTCTTGCTGAGAAGTATCCAAAGTATGGATGTAACACAATTTGTTGATCCATTTACCAGTTAATGAACATTTGGCGGGATTTCAGTTTGGAGCCATTACAAAAAACTGTTGCTATGAAAATTAGCATCTTTGTGTAGACCTATACATTTATTTCTTGTGGCAAATACTTATGAGTGGAATGGCTGGATCCTCTGGCAAGTGGGTGTTTATTGTAATAAGAAAGACTAAACTATTTTCCACAGTGGATGCACCATTTTCCGTACCACCAGCAATATATGAACATTTCAGCTACCATTTATTCTTGAAATATTTTTTGGCCCTGTTCTGTTGCTCTTCTTCTGGGACTGCTTTATATTATCTATCTATTTTCTTTTGATTTTCTCTGTTCTTTCTATTAGGTGTCGACGAAAATAATCCATAACCAATCTATAAATGAAAATTTGGGAGAGTTTATTCTGAGCTGGAATCTTAGGATTATAACCCAGGAGAGTCTTTCCACAAAGGAAGAGAGCACTCCAAAGAAGTGGGGGTACACAGGGTGATTATATACCCTCAAAGAGGGTACTTTACATATGATTGAAATGTCCCTCCCACAATGGTCACAAGATTGTCCTGTCGGCACAGCACTTGATGGACACAGCAGGTAGTGGGTCTGTTATCTCAGAGGGTGTAGCAGGAGGCAAGTCTATTGTCTCGAGCTGGATGGTCACAGGTGAGCCCAGCAATCAGTTTCTAGCCTAAGGAAAGATGCTTAATCCTTAAGGGAATGCCAACGTTGGGAGGGGGAGGGAAGTTGCACCTTTATCTCAAGGGCCTTTGCTCTTGCCATAGGGACTCTGTAAAGCAGATATACAATGCATGCTCAACGGCCTCGGTCAGGTCCTTCTGGAAAGACAAGGTCAGGCCGAATTAGGTTTACACCAAATGGCTCCCTCATATACTCCAATATATCCTATTGCTTGCCATTTTTATTTGTCATGGGTAATAGCTATTGTTTTACCTTCAAGTTCCCTGACCCTTTCCTCAGTCCTCTCCATCATTTCACTTTTAAGCTCAGTCAGTCAATTTTTTATTTCATGTATATAGTACTTTTTAGTTCTAGAATGTCCTTTGGTTCTTTCTATCATTTATGTTTGCTTAAATTTCCTATTTGTTTTATTCATTGCAAGCATATATTATTTTACTTCATTGAGGATTGTTATAATAGCTGTTTTAAAATACTGGTTGGTTCACTCCAACATAGAAATAATTTAGGAGTTGGTTTCAGCAGATTTTCTTTTTTCTTGAAAATACATCTATTTTCCTAAATTTTTGTATGTCAGATAATTTTGGATTATATCTTGAACATTATAAGTAAGTTGTGGAGACCCATAATAGCTCCAACGCTAATTCAAATCTGTTTTCTTGAACTGAACTGTTATGGGTCAGTTGCACATATATGTGGTTCAGGGGTCCATCAAACATGTAGACAGACAGAACTTGAGCATCCCCCTTTATGTCTCTTATATTTTCCCTGAGATTTCCCTACTTTCCCAGTTTCCTCTGGATTCAGTCATCTGATTTCCCAAACAAAGGAATCACTGGTTCTCCCACCACACTGACTGCTCCTGGCTCCAGGCTAATAGCTGCAAAAATGAAAACTTAACTCTACACAACAACCCTTCTCTGTGTGTGGATTTCCTACAAGAATCTGCCTGCTTCTGTTTACTATAAAGTGCCTTTATGTAGCTCCTGGTTTTAGTGTTAAGTCCAGAGTTTATAGTTGATATCTTCAGAAAGGTCAGTCTAATAGGATCTTACTCAGCTATTACCAGAAGCCAGTTCTTTATCTTTCTTAAAAAATGCTACTGTTTATCTAAAGCCATTAACGCTTTATCCTTTCTTCCACATATTTAAATCAAATTGATCCTATAAGACTAACTAGAAATTCAGTTCTCAATTGAGCTTTTTCTACCTGCAGCTTTGCTTGCTTCTCTCTGTCTCTTCTCTATGCTTCTTGAAGTGTTAGACAGTTCTTGACATCAAACATTTTAACTTCTTTTTAATTAACATCACAGGACACCTAAACTTCAGACATTTGCCAGTGATCTCCAGCTCAAATAGTTTTCTTCTGAACCCATACTAAATATAAACTTTAACCAACTAACATTTGAAATCCATGTTCTCATACCTGATCTTTTTAAGTTCAAGAGGACTGTGTGTGATAGTGGCAAGTTAACTGAACTTGGGGTCAGAGGACACAGTTTCAAGTTTAAACTGTTATGCCTTGGATCGAGTAATTTTACCCCCTGAGTCTTAGTTTCTCCATCTGTGCAATAGGTATCCTAAAAATCCCTACTTCTGGGGCCAGCCTAGTGGCATAGTGGTTAGGTTCATGCACTGTGCCTTGGTGGCCTGGAGTTCACAGGTTCAGATCCTGTGTGCAGACCTGCATACTGCTCACCAGGCCACACTGTGGTGGTACCCCACATACAAAAAACAGACAAAGATTGCCACAGGATAGCACAGTGACAATCTTCCTCAAGCAAAAAGATGAGGACTGGCAACAGATGTTAGCTCAGGGGCAGTCTTCCTCACCAAAAACAAAAACAACCAAAAAAACACCTACTTTATAAAGCTGAGATTAACAGAACCCTTCATCCAGTTACACCAACTCAAAAATCAAAATCTTTTAAACTTTCTCTCACATTCCACAGCCAATCATTTTCCAAATCTTTCTTGCATTAATGCACTACTTTTAAATTCTTGTTGTTGTTATTGCTGCTACATAGTTCAGACACCTTTATGTCTTTTGTATATTATTGCAATTTCATAACTGGCTTCCCTGCTTTTAGTTTTAGCTCTCCTTCCAAATCCACTCCCCAAGCTCCTTCAAACAGACTTTTCTAAAAGGCAAATATGATCACACTGCCTTGCTGAAGGCTCTCCGGTGGCCCTGCCTAAGTGCCAGGTTCCCAAACTTCATTGTCTAACACACAAGTTCCTTCATTATTATCTGATCTTGCTTACGTACAAACTCATTTCTTGCTACTCCTCCACATGCCTTCCATGCTCCAGCTAAACTGAGCTGCTTGCCTTTAATAACACACTTTGCACTCTAGTGAGCTCATATGTATGTTGCTCCTCTGCTTGGAATGTCCTTCCGTGGAAAGTCTTTTAGTATTGTGCATGAAGGCGTCATGTGGTTTAGGTATGATCTATCTCAGAGATACTGTACCAGTGGAAAGGGACCATGGCTCACAGCTCTTCTGATCTTTCAATTAGGAGGTAATGGTACAGATTGGCACTCAGAGGACTGGTGAGTGAGAATTCATTTACTGACTAATACAAAGCATTCTTGATTTATTTAAGAACTAAATTTATGGTATATTACAAATGTGACTTTAGGTTTCTATAACTGCTTCTATAAATTTCAAAATTTTAAAGAATTACAAAAAAAGAATTTTAGAACTTAAGACAAAAACATTAGCTAGATACAATGTTTAAAATAGTAAAACTCTGGGAAATGAGCAAATATGGAATCTAAGCCATATGTAAAAAAGTACCATTGGGTCTTAAATGAACAGACTATCTTTGGAAGTATGGTATCATTGCTTTATGAACACATTTGGGGCTAATATATGCCCATTCCAAACCTTCTTTCAACAAAGTGGGGATGCTGTCCTCTAATTATGGCTTTAATGTATTTTAAGTAAGACATACTTTTTTAAAAAATGTCTTTCAAGAAAATCTGAGCAAATTCTTATGCCTTTATGTACAATTATTGGCTGAAGCTGGAGTTAGTCTGTAATCATGTCCCCCAAATTTCTATTAGTGAATCAAATTGACCGCATTCATTCATTTACTCATTTGTTCAACTACAGGGCACCACAACGAGTCGGCATACTTCTAGGTGCTTGTCAAACAGCAGTAAACAAAACAGACTAAGGCCCTGATTTCATGGCACTTAGCTTCAGGCGAGGAGAAGCAAATAATAAATAAGTAAATAAATATAATCAAGTTATAATAAGTACTCTGAAGCAAATATAAGGAACAAGAGAGTGAATGGAGAGGAGAATGCTATTTTAGACAGTAGTCAATGAAGACATCTTTTGAAGGTGACATCTGAGTAGAGACCTATACGAATGAAGGAGGAAATCACATAGCCATCAGGAGGAGGAAAGGCTTGGGCAGAGGGAATGGTGGGTGTAAAGGTCCTGGGATGAGCAATTGTTTGTATCCTGTAAACAAGTTGAGAAAAACAAAAGATCCAGAAATAACGATAACAGTAGACAGACTATGCAATTGCATTATAGGAAGTGCACATTAGTTACATTTAAAGTAAGGGAAAATAATTTCTGCCTGACGGGATCTTTAAGGTAGTAGTTTTGCTAGTTTTCATTAGGTAAGGATGGTGATGTGGATAGTCCAAGCGAACAAATCCTTAGAATTGTCCTTGGAGATCGGTGAGTCCTATCTTTTGGGAGAAATATAAAGATTAGGAACTAGGGAAGTGATGGGAGAGAAAACTGAATAAAGCTGTGTGGGAATGAGAGTGTGTTGAATTCATGTCCTAGGATAAGAAGCTTGTATTTCACAGGATAGGAAATAAAAGTTCATTGAGGATTTTCAAAAATGCTTTGACTTGGTACGGGCTAGATTAAAAAAGATTAATTGGGCCATGCTGTACAGACTGTATGGGATGAAGAGGCGGCAATAGCCTAAGGTTGGAGACCAGGCTGACTGTGGCCAAATGGATAGCGTGCATTACCAGACTATGCTGACAATCCTAGACGTTTCAGATCTGTCTTTTCTGTATTCATAACATCTATATCCTTCATCCAGGTAATAATAAAACACTGCGATGAAGCTGTGTAGGTGGTCCACTCCGCAACTCCACTGATTATTTGGCTGTATCTTTTATTTCTTTCACAGCTGAGATATGAACTTTCTTCGCCGCTATAAACTCTTTCTCAGTATATTATTTATATTTAACCCATTTTAAGTAAAATACATAAGATTTATGGGGAAAGTTGCAGTAAAATTTCATCTAAGCATAGCATTTTATTAATACTTTTTCTTCTGAAGCCCCTTGGAAAAGAAAAAAAAAATGTTATCTCCTGCTGTTGAGTCTTTGGGAGTAATACTCTTGCCTTTTCTTTACTTTAGAAGAACATGGCTTTTAATTTTCTTTATATATATATATATATATAATTACTAGAGGAAAAAATATTCCCAGTTAATGACTTTCTGGACTGCATATTACTATATTGAGATGTCTGAAAATACAATATGATATTCACCCTGAAGCCTAAATTCCTTTTTCAATATTTTCATTTTTATTTCCAGGAAAAGAAATTTTACCATCACAACAATTAGGCAGTACCCACAAAAAGCTGAATTCACTACTCTTCCCGTGATTTTTCCCCCACTTCCACTCAATAGATTGGCTCTTTTGAGCCAATATTTTCAGAAAATGGTAATACTTTACATATGTGTTATACAAGGTCTCCTTCCAAATCCGCAGAGAAGCAGATGTGTTGAGACAAATTTCACAGGGTTTTAATTTGTATTTGACTTTACAGAGAGCCCCAGTATTCGCTCCAAACAGTATCTGACATGGTAAAAGGCATTAACTTGCGCATGGTTAACATCACAGCCTAGAAGACCACACGATTTGCAATGTAAATTGAATCCGACTTGCTACATTTTATTGATCCTTTATCACCTATTCATGAGTTCAATGTTTTCTATCTCCTCATCCGCATTTACTACAATCCCTTACACTACAATTAGTTAATAGAAGATAGATACAGATACAATACCATGGGAAAAAGAGAAGGCAAGGAAGCCCTTAGGAATTATTCTCAAGTCACTGATGACTTCCATGTTGTAGATTCTATGTATGCAACCAAATTTCATGATCAGTCTATGACACTAAGCCCAAATGTCACTATATATACTGGTGTTTGACTTACAAGAGGAAACACATCATATAGATACCAAAAATAGAGTGAACACTGGGAAATCACTTAATCTGTGCCAAGAGCTTTCCATGAATTATTTTGGATACCTTCACAACATCTCTGCAAAGTAGGTGCTATTATTATCTCCATTTTGCAGAGGTGGAATTTGAGGTATAGAGAGATTAAGTAATGTGCACCAGGCAATAACAAATTAAGTGCAAATTCAAACTCAGGCAATCTGATTCTAGAGTCCCAGCTCTCAACTGCATACCAACAAAAGAAGAAAAAAATAAAAAGCAAAACTTTGTGCTTTTTAATTGCTTGTGGGATCAAATGGGATGGACTGGCTTTACTTCCCTCAGGGGGTTTGATTGGGAAAGCGGAGAAAAATGGGCAAGAGAAGTTTGGCTCATTTGTCTGTACTTACAGATAGTCATAAATGCTGTTTATGTGACAATTCTATTTTGTTAAAATTCTTGGGCTTTTTGTAAGACTAACTTATAAAAATGAGACAAAAGTGCCCAGCTTTTAAATGTAGCTGTGAAAGAATAATGAAAAAACACAATAGAACCTATTTAAATTAATCTCATACTATAAATACCAAATATTACAAATGAAAAATGTTCACACGTTACCTTTAGGGTTCTGATATTAACCTCAGCTGATACATTTAGAAAGTGGTGCCACAGCCTTGGGATATGACAGAGTACACAAAACTTTGCATTCTGTAAATTACAACGGAAAATTTTATCAAATCATCCTTATCTCTTTTTTAAAAGTTTGATTCTGCATTTGTCATAATAATACCCTCTATCAGGTTACCTTCATTGTCTGGTCTCATGGAAGTTGAAAGCATTTAATTAGGTACTTTGATATTGGAATTGGAATTTCTTTTCCTGGGAAATCCCAGAGAATTGGGAAATTCCAGAGAAATTTCACAGGATTTAACATTTAGACAAACTTGGGCAGGGCAGACCTGCCAGAAAGAATTAGATACATGTTTTAGTTGAATGAAATTTCACTTTCCTGGAAGAAATATCCTAATCTACTATTTGTCAACATATCACCTAGGTTACTTTTAAAAAAGGAAAAATGACAAGATAGACTGAATTCGATAACTGTCATGAAAATGTGGTACTGAATTCCTTCTAAAGAGAAGGAACGATATGTCATATTTAAGATTGTTTTTGAAAATCAGATCACATGCTGAAAGCTTAGGTTTTTTATTTACGATAATGAATGAAGTGATACTTTCAGGGCAACTGCATTCTAAGTGTTGGTTATTTTAAAGTTTCTTTCTTTTACCTGGATTTTACAGATTAAAATATACCTGCGATTGACAAATATGAAGCACGCTCTTAATAATAGAAAACACTTTTCCAGACCAAGTGTCATAGATTTCTCCTATCGATTTCTTCTACTAGTGGATTTTCTTTTTTATTTTGATTACATCACGTTGCAATCAATTAATGTAAGGGTTCAGTTGGCAGGGCCCTGGCCCCCTACTCACTTGTATTTAACATTCACATAGACAAGCTGGTAGGAGGTGGGTAGGTGTAAACACTGTGGTCTAGTTTGTCACACCCGTCACAAAAGCCGACACTGATTAGCCATGATGAGTTTTTAAAAATCACCTATCCAGCGGCAGAAGATGTGGGCGCAGCCAGCCAGAAGAGGCCAAGGGCAGTGGCGCTGCATTGACACTACTCCCACAAAACGGGCTACAAGCGACGCTTCAATTCAGAGATTACTCTGCCTCTAGCTGCTGGAGACAGAAAATAGGGGGGAATCTGATGGCGAGAGATCTCCCAAGGGAAAAAAACTGAAGAGGCACAGTAAAAGGCTGTTGCCTCCAACTCCTTACTCTCAGTTACCAAGACGAAAACGCCTGGAAAGGGAGCACAGGGACGCCGGGAATAGAGAAACTCATTACGTCCGAGGCCTCGCGGCTCCGCGGCCGTGCCTTTTCACTCACACGCTCCTCCAAGTGGTTTGGTGAACGTCACACGTGACGCCCGGAGCCCTTAACCCCTCCTGCCGCCGCGGGCGCTGTGGGCGCCGTGGGCGCCGCGGGCGCTGCGGGCGGAGGAGGCTCGGTCGCCGTGGGGGGAGGGAGGGAGGAGGGCGGAACTTGTAAAGGGAGGGACGGGACCACCACCAGCATCACGTCTGACACTGCTGGACCCGCGCCCCCGAAGCCCAACCCTACCGCCATCTCCGTTCCAGCCCCGGGGAGGGGGCTTGCAGAGGAGGGGATGCTGGGCAATATACCCGGCGAGGAGGAGGTGGCAGGGGAGGGAATCGTGGCTCTGAGCGGGCAGGACAGGGTCTGGAGGATGAGTCTAGCTTGATTCGGACTCCTGCACCCGGCCACGCTACGGAGAGAGGGGATAGAGGGAGAGGAGGTTGTGCTGTGTGTGTGCGCGCGTGTGTGTGCGCGTGTCTACAGGTAGCAGCGGCGGCGGCGGGGACCGGAGCAGGGGACGTATCTGCAGCCACCTCCCCTCCTGTGATTTTTCGGAGGCGATTGCTCACTTGGCTGACGGATCTGTACCCTCAAGAGATCTTCTCATCCTCTCCATTTCCACACATCTTAGGCGTCTTCCAGTTTCAAGTGTGTGTTTTGGGTATTTTATTTTATTTTTAATTTTTTTTTCTTCTCCCTCTAAATCTTCTCGGGAATTCTGCATATTGAAGCAGGTGGCTCCTGGTACGAAATCTTTGGATACATTTGGCTTGCCAAGTTTTTCTCTTCCCCATCCCCTCCCGCTTTCAGAGGCGTCTGTGGTGCTTTTCTTTTCGGATTTATATGCAGAAAACGTATATATGTTTATATACTGACCGCGTAATATATAAATACATATACGCGTGCCCAAGCGCTTGGTTTTCTTCTCTCTTCCCGACAAAGCGGAATGTTTTGGAGCCGATGGATAACGAGAACAGTATTAACAGTCTTTTGAGCCTGTTTTTTAAAAAGGGGAGGGAGCGTGAAGAATTGTTTAACATTCGGCCATCGTTTGGCTGCACACTAAACATCACGAAGTATTTATGGTTGCAGCTCAGGTGCAAACGGGGCTTAGCAAGAAAGGTAAGGGAGCTTCCTGCGTCCGCCGAGCTCCAGCGTTGATCGTAATCCTGGGGATCGCCGAGAACTTCCTGCTCCCTGCCTCTCCCTCTCCTTCCCCACCTTCCAGCAACCCTGCCCTGCTCTCTCCTCCTTACCCTTAACCCTTTTCCAGTGCCGATGGGGTGTGTGTTGGGGGTGGGGGGAGTGGAGGTGCAATCGTGTTAGTTTAAATGCTTCCCTTTTTCACGCCCAGCCGGGTAACTGTTTCCCAGTCCCCTTTTAGCTGTTTTAGGAAATACGTTTTGTCTTTTTGAAAAATAATGCTACCTAGACAGCTGTTTGAAACAGCTCTTGGTCAAGCCCTTACAGCTATCTTCTGACGAAAATAAAAGCAATAAAAAATAATGAACTTTAATGAACTGGTGGTTTCTTCAGCACTGGGGTTCATGGAACCTCCCCAACGCTTGTTTTCATTTAAAAACAAACCAGGACCTCAGTGGAGGAAATTCAGCTTCCGTTTCTGCATAAAGCCAATTCCTTTTACTTGGAGGGTCATTTACCAGAGTTGCACGAGACAGAGCTGAGTCTAGTGTAGGAGAAAACTACACGACTCTTAATTCCTTTTTAAATCCACCCTTTACAACAGGACCAGTCCCTGTTTAACTCTCCATTCAGGGGAGGCGTTTTCAGACTCGACCTTTTTGGGGAGAGGTGGGAACTTGCCTTTATTTTCTCTTCTCGCTCTCCAACCTCCTTCCTCCTCCGCTCACCATCTCTCGCCCAGGCAGTTTGTAAATTGCCCGTTTGCCCACCCCTCCTGGTGGGTGTTCCTTGCTCTTCTCCACTCCTGCCCCCTCCGTCCTCTCTTCATTGGCGCTTTCAGAGCAGATGCGTCTTCTCTTTCCTTGGGCTCCCTCTCCCGCCTCCCCCCGCCCCGCCCCGCCCCCCGCGCTCCCCACCTGCCCCGCTCTCCTCGCTCCTCCTCCCCGCCTCCCCGCGGCGTCTTGACCCTTCAATCCCGAGTCCCGGCCTGCGGGCGGGGGGCGTCGTGTCCGCGCGCCGACTCCCGGGCGGCCGGCGCCGAGCGCGCGGAGCCGGCGTGAGCAGAGCCCGTAGGAAAGGCGAGCCGGAGTCGGGAATCGGAGGCCGGGAGAGCCCGTCCGAGCCGGAGAGACCCGGAGAAAAGGGAGAAAGCGAGTGTGAGGCGCGCTCGCCGCCCGAGCTCGGGCGGACGCGTGCAGTCTCCTCCATCGCCTTAGAGCGGCGCCCCAGTCACTGCAGCTTTCCAACCTAGAGCTGTGCCCAGGGATCACAGAGACCAAGAGCCGAGAAAGCGGCACAGAGGTACCAAAAAATAAGGAAAGGATTACGAGAGAGCGGGGAGGGTTTCCTGGCGAAATACGGAGGCTGAGCAGATGGAGGAGCAATGCTGCCTCCAGAAGAAAACCCTTGCCTGACGCCGGGCGGAGCGCAGAGGAGCTGCCTTCAGCCTCCTGCTCTCCCCAGGCCCTCAGGCTGGTTCAGGGGGGTGGCTCTGGCTCTTAGTTTGACAGGGATAAGAAAGTTGCTCTTCCCCACAACATTTCCTGCAAAGTGGTTTTCAGATCTGCGTGGCTCCAGTCAAGATGTCACTCCTTAGATCCCCCGCGATGAGCAGCTAATAGATTATGCATTATTGGGCATTAAACTCCCCTGGGAAGAGAAGGGAGTCCAAACATTTAAAACGGTCTCCACTGGCTCCTGACCGTCCAGCACAATGCTTTGTGAGTAGAAATGAAAAACCACCTGCAGTGAATTTAAAATGCTTTAGGTTGAAATTTTGAATTAGGAAGAATTTATTCCAGAGGAGGTCGTTAGTGTATTAGAGAGATGAGGCAAACTGTCTAGTATTTGATTATTTGTGATTATTCTAAATCATGAGCAGTTGGCTTCCACAAAGGTATTATACCATTTCTTTTTTCTTTGCCAGGCCCAGAGTGATACATGTAGAACTTAGGAAACATGAATTTAGATGGCTAACCCTGTGTCTATTACTCTGCATTTTTATTGATACTTAATATACTCATTTTTCTTCTTTTCATACTGAAACTACAGCAGGCTATTTTTGCTTAAATAGTCATGCTGTACATGAAAATTACAAGATTGCAATGTATTTCTCAAAAATTAATTATAAATAGGATCATAGATATAAAAATATCACTAAGAAAAGATGTGGGTACATGCGTTTGAGTGTAAAACCTATAAAATATCTCGGCATTTCAATCAGCTCTTGCAACCTAGCAGAACACCAGCTTGTTGAAACGAGCTCAGAAGCAAGGACCATGCACATATTTAAAAATTAAATCTTAAATACACAAACGTTAAGTTTACTGTGCCCTTGGCAGAGAGTGAATGTGAGTTTACCTCCACTGCTGAGGGATTGACAGAGAAAGTGGAAGTTAATCGTCACTCAGGCCTTCTGATTACATGGTTTGATTAAAATAAGTAAGTGTTTCTGTAAGCTTGGCTATTCTACAGTTAGTCTTTCCAATCCTCTTAATATAAGCAGAAATTGAGAGAGTCAGTCTTTCAGCGGACTGTGCTGGAGTTCCTGCAGTGTGGGCTTGAGAAAAGCCCTCTCTAGCTCCCCTCCTTTCTGTAGTCTCGCTCCTTCCACCCCCAAAGTACTTTCTGTCAATCTTACATTTATTCCCTCAGTGGGATTTCATTTTGTGAAATTTTCCTTTTACATTTAGGTATAACGTATTTTCAAATATCAGTGCCTGAATTCTTTTGAAGTTGATGGTGGAGTGTCCACTCACAGAAGGTGGGCTGAGAACTGCGTTAGCGGCAGCTAGAGTGAAGGCTTGACGACTCTTTGCATGGCTGGATGACTTCTCTGACTTTCTGTGGTCTCTTCCAACCCTGAGCTCCTCATATTTTATTCCCACTTGTATTATGTCCACATGGTCATCCAGTGGCAGGAGCTACCTCTTCCTTCAAAGGTCCTTAAATTTATTATTTATGATTTTTTACAGGATAGTTAAATAGCTGAACCTAGAGAATACAGATATAAATCTAAGCTCTCTGAGTATTTTCTTTTAAAGTTTCCACATAAATTTTAATGTTATTAACAACTTTTTGTGGGACAATATTAATACAGTTAGGTATGATTGATAAATACCTCTCTGGGTTTCCATGTGTTGAAACAAATAGATATTAACATTTTTTAGCAAAGCAGAGTAATAGTTTATTTCTAGCATTCCTTTTTTAAATTTTTACTCAGAGGAATTATTTAATGAATTACTTAACAAATACTAATTTGCAGTTGTTTCGTTTTTTTTAAAGGTATGCAATCTTCCTCTTTTTTTTTTCTCCCCAAAGCCCCAGTACATAGTTGTATATCCTGGTTGTGTATCCTTCTAGTTCTTCTATGAAGGATGCCACCACAGCATGGTTTGATGAGTGGTGTGTAGGTCTGCACCCAGGATCCGAACCAGCAAACCACGGGCCACCGAAGTGGAGCATGCGAACTTAACCACTATGCCACTGGACCAGCCCCGAATTTGTAGTTTTTATAAGCAAAGCACAATTGGAATTAACAGTAAGATTTGAAACCACAACAGTTCAACAATACACTTTTGCCACATTTTAAAATATTTCAAAGTGAAGTTTGATGTCTGTTTCCAACTTATTAGATTGTCAATAGGATGATATGATTCCTATTATATTTTAATTATTTGTAAATGGAATCACTCAAGTCCAGTTCACCAAACTTATTTTTTTTCTAAACAGCAAAGTTCTGGTCTGTGGATCTCTTATTAACAAAGGCCAAATAGTTTCTTATAGTTTGTATGCTAATGTCCAGAATGCTGACGCATTCAACTCTTCACAATTTACTCGTCTACTTTCTCTTTTAGATTAAAACACTTTCCGCCTGGAACTCCTCCCCAGTTTATTCTTTATCCCATTCAAAGGGCTCTTACTATTTTCCCCAATACTACATGCCATTTTAGGCTTCTTTGCTTTGCTTATGCGAGTATTTCTTCATGGACTGCTTTCCACCCTCCCCGACTCCCCCCAAACTTCTTGCCCCAATTGTGGGACATTTTGTTTCCTTACAGTGGTCTTTCCTCCCCCACCCTGCTTCCTTCCTGTACCCTTACTCTGAGCTCCCACAACGTGTTATTCAGACCAGGAGTAGCCCACCTTTCACACTTCCCGGTAGTTGACTCCCTCACTGCATAGTAAGTTTCCAGAAGTCCAAAACCCTACTTGATTCATCATTTCATTCAGAATGCTTAACCCCATGTCTGAACCTTAAGTAGGCCATAAATGAATAATAAATCTATTATTTAGAAGTACATTTGGGTATGAGGCAACAGAAAACTTGGCTAACAGTGGATTAAGCAAATAAGGGTTTGTGTATCTCACAGAATAAAAACTCTGGAGAAGACAGTGCTTAAACCTTTAATCAAGGAATCAGATGTCTATCATCTTGGTACTTTTCTTTGCATTGTCATAGATCGCTGTTGTGCCTCCAGCATCATGTCTGCTTCCTAGGTGCAAAGAAAGATGAAAAAGAGTTATCTAGGTCAGGATTTCTCAACTTTGGCACTTTTGTCATTTTGGGCCAGATAAGTCTTTATCTTTGTTGTAGGGTGTGTCCTATGCATTGTAGAATGTTCAGTAGCATCCCTGGCCTCTACCAACTAAATACCAGTAGCACAGCCCACCCACCCATCCAGTTATGACAACCAGGAGTATTCCAGACATTACCAGATGTCAATTAGAGGTAAAATCATCCTGAGTTGAAACAATTGCTCTAGAGTCAGAAGAAAGGAAATTGCCTTTTTCTGCACAGTGTAGTAGTGGTGGGGATCTGTTTGGTTCTTGCTTCATAAATGTTAGAGGATTCTTTATGAGATTGTTAAAAAGAAAATAGAAGAAGAAGAAGGAGAATAAGGGGCAAACAACCCTCCCCCTTGAGCGTTTTTTTCTTTCTTTGTGACGTGGACATTCTCCCTGTAGATTTCCATTCTCACATCCCTGCCAGTACTGTGTCAGATGGCCTCCTCTACGCGTCTGAGAGGTTGGGAAATACATTCTTAGTGTGGCGTACCACTACCTCGGATAAAATCAGAATCTGAGAATAAAGAAGAAGAGGAAATGGATTTGTGGTTGGAAATTAGAAGTGTTTTCCACTGTGACAGAATAAATGAATATGTAAAATTCACCTAAATACTTTAGAAAGGAGAAAATGTAAAGAAAAAATAAACAGCTGTAAAAGAGGGTTGATACAATTTTTTCACCTAAATATTGAGGAAATAACTGTGATAATCCCACTGGATGGGATTTTACATGGAGAGTAGCTGGGCAGACTGGAGGATCTTGCTCTTCCTAACATTTTTTTTTTTGTCAGACAGCATCTCCTCCAGTCTGTTGAATAAAGCAATAAAGTTTCCTGTTCATACTTACAAATTAGATAGTGATCAATCATAAGAAATGTTGTCAAAGGAGATAAAAATGTAGAGTTGTTGTTTTAATACTCCTTTCTAATGCTTGTGTTGAGAAAGATAGTACATGCTAGTGATGACGTTAAGTAAAATAATGGTTTCTTGCACAGATGTGTTAATATGGGCTATAGCAACTTTAAATTAGGTTGCTCAATTATTTTCCTCAGTGTGGTAAAAAAAATACTACTCGATATCATTATTGGGAAGAAATCTACGTTACAAAGATATATTAATATTGCTGTGATGATGAGGGATCTTGTCTGATTGATTACAATGTTTCTTTTTTCATCTTACCCTTGTCTTTCTTTCTATGAGTTTGTTGAATGCCAGTTTTTGCTCAGTTCTGTGTAGAAAGTAGAAATATAAAATATAGTGTCTATTGAGGGATTTTTGACTGCAAGTAACAGAATACCCAATTAAAGGCCTAAAGAGTAAAGACTTTCATTATCTTGCAGACCAAGGATTCTGGAGGTTTGCTGGTCCAGGGTTAGCTAACTCAGCAGCTCAAGGATGTGAGGGCTCTGGGATAGCTTTGCAATAATTCTCTTGTCTCCCTCTCTTGGAAAGAAGATAAACAATATGGCTACCACAGAGGCAAACATTGCCTCTTCAAACAGTCCTACTCAAAGCAAAAAGAAGAGGAAAGTCTTCTCACCAAAATGAGCAGAAAAGTTTTCCAGAAGCTATCAGCAGACTTCCCTTTTTGCCTGATTGACAAACATGATGGCACATCCCGCTCCTGAACTAATCACTAGCAGAGATGCATTACATGATTGGTTTTGATCCATCATGGTGCTTCTCCTGGGGCTGGAGGAGATGTCTGTGGACATGGCAATGTCACACTTAAACAAAATCAGAGTTCTTGTTAACTGGGAGGAACAAGGCAATAGCTGTAACCTAAGGTACCTAATAGGGTGTACATAAAAATCGTGCCCTGTCCTTCTCACATTTCTTATATTAATGGAATGCCTATGTTAGAATTAAATGCATACACACACACACAGGAGTGAAATGGGCTTTGACTCAGGGGACATAGACTGTATACATATCAGGCTGAATGCTTCTGATGTAGAGTGATTGCTTTTATGATGTTTCAGAGATTTTTTTTAATACTACCTGCAGAATCAGAAAAGGCAGAAATGGGCCCTGGAAGGAATTACCGTCACTAAAATATGCTACATTACATGTCTAAATCCAAAACCCTACCTTTTAAACTTATACCTACATCATATAACATAATCATAGTTAAACCAGAGCATGTCCTTCTTACTAAATAGATAATCTGTGTTTGTCACATGATCTTACAATCATAATTCAGGAATAATGAGAGAAATGACTGAACCCTTTTGCCAATTACTCTCTTCCAGGAGGACTTGTTATCATTTATGCCCAAATTAAAATTGCCACTCTGCTTTTCATAACTGTTTACTTGGAGGAGTTAGGGGAGGGGTCTAATTTTCAGCTCACATGCCAGCGAGCATCTCTCTCATTGGACATTACGTGTCTTTTTTTAAAAACAAGGAAAGCTTTATTTTCATTCTTTTGTCTGACTTCACAGAAGTACAGAGTCAATTTTGTGTTCAATTGAAAAAGGAGTCCTTAACCATCTCCTTTTACCCTGCTTCGTTATTTGAATCCATTTTTTAACGTAAACTTTGCTTCAAGATTTTATTGTACTTGGGCTTTTTATCATAAGCTGCTTCACATTATTTTGGAAGGGGAAGAATGTGTCTCTACATGTATATATGCGTGTACAGCCAAATGAATGCTGTCATATGTCACTCAATAAATGTCTTTTTCCTGAATGAATATATGTTGGAAATTAGGCAGTATTGTGTGCAATAAACAGCTGAATTATGCTCCCATCAACACGTGCAGTAGGATTTCAGGGAAAGGAGCTAACAGTGGTGCTTGAGTCATTTTGATGGAGATACACATTTTAGTTTGCAGACAGATGGAAACTAAGTCAGGGAAGGTGGAGAAATTATAAATAAGCTGAACTCATTATATGTATTTTGCTATATGATGGGGTAGCAGTTGTTTTTCAACCTTTTTCTTCTCTAGCTTTAGAATGCCAATAACCTCATTCGTATTCAATAACTTTGTCCCCAATATAAAGGGACAAATAAGCTTTAACACCAAAGTCAATGACATAAAAGAACCATGAGCTAGAAAGAATAGATTTGATATCTCTCTTTGTTTCAAAGCAAATTTTGTGATGGACATTGGCTAACCTCTCGGTTTGCATTTAGCCTTTTATTTTATTTTTTAATTTATTTTATTGAGGTCACATTGGTTTATAACATTATGTAAATTTCAGATGTACATCATTACAGACTTCTTTAGAGACTGCATCATGTTCACCATCAGAAGTCTAGTTTCCATCCGTCACCATAAGCATTTTAGAATGCATCTTTCCATCGCCAGTGCTCTATTTTCAGGCTCCATGCCTGAAGCTGTTTGCACCACAGCAACTACCTCTGATCTGGGCTCCTTGCCTCCAGGGGAACTGATTTTGAATCAAACTTAAAATGGTAATTAGTAACTCCATCTGTGTTTGGGGTCAGAAACAGATGCTTCTCCTTTTCTTTTAATAGAAGGTCTATTTGAACGTGGAAGCATAGTGAAATTGGGTTTAAATAGATCCACATTTTAATGGGCACGCTTGTCTCAAGTGAAAACCACCAGGGGAGTATGTTTTCTGAGCATCTATCTGACCTTCTCTCCTCTGGACCTCGACAATATCTTGTACATCAACAAATCCACTGTGAAATAATTATGGTTCACAGCATTGACTCTAGGTATGGCAAGTTCCTGAAGCCTCTCTCAGGGAATAAAATGTTTAATTATATTTAATACACCATAGTTCATCAAAACTAAGGAACCACTGATTATAGGATGCATACGCTTTAGAAAGAAGAAACACCCCAGATAACTCATTATATAATGCTTCCCTGTCATTAGAATTTTTATTTTATACTTTCATAAAAAGCAACTTTGACTTAGGTGTCGATTTTTATAATACAGCCATGTATCACTCTTGTGCATGTATAAAAAGTATAATGTTAATGAATACAGTGGTTTAAGAATTCAGAAAACTTTTTCCTGTTCAGATTCTCACTCTTCTGAATCATGTTTTTTGGCTTAAAGCCATCCATAGCCATGGTTTTCTGGACAGTAGTCTGTGTGTGTTGATGATGCGCCATTTCTTAACAGTGTGCCATGATTGACTTCAGGATTTCAGTCCAGGCAGCTGATACCTTCTGAAAGGTTTGATACTGGTGTTTTGTTGATCTTACTAGAATGTGACAGTGGAAGATTTTCAGAAAACAACCAAATCTCATGTTCCTTCCTTAAATTGTCATGAAATGTTGGAAGTGGTGTATCTCTGGCCATGACAAGTAGAATACAACCAATTTTCACACACAAGGGCAATGACAGCTGTGCCTTCACTGTTGATTGGCTGTAAGGAATTATAAAATGTACCCTGGTTTCAGAGATGTTAAAGGTGAAAAAAAAAGTATGTCAGAGTTCATGAAATACAGCAACTTTAATGTTACTAC
Source organism: Equus asinus (assembly GCF_041296235.1). Lineage (NCBI taxonomy): Eukaryota > Metazoa > Chordata > Mammalia > Perissodactyla > Equidae > Equus > Equus asinus. The sequence goes on along the minus strand of NC_091794.1, from coordinate 46,790,254 downwards.
ATGTCCTTATTTTTTAAACAAGCCAATGCAATAATGATTATTAATTAACCAACTATTTAATTAATCTCTAAGCATTTGGCTAAGAGAGATTACTACATAATTCTAGACAGTATGATTAGAATCTAATTCTATCCCTTTTTATTTTCTACTCACCCTACCAGTTTGCAGTTTATAAAATGTAGCTAGTTTTCCAAATGGATAATGGTAGGATGATAAAAGCACAAGACTAGGAATCAAGAGACCTATGTTTGTAGAGCAGACTCTTCTAATAATTATCTGTGTCACTTTCTGTAATTCACTTCATCTCTCTGGGCCTCCGTTTCCAGGTTTAAAATGTATAATTGGACTAATTGAAATTAAATGTGTCCTTTGGCTCTCAGAACTGTTTTGGGTCAAGATAACCAGTAATAAAGGATGTTCACAATAATATATATTTAAGCTGGTATTATATAAATATGTAATAATAGGTGTTACTTTAAACTGGTAAGCTTAAGATATATAACATATATTGTATAGCCTTAAGATTTATTGCATATTGTATAGCTTTAAGATTTTACAGTTTTTTGGAGGTTTACACACACATATGTGTTATTTAAAACAACTGTAAGCAATGCAGAAGGTTCAACAGAACAGTTAGGATTTAGGACCCTTCTCCTCAAACATGCTGGATGAGAAAGATTACTGAATAAATTAAAGCCAAATAAAGGATGCAAAGGTGGGAAGAGGCAAGGAGACAATGCCTTTTCCATCAAGAACAAAGGAAACTTCCACGAGGAATTAACTATCACTATATATAAATGTTCTGCTTAAAAAGAGTCATCAGTGAAATGCAAGGGAAAATTGGCAGGTAAAAATGAAGTTTCCTTTTTTCCTTTTATCATTACTCAACCACATATCTCTGATTTTAAAAAAAATATGGATAAAAGGAAGAGGAGTCTCGGGTTAGATCAGTCAGATGCTACTATTTATGGATATATCTTGACAATTCTTACTGTGCAGTTCCACAGACAACAGTGTTTCTTCTCTGTATTGTATTTGAAAATTGCCACGGCTCTTAAGTGGTCAGAAAGCTGGGTACTTACTTTCTGATGAATAACAAGCTCTCTGGAGGTGTGCCACTCTCCTTTCTCTCATTGTAGCTGCAGTTACTACAAAGAAAACAGTGTTGCCTCTCATCTACCTATTTTGCCATAAAAGTGAATTGGTTTATAGAGCATGAAGACAACCCTCCCTTTTTTTTTTCGACTAGATATTTTTGAAGCTCTCTTTCAATATAATTAAAGAAGGGAAATGCGTGAAGTGGAGATATAATATTGCTGCAAGTAAGTAGATTTTTATTGAAAAATTAATTAAATTATTTTAATCCTCTACATAAGTCACCTTGCCAATAGGAAAAAATATTCAAGATACTAGTATTTAAGATAGACAATACTATTTAATGGCTTAAAATCTTAGACCATTAAATAGGATGTTGAGGTTATATTCACATTGCAATCACTTTTTTATGACTTAAGGGGGAAATCACAGCTAAGGTATAATTCAGTTTTTTAATTTTCAATAAATATACAGTAGTATTTCCAGCTGAGATGCCGAAAGGGCCATAGTGATGTTTTAGATAATCACAGGCCAACCTGTTCAGTTAGCAGGTGACAAAACTGAGGCCAAGATAAGAAATGACTTGCTTGGTTGATACGCTGATAGATCTTGGACTCAAACATCCCAGTCTTCCTGTAATGCTTTCATGCATCAATTTTACATAGAAGACAGTAATACATATATCAGCACCACATATGATATATATCTGTGATTATAGAATTATTAGTTTAGAAGTACAGGCAATAATTGCCAGAAATTATATAGAAGAGAGTTTTATTTTTAGGAAGGCTTAGTGAAGAAAGTGTTACTTGAAGGAGTTTGAGATATGGATAAATGGCGAAGAGGGGGCAAAGCGTTGCTTGAACAAAAACAGTAAAAATTAGGAAGCGGACAGGTAGTGGAGGGAATTGGTCTTTCTAGAGTTTTTCAAAAGTGAAAAAAAATAAAACAATTCACATTGAGAAATACTATTATGGGAAAGAAAGGAGCTTACTGAAATGATCCATCTCATTCTGTGTTCAGTAGTTTGGCTTAGGACCGCTGCAGATCAGAAATATCAGTTATATATCTATCCTGAGATAAACAGGTCCTCAGAAAAACTGGTTTATATTACTCATATCAAAAGAAATTCATTTCCACCAGGAAACAAATTAAATTATTTAAAATGGAAAATATAATTTTGTAAGCATTTGTCTATTCATAACTGGTTGATACCAAATCAATCTGAGATCTTTTGATTGTCATCAAACCAAAGATTCTTCTTTCTTTTGTTTTTTTTTTGAGGAAGATTAGTCCTGAGCTAACATCTGCTGCCAATCCTCCTCTTTTTTTTTTTTTTTTTTTTTTGCCGAGGAAGACTGGCCCTGAGCTAACATCTGTGCCCATCTTCCTCTACTTTATATGTGGGACGCCTACCACAGCATGGCTTGCCAAGCCGTGCCATGTCTGCACCCGGGATCCGAACTGGCGAACTTTGGGCTGCCAAAGCGGAACATGTGAACTTATCTGCTGTGCCACTGGACCGGCCCCCACAAAGGTTCTTCTTTTCATAGCCTGCCTGGATATTGTTTTCTGATCTGTGCACCCTCTCCCCAGGAAGTAGTGGAAATACTCTGCCTCCCCAAATAGATCTTCTTTCCCATGCTCCCTTTCAATATAGTTCTCCAGTCTTTCCTTTCAGATCTGCTGATTACAGGACATTTATAATTGAAATGTCCCATTGGCTTAAGGGAGAGGGGCCCTAGTTGGTACTACCTGCCTTTTAACACCCAGCGATCATCCTCATCATAACTCAGAAAATTGTAACATTTTAAGGTCTAAGAGGTGCAGTTTCAAGTGAAATACATTCCTCTGTTTCTACTAAATTGCACATGAAATCAACATGTCCTTTCTGACTCTCCTTGAATCCACTCTCTGTAAAAACAGCAGCTCATTTTCGGAATCAGTGGCTAGAATAACCAGTGCTCTGGGAACAGGGAAGGAATCAGTCAGAAGAGCATGAGCATGTTTTCTATGGAACTCCATAAACATGGTCATAATTTGTCCTGAATCAGTGCATTACGACTCTGCCGGTCAGAAATATGCTGGGAATAGTCCTGGTATTCAATGTAGAGTGTCGTTCCCTCAGCAGTCTTCTCTAAAACTCCAAAGAAGCGTGAGGCTCTGTAGAACCCCCTCTCCTCATGGGGCCCTCCCTCTACCACGCAAACCTGAGAAGGACAAGAGTGAGGCGATGCTGCTATTAGGCAGAAAGAAGGTTCGGTCACTGGAAGAGAATAGTCTATTGGGGAGATACAGAGAGTATAAAGAACATCTTTAAGTTTGCAATATCCTTTAAATCTCCTGCTATACTCAAGGTTGCACAACAGTAATATGTGTGTATGTATATTTATCTATTTTCTATCTGTCCATCCATCCATCTGTCTAATTTAATTGAAAGTTGTAGTTGAATGCCTGATATGAGAAAGCATAAGAAACAAGTAGTTTTCTTAGAAAGGTTGTTCATAATCCATATACTCTTTAGGTGAGAAAGGGGAAAGAAACAAAGAAATGTGTTCCTGGCCACTAAGAAAATAAATCCATCATCCATCTATCAGTCTGTATACTTTTTTTCTTATCCTCTTAAAAATTATTTCTCCCTTCCCCCTATACCCATGCCTCCTGATCCCTGTAGTCCCTTCCATGGTTCCCTTTCTGTATCTAAAACCAACCCCATTCAAAATTTTCCATTGCACCAATGGACTATTGCAAAAGCCACCTAACTATGAATGTCAGCAACCAACACTCTAGTATAAATGTACTTGTCTGCATTTTTCCCTCCCCATGTGATACTTGCTAAAATGAATGAAACATAAAATAGACAGGTATTGATGGGGAAGGCCAGGAAGATCAGCTTAAACCAGCACCATTGCCAGTGAGATGAAGCTTCGGTTCATGCCAGGTGCTTACCAGAAGGATGCTTTAGCACCCTGTTGAGAGAGAGGCCCAGAGGCCATCCCTGGAGCGGGTGGACGATTGATGAACTGGGGTGTGGGAAGGGGGCTAAAAAATGAATAAGACTGAGGAAAACAAACTTGTTCTGCCTCACTCTTTAGCCCAAAAGTTGATCTTCTTGCTGAGATAGTATTAAAATGCATGATTCTATGTAGTCTTCAACCTTTCTTTGATTTAGTTTATGTATCTGCCCAGTAGGGTTGATAATGTCAACCTCATAGGGCTGTTGTGGGATTAAATGAAATAATGTATTATAGCTCCTTTGCCTGGCACATAAGAAATGTTCGGAAGTGTTCTTATCACCATGGTAACCCTCTGCAGGTATACACAAACACACTCTTTGCTCACTCAATAACAGCCATTTATTATACCCTTTTTATGTACTAGGTTAGACGCAGTGCTAGGCACAGTGGAGAAGACAAAGATAAGTCAAACCCTGTCTCAAAGATTCTGGAGAATTCTTTTTTCCCCTGGAGCCTTTGAAATGAAGATATAGAGTGTTCTACATCCGTCTTTTGGCTAATGCAGGAAAGATAGGTCTGTATTTATTTTACTAACACATTGAAGGAGGGATAAAGCATTTAGAAATGGTGAAATTGGCAGCTTTAAAAGAATTCAAGGACTCTATCAGCATTAGAATGTGAAAACATTTGAGTCATAGGCTTGCTAGAGAGTGAGTGTTTAATAGGCGCCTTTGTAAAATCTCCAAACTGAGCTGTATCATTTTCTATACATGCTTAAATCTCTTAATTACAAAGCAACTTTAATTATACATAAAGTATGCCTCTTCAATTGTGTTTTAATCACACATGAAAAAAAATTAAATTTATCCCAAAGTTATTTTCTGCATTTCAATTCTGATTTTTAAACTCTGGCATATTCCATACCAAAAAATTGCATTAAGCTGATGTTTATGCTTGCACATAATCCCACACTTTCAAGGCAACACTTAAAATATTCAGAAGAGCTTCACAAGAGGGAGTAGTTTAATTCTGTTGTTGACTCAGAGCCATTGTTCTTCACAGTTACAGCTCCACTGGCATAGGCTACATATGGTCACTTGTTTTCTCAGTGTACAGAGTGATAATGCATGAACATTCTGCCTGGTGGTGGAGGCTATGCTGTGCTTTAGAGAAAGTGTCAGGGAGGATATGCTGCCTCTTGGGCAGAAAATAGGACAAGATCAACATGGGAGAGCCTGTAGATTGCCACAGACTAATCACTATTGCTCACCCTGTGGGGACTGACCTAGGAGTCTAGATTTCAAATATTGGCTGTCCGTGGGTAGGACTTATATTGAAAGAGCAGTCATCGGAGACAACTATGGATGGCAGCCAGGGAAGAAGAGTCTGCCAGCTTCCTCCCCACTGCCATTCAGAGATGCTATTCTGGAGCCTTCAGTTACCTCTTGCAGCAGAATGTTTATGACCCCACTTTTTTGCTCTAATCACTGCTATGTAGGCCACGGGTCAACGTGGAGTGCAGGGCTGGTGACTGATGGCTGTGGGGAGGTCCCTTAGAAGTACTTAAGTAGTTTCTTGGGGCGTTAGCATTTTCAGCAACAAGAATGGAGGACTCTGGCCAGGGTTTAGTGAATATGACTTTTCTTTTACCTTTTGCAGTTCCTTTTTGTGTGTACGAAGCGAAGAAAAAAGGCCAAGGAAGATATTGTGTCTATTCTCACATCATAAAAGATGTCACCCTTCACCTAATTTTATTCCAAGTGGAATTGTATCCCAAGAGACATTTCTAGTAATGAAGCCCTGAGGGCTTCTACTTACTTTTTCCGGCTAATCTGGTCTGCATCTATGGTTGTGAATAAAAAAACTAGCACTAGTAGCACCAGAGGGAGCCACTTACACAGTTTTGTCTCAAGCATCAGGAAAGCTGACAATAAGCCTTGAGATGCAGAAATATTAAGATTTTATTGTATTTTCTAAAAAAGAATGGCAGAGAAGTTGATGATATGTAAAATCTGTTAGCAGCAATTCCAAATTATGGGACTAGTAGCAACCACTTCATTTCTCTCACTTGAAATATTTGCGAATGGTAATTGCCTGGCTACAATCCAGAAAGTAAATCATATTTCAAAATGTAAAATTGTATTTGGAGCAAGGGGTGTTCTCTCCGATCCTGCCATTTCCCTTTGCAAAATACGATTAGCAAGTTCGTATGTTTGAAACTTATGCCAGTTTACTGTTTTTGTAATGTAAATGATGCTACCAAAAATAAAGATGAAGAATAAAACTCTTTACATGCATATGCCAGTGCTCACATCCTCTCTCTCTCCTTCTCTCTTTCTCTGTCACACACACACACACAAACACTCATACATGCGGACACATACACAAACAAATTCACTAACACATATTTGCACTAGTGATTTTGTTGTAAAACAGTAGAACCAGGGTTGCTGTCAGAACATCAGGTAAGCTTATCCTTGAGTCCCATAGTGGGGAAGAGAAAATCTGTACACCAAAAGAAAAATAGAAGGCACGTATCTTTATTAGCACATTGACCTTTTTCATGAAGAAACAGTCAAGTGCATACTGTCCTGAAGACAGTCTCTTAATTAGCACTCTGACAAAATATTTTAGGAAAATGTATTGATTCCAACTGTCTTGGAGGGGAGGTGTCTAGGCCTTCTGTTGTTTTATCTTTGTCAAGTCTAACCCAAATCATAAAAACATTGGAAAGCAGAATTGCTATAGTTCTTTGCACAAAAGGGCTTTATTCTTAATACTCCTCAGTCCCCCGGCTTTGACAGCATCAGGTAAATCTCATTACACACAATCACAAGAAAGAATGCTTCTATAAAATAAAATGATCTTCACTGGCTCGTGTAATGGCACTTTGTTGACCTGTTTACAATGAAGTCTGCGGTGTAATGTTTACAACGAATGCTTTCTTAGATTTCTTTCCATGTAACAGTCATTCTCGTCAAGCAAGTACTTGATTATTTGTGGTTTGTGCTACAGACGGAGGGGAGAAAATGAGAGTGAGATTAGTTGCACTTGACTCTCTGGTGGTATTTATCTTTCTTCTTTTTAACAGTTTTTCATCCTCTTCCTGCCTTGCCACCCGGCTAAACTGCTCCCCTGACGAAGTGCCCGTATCTAATCTGTTTGTGAGGGAAGTGGCTGGGGGAGTGTGGTTGGGCGCATGCAATATGACTCTGATCAAATGTCCTTCTGCCTGTGGGACTTTGGGTATACAAATTTGCCTCTGAAGCAAAGAAGCACATATTGTTATCTATCTATCTATCTATCTATCTATCTATCTATCTACCTACCCACCTATCTATGCATGCATCTGTCTGTCTATTTTACTTTAATTTTTAAAATAGTACTTCTTGGTCTAGAAAGAGGGACCATTTCTGAGGAAAGGATCCACAGGAATTTTACCAACTGCCAAGAGTCTGGCAGGCATTGATTAGTGCTTCCTTGGGAAGCCTTGACTGCCAGATGTCTAGAGAAGTTCTGGGCTGGGGCAGTGGGTCAGGTGGGAAGCCCTGGACCTAAAGATTTCAGGTAATCTGCCCATGCTATGGGAAAGAAGTTAGAAAGAGACCTCTTCTCCCTGGGAAGAGGATGAGGGAGAAAGCAGCAGTGGCAGTGTGGAAGGCTGCCATCAAAGGCAGAGGGATTGGCGGGAGCTTTGCACAGAGAGGGTGCCCCCAAAGTGCCTCGAAATGGTATCTCCAAACTTAGGTTGCATTGATATGTGTGAGGCCCAGAGAAGAGAGGGGCATATAGGACCTGCAATAGTCATCCTCATACCTTGTTGTCCCTGAGCTATGTCTGGCAGCAACATGGTAGCTGTATCATTGGCTTAAGAGAAAGAGAGGGGAATGCCTGAACATTGATTTGAGTGTGAGAAAGGAGCTATTTATTGTATAGTACTTGTCTTAGTCCATTTGGGCTGCTATAATAAAAATACCGTGGACTGGGTGGCTTAAACAACAGAATTTTTTTTCTTAGACTTCTGGAGCCTGGGAAGCCCAAGATCAAGGCACCAGCAGATTCCGTGTCTGCTGAGGGTGTACTTCCCAGTTCATAGCAGCTGTCTTCTCTGTGTCTTCGTAAGATGGAATGGTGAAGGGACCTCTCTGGGGTCTCTTTTATCAGGGCACTAATCTCATTCATGAGGGCTCAACCTTCATGACCTAATCATCTCCCAAATTTTGCCCTTCCAGATACAACCACATTGAGGATTAGGTTTCAACATATGAATTGGGGGAGGACACGAACATTCAATCAATAGAAGTACTCTTATGGGTAGTATGCAAAAAGCTGGGTAAGGACTGGGACAGGGTGAGTAGAAGATCCAGTCCCCTGCCCAGGAATGATGAAATGGCTAGATTTGATATGGACTGGAGAAGGAGCAATCCTCTGGCAGCTGAGATACTAATGGACTTAAGGGATCAGTGGTCCTTCTTTGTAATGTTCCGAATTACCACTTTACTTTGTTTAGCAGAGGGCACATGGAGGCTTCAGTTAACCACCTCAGAGGGAATCAGGAGCCTTAGATAAGGAATTAGAAGGACATTGTGTTTTGTATAACTTTCCCGTCGTTAGTTCTGTCTTCCCCTCTTTATTTCCCTCTTGTGATTAGCAGTAAAATCCTTGAAAGGAAAAGGACCTGCACATTTATGTCTTTGGGGAAGCAAGGAAGGAGGATTTGGGGAGCAGCACCTCACCTTGAAGTCAGATTTGTCAGAGCAGGACCATGAGTGGTGGAGTGAGAGGTGCTGAGAAGGCTGAAGGTGAAGGCCCTAAAAAGATACAGGATGGGAAACAGGAAGTCTGACGTGGGAAGGGATGCCGGGATATAGTAGTGGAGAGGCCCTAGGACATCCACACCTGAAAGGCTCCATCAGAGAAGTCCACCCGGGCCCCTAACAAGTAAATTGAAATAACTCACAGTAAGATGCAGAAGGAGCGAAGGGGCCCTGAAGGAGGAAACTGCAAAGTGCGCAAAACTTTTCCTTGGTCTTTGGTTCAGTGTTTATCAAGTGAGGTCAGAACATTTGGAGTATCTTGAAAGCCGCATTTGTTTTTCAAGCTAATTGTGATTAAAGGGTGATTTCAAATACTTGGATTTCACATTCCTCCAAGTAATTATAGTAACTCAATGGTATATGGTTAAATTCTGGACCTTCAAGCAATGCTTTCAGTAAAAACCTCCTTTGTCAAGTGCAAAATAGGCAAATTTACAGCTCCCTATTATATAGGGATTGCTATTTAAATCTAATGAGATGGCAGGGGGTGGGAGGGGGCGATAATTTAAGGCAGTTGACAGGCATTATATCTCTTTCTCGGATCTTATTTTTTTTAGTCTTCAACAAGTAATTTAGCAGTATGAAGACAAATCTTGCTTATTCCGAGAAGTGGTAAGGAAAAGACCTTGACGCCGTGGATAGTGCACTGGACTTGAAGTTGGCTGATGTACATATATGAGCTCTAACTTTGCCATGTGCTAATGGTTAGTGGGAGCCACTTAACCTGGCTGAGTCTCAATGTTTTTACCAATAAAATGGGAAAGACAACATATCCTTGCCTGTTTCATAGAGTAGTTGTAAGGATCAAATGAGTCAAAGTCTGAAAAGGCATTTTATGTACTATTAAGCTCTATGTGAATACAGGATACTGTTGAGTATAGCAGAGCAGAAGGCAGCATCCTATAGTGGAGTCAGGCAGTGGAGTGATTCAGAGCATAGGTCTTATAGTCAGAGAGGCCTACATGTGAATTCCAGCTTTGATATCAGGTTATCTAGCCTCTCTGTGCCTCAATTTCCTTATTTATAAAGGAAGATAAGGATGACTCTACCCTTGGTGCACTGTGAGGAGTAAAGGAGAATGTAGATGAAGTGCTTGGTGCAGAGCATAACCCATAAGGGTGTGTAAATAAAATAAATATTAACTATTACTAGGTGTGATTATTGTGGTTGTGGTTGACTCCACTGAGTTTATTTGTTTTGGAAACAATAAACCCATGAAGTTTATGGAAAAGGGTCTTGAAGCCCAAGCATTGTATTTCTATATAACAGTCACATCTGTTTATCGAAGTATGTAGTTTGAAATATCAAAGGGTTGAAATATGTATATTTTACAGCTCACCATGTACAGGAAGTACATTAATTTTTTTTCACTTGGGGAATTTGGTGACCTAGAATTTAGCATTGTATTATTGGGATCTAGCTAGTTTTATGGGTTGCTGCATCCTTCAACAGTCATTTGTTGTGTTACGTCATTGTCAGGGTGAATGAAAATCCTGCGGAATGAGCAGACCTGTTTGGCCACAATGAAGGAATCCTAAGGACACCCCTTCTCCATTTTATGGCCCCAACCATGTTTACTAAAGCTGCAAGGCAGTGAAATCCAGTGGTTCACAGATGTTTTACAAAGAGAAGGGAGAGAGGTTTCTTTTTTCTCTTTGTCTCCCTTTTGCTACTCTCTGCTATTTTCCTCTTTTTATTTTTCTCCTCCTTTTCCTTAGCCCTGTCCACCTTCTCCTCATTTTCTCCCTTTTTATTTATCATTAGTGTGGATAATTTTCTTTCGTGAACCATTATGAATATTAATTATATATTTTGAATACTTAGAATCCTTTGTCAATTAGGCAGTTTTTTCTTACAGTTGCTTACAACTCAGCAGGTTTGCAAACAAATAATTAGAAGTATAATGAATGCAAAAATTATTTTTGACCCTTATCTTTGTTGACCCCTCCTAATTCCCAGCCTCTGTAGTTCTTTCCCAGAGCTGATGTCAATGGAGCCATAGCTATAGCTATAGCTATAGTAGGATCCCACCTTGTTTCCTGAGAGCACAATGACATAAAATAGGTTCTTAAAGAGCTCTGGAATTTGAGGATGCAACAAGTAAGTGATAATTTGACTTCCGCTTGGTTTCTGAGGTCCCATACTTATTTTGTCCTTCTCCAATTGGTAAATGGATATCTGCTGGGTTCCTTGTAAATAGATACTTTGACAGGGATGGGCCTCTGGGCCTTACCTGAGAGAGTGAGGTCCTGCTACCTGATCTAAGCACCCCCTCAAGCTAACTCTTCATCTATATGATGGTCCATGCTTCTAACTTCCCCATCGTCATGTCTGCCCTAGTGCTGGATATTTTATTGCCCCTGATTCCCTCCCTGCCCTGCCCCATGCCCAAGGCTGCACTCTTGAATGTCACTCTGTGCTTTTGCATCCCATTAGCATCTCTTTGCTTCACTCTGTCTAAACTCCGTGAAGGGGAGGTGCTGTGGTCTGAATGTTTGTGTGTGTGTCCCCAAAATTCATATGTTGAAATCCCAGTACTCAATGTGATGGTATTAGGAAGGGGGCTCTTTGGGAGGTGATTAGTGTCTTTATAAAAGAGGTTCCAGAGAGCTCCCTTGCCCCATCCACCATGTCAGGATACAAGGAGAAGTCTGTGACTCAGAAGAGTGTACTCACCAAACTGATCTGGCACTCTGATCAAGACTCCCAGCCTCCAGAGTGTGAGAAATTTCTGTTGTTTACAAACCACCCAGTGTGTGGTATTTTGTTATAGCAGCCTGAATGGACTAAGGTAGGATAACTTGTGGCTTCTAGCTCAGTATTCCTAGTATCAAGTAGGTTGAGACCTTAGCCCTACTGGTCTCAGTAAATGTTTGGAAGACGGATGGGCCACTCTGGTGCCTCCCCCAGTGGTTTGTTGCCATGCTCCTGGAAGACTTTCTCTCAACTTCTGCTGGTGGGTTTGCATAGACAGGGTAGTAGATGCTGTCTGGTGATGATCAGTGATGCTGTGACAGAGAGGGACACCTGAATTCAGTCTCTAAAGAAGAGTAGGAGTTTACCAGTTATTGGGGTCGTAGAATGGGATATTCAGACAAATAAAACCCATGACGTTTTCTGGATCTATAGATAGTGTGGTATGATAATCGCTTTTTTTTTTTTTTAATCCCAGTTATCTTTGTGATTTGGCTCCAAAAACTTTTGGTTTGAACCATAGCAGAGAAAAGATATGGCTTTCTGAATTGCATGAGAGAGCATTAGAATTAGGCAGAAATGGTTTCTAATCCAGTTTCTGTTTCTGGCCATTTCACAATCTCTTAAGTTAACTACCCTCTTTGAGCATCAATATGTTGCTAAGTGTTCAATATGTTGATGTAGGGTGAGCCCAATAAAGGTTCATTGCTCTTCATTCCTAACTCAGCTTTTCGGGACAGATATTGACTTGCTTTCACTAGCAGCTTGATAGGCTAAATATTTCAGGTGGCTTCTCTACTTTATCTTTCATTCTCATTCTCTATGCTTTTGTAGAGATTTCTTTATGATTCAGATCTTGAAGCATTAATTTCCATGTCATGGGTATACATCTTTGTGGATGAGTTTTTGTAAATATTGTTTTTGGTTTGCCTTTGCCTTTATCCTTCACTACTATTTTTTCACCAGATTCTTTAATACTTCACCATTTTCCTCTTGCTGGTTTTGTTTCTCTGGTCATATAACCTTATTCCCTGAGAGTAATATATTTAGACATCAAGATGGGAATCTCTGGAAAAAATGACTGTTAAAAATTCACCAGAGGATGAACATATTTTCATGTTATGCTTCACATTGGTCAAGACATGGCATGTTTTTATGAAGACTCTATTGCAACTGAACAATCAGATGTTAATATAATTTATGGTAAGCAATCTAGAGGTATTTAAACTAAGGGTAAAATTCTCCTTAGCGGGAGACAAACAAAGAGGAGGGAGAAGTGTGGTGAGGTAGGATTAACAGTGAAAATGGACTAGAATCTAAAGTTCGGTTGATTCATTCATTTTGTCAAAGCTATTTACGGTGCTGGGCTCAGTTCTAGTCTCTTGGGCTACAGCAGCGAACAGGCAAAAATCCCTATGCTCATGGAGCTCACATCCTACTTTAGGGCAGTTAGACTATAAAAAAAATGAATAAATAAACTGCATAATGTGTTCAAAGATAATAAGCGCCATGGAGAAAACAGTAAAGCAGAGAAGGGTTGGGGGCAATGTTGGGGTTGGAAGGTGTCATTTCAACTCAAAATGGGATGATGAGAGTAAGTCTCGCTAAGAAGGTGAGAGTTGGAAAAGACTTGAAGGAGGTAAAGGAGCAAGCCATGTGTGTGTCTGGGAGCAGAGCTCTTTAGGGGGAGGAAACAGTCAGTGCAGACTTCCCACAGTGAGAGCATGTCTGCTGTGAACCTCAAGGAAGTGACTAAGGCTGGAACTGGGGAGTGACAGGGAGAGAGTAGGAGGTGAAGTCATAGAAGTAAGAGGAGTGGTGCAGATCATGTAGGACCTTACAGGCGCTTGTCAGGACTTTAGATCTTACTCTGATTAAGATAACTCCATTGAAGGGTTGTGATCAGAAGAGTGATATAATATGACATTTTAAAAAGATAATTCTGGTGCTTGAATCAATAGTAAAGTATAGGGAAAAGAAGTTTTTAAGTGAGGTTAATTACAACACTCTTACAACAATCTAGGGGAACAATGATAATGTCTTTTACTAGCATGGCGATATAGAGGTGGTAAAACTGTTGTTGGATTCTGGAAATACTTTGACAATGGAGCCTACAGGATTTGCTTATGGACTGAAAGTAGATTTTGAGAGAAGGCTCGAATCCAGGATGACTCCAAGGTTTTTGGCATGACAAAATGGAAGGACAAAGTTGCTGTCAACTGTGATGGAGAAGGCTGAGAGTGGAGCAGGTTTTTGAGAGGCAAATATCAGGAGTTTAATTTTGAATATGTTGGGTTTGAGTAGTCTTTTAGGAATCCAACTAGAGATGTCTTATAGACAGTTGGACAGAGGAATCCAGAGTCCAGAGAAAGACTCAAGCTTGATAGATGTAATTATAGATACAGATATCAATATAGATATAGATATAAATATAGATATTTGGAACTTGGTTGGCATACAGATGGTATTTAAGCCTTGAGACTGGATTAAATCACCAAGGGAGTAAGTAAAGATAAATGCCCAAGGTATGCATTCCATCTCCAAATCTTATGAACTGTATAACCTTAAGCAAGCTCCTTATCCCTCTGAACCTCATTTTTTCACCTGTAAAATGGAAATAACAATGTTTTTCTTATAGCATGGGAAGATTAAATAAATAGTGTATATAGAATATGTGGCACCTCATTGGATTGATTTTATTCTGTTTTTTCAATGATAACCCAACCTTCAGAGATGGCATAGAGGGACCAAAGGAAAAGCAAGGCATGAAGGAGCAGCTTCTTTTGCTGCATGAATTCTTTTTCCTTAACTCACATTTCTTTTGCTTTCCAAATTTCTAAATGACTGATGCAGTTCAGAAAATATTGCTTTTGATCACAAAGCAGACCCCTATCAGGTACAATCCTGAGACTTTGCCTGGTAAAAGCCATGTAAAAATTTACATGCAAAACAATGTGTTTATTCCTTACTTGTTTATCATTCCAGAACATGTAGGAATCAAGATTGGAAATGAGGACTGGGGAGATATATGGTTGCAAATACTAATTGTATCCTTTAGAATTCAATATGATCAAATGGATGCTGGCATGGTTCAAGCACAAAGATTACGTCACTTTAAAATATATAGTTGAAGTGAATCCAATGCACTTTGATAGAGATATAAGAAAACCCAAGTATTCTGAAGTCTGCAAATATGTTTTTGGAATTTCTTATAGAATAGACTTTTTGGTTACCATGGGTTGAACTGCAACATTTCTCCTGTTGTTTTAATTCAACACTTATGTTCAATAATATCAACATATGTTCTTAAAACTGTCAAATTAAAACTTTTTGTGAGTACAGACTGGTGACCTTGGGAATCCATTATCTGGAATTAGTACTTTGCTATTTGTTTGTTTATAGAAAATGGTCTACCTTTTTGTATTAGGTGTTACATTTGGACATATTTTTCTATGTCACAAAGTGTTCCCTGTGGCCACATAAATGACATTCGTATTAGTCATTTGTGTTATTGAATTTAAATACCCTATAAAAGTGTAAGAGAGTTTGTGGCAGTAGAAAATTAGTTAAAAATAATTTTTCTGATGAAGTTTTTAAAAAAATGATCTTTTTCCATTTTAAGACTATAGAATTAGATAATCATTTAAAAGTTCATTAATTAAAATTATTTAAGGTAGCTCGTGTATGATACTTCAACTCAATTCTCTAAATAATCTATTTGCATTTAAAAAGAATATTTTCCTATTTTGCTTAATTATCTGAATCATATAAGCATCTCTAATTTCATGAAAACAAATCATTCTCTTTATAAAATTAGTAATTTATATTTTATTATTACATGGATTTAAATTCTCTCAGAAAGTATGTGTCAAATACTAATGCTAATTCTTTTGAGTTGCTTAGTTTTATATCATACACTACACAGAAATGTAAAAATTCATAATAGGTTTCTTGCAACCGTGACTTGCAATTTTAAAGATTCAATGTTGAATTTCTATCAGTTATACAATTCTTTTGTAACTTAGTACTCCTGCTCCATGTAAATTGCATAACAGATATTGTAATAAAAATATGAAGAGAATGAACAGTATGAAAAATTAAATTACATTCTTTAGATGTTTTATTTCTTCTTTAAACCTTTCTTGTAAATTTTCTATCTCCTTTTTAATTCTTAGATTAAGTTTTCCTCACAACATTTTATAGCTTTTATTATTTTTATTAAATAAAAAATACATGCTCATTTTCTAATAGGTAGAAAAGAAATAATTGTGCAGATAGAAAAACCCTAGAATCCTATTATCCTGAGATAATTCCTTTTATCCATCCATTTTCTTTCTCTGACTTTCTTTTGCTCTCTCTCTGAGAGTTTGTGTGTGTATAGTATTTATACACACATACTTTTAAATACAAAAATACTCTGTTACTGCTCTGTCCTAATTTATTTCTCATATTTATATGTGAAATATTAGATGATGTAATTATTAGTTCATTGTTTTAATGGCATAATCTAACAGCCTGTTGATTTTTCAATTATTTCTAGTTTATTTGTTTTTCTTTTCCTGTTTTCAACAACAAACATGGCATATACACTGCACAGTTGTGTGATTATTCCCTTAGGGTAAATTCTTTTTCATTTTTTTTTTTTTTAAGGTTTGGCGCCTAAGCTAACATCTGTTGACAATCTTCTTTTTTTGCTCCTTTCTCTTTTTCTTCTTCTCCCCAAACCCTCCAGTACATAGCTGTATATTCTAGTTGTGAGTGCCTGTGCTTGTGCTATGTGGGACGCCATCTCAGCATGGCTTGATAAGTGGTGCCATGTCCACAACTAGCATCTGAACCGGTGAAACCCTGGGCTGCCAAAGCAGAGCCCACAAATTTAACCACTCAGCCACGGGGCTGGCCCCAGGGTAAATTCTTGATAGGGAATTTTTTGGGTAAGGGATATGTACACTGTCAGTCCTTTTAATATCTATTTCCAGTGTGCCCTCTCTGATGGTGGTGGCCGTATGTAGTCTCTCTAGCAAAGGTTCAATGTGTCCTCTTCAATACTAGACATTACATTCTTTTAAATATTTGCCAATCTAGTAGGTGTGATCTTCTTTCTCATTGCCTAAATTGGTAAAACTTTAATTACTAATAATTTAAACATTTTAAAGTATATTTATTTGGCAAATGAATTCCATCTTTGAGATTTATCTAATTTTTCTAATATATTGTCTCTTTATTCTGTTTATGGGAATTTAGATCTTTATTGCTTTTGTTTGACATCAAGCTTAGATCTGGGACACCAGATTATATACATATTAACTTATACTTTCTTTAGATACTTTTATGTTTTGAGTTTTTTACAGTTAAATTTTTATTTCATTCAGAACTTGTTTTGTTGTGAAGTATGAGATAAGGATCTAAATGGCAGTATTGATGAGCCTGTCTTTCCATACTAATCTGAAGTGTGTTCTTTATTATGTACAAAATATTTACATGTACTTGCATCTTTTGGACTTTTTCTTCAGTTTCACTGATCTGTTTATTTGGAAAAATGCCACATCGTTTTAATTTATGATATGTTTCTAATACTTTTATAATACCAAGTAATGCAAGTCCTGTGTATTACTCTTCTTCAAATATGTTCGTACTATCTTGTTTACTCTTTCTTCTAGGTGAATTGTAAGATATTTGTTAAGTTAAAAATAATGTTATTAGAATTTTACTAACTAAATACATTTTAAATAATCTTTATACTGTTGAATTTTCAAAATCAGGAACCTAGTCCATCCATCAAGTTTTCAAATCATTTTTTATTATACATGTTTTATTTTGAAACAATCTTAAACTTATAAAAAAGTTGCAGGCAGAGTACAAATGCTTATTTTCCTCCTAAGTGATTTGAAAGTAGATTGCCCATTTCCCCTTCAAATACATTAGTGTGAATTTCCTAAAAATAAGGACATTCTCCTTCCTAATCACAATACAGAGATCAAAATCAGGAAATTAACATTGATGTATTACTCCGTCTAATTCTCAGACCCTGTTAGTTTTTGTCAAGTGTTTCGTTAATATCCTTTATAGCAAAAGGATCTAGTTTAGAGTGGTGTTTTGTATTTAGTTGTCTCTTTAGCCTTGTTCAGCCTGATACAGTTTCCCAGTCTTTGACTTCATAACCTTGACACTTTGAAGGCCTACGGGGCAGTCATTTGGTAGTCAGTTTGGGTTTGTCTGGTGTTTCTTCACGATTAGCTTTAGAGCATGCGTCTTTGGGAGGAATATCACAGAAGTGATGCTATGCTGTTCTCATTGCATCCTCTCAGGTGGCGCTTGATTAAGGTGATGTCTGCCAGTTTCCTCTGTAAAGTTATTCTTTGCTCCTTTGTAATTAATAATTATTTTGAAGGCGATATCTTAACACTATGTAAATATCCCATTCCCACCTAACTTTTAATTAATTAATTTTTATCAGGATGTACTCATGATATTCGATTTTATTTTATGGGTTACAGTAAGTTGCTCTCATTTTTTTTCTTTTTATGCTCACATATTCTCATATTTGACCAGTGGGATCACTTCAGAGTGGATCTTGTGACCTTTTGACATGTCCCTTCATGCTTGGAGCAATACCTTCTTTCTGGCACAGTTGAGATGTTCCAAGCTCATCTTGTACTTTCCCTTCTCCAGCCCTGAACCAGGCATTTCTCCAAGGAGCCCTGTTTCCTTTTCTCTTTCTTTGTCATTTACACTTCATTTTGTTACTCTGGGAAAAGAGTAATTTTGAGCAAGTAGGAAGTCAATATGTGTTTTCAGTCATGCTAGTTTTTGTATCAAATCTAGCAAATGTATATACCAAATTTTTATTTTGTATATGTATTTTTATTTGCATCGCATATTTAGTGACAAATCTAATTAAATCAATATCTGTAAACGTTTTTCCATTTTTGTAATTAATTTTTATATGAATATTTTTTGGATATAAAATAGAATTTAATTTTTAGAGAAGTTTTAGGTTCAACACAAAATTGAGTGGAAGATAACAGAGATTTTTCATAAACACCCTGCCCTCACACGGATATAGACTCCTCCATTGTCAACATCCTCTACTAGAGTGATATATTTGTTAAAACCAACAAATGTGCATTGACACATCATTATCCTCCAAAGGCCATGGTTTACCTTAGGGTTAATTCTGAGTGGTGTACATTCTATGGGTTTTGACAAATGTATAATGACATATATTCACCATCGTAGTATCATACAGAATAGTTTCACTACCCTAAAAATCCTCTGTGCTCTGCCTGTTCACCCCTCCCTCCCCTATAACCCCTGGCAACCAGTGATCTTTTTAGTTTCCATAGTTTTGCCTTTTCCAGAATGTCATGTAGTTGAAATCATACAGTATGTAGCATTTTCAGATTGGCTTCTTTACTTAGTAATATGCATTTATGTTTCCTTCATGTTTTGATAGCTTGCTTCTCTTTAGTGCTGAACAATATTCCGTTGTCTGAATGTAGCACAGTTTATTTATTCGTTCACCTACTCAAGGGCAGCTTGGCTGCCTCCAAGTTTTAGCAAGTATGAACAAAGCTGCTATAAACATCTGTGTGCAGGTTTTTGTGTGGACATAAGTCTTCAACTTCTTTGGATCAATACCAAGAAGTGCGATTGCTGGATCGTATTCTAAGTGTATGTTTAGTTTGTAAGAAACTGCCAAACTGTCTTTCAAAGTGGCTGCACCATTTTACATTCCAACCAGCAATGAATGAGAGTTCCTGTTGCTCCACATCCTCAACAGCATTTGGTGTTGTCAGTGTTCTGATTTTAGCCATTCTTATAAGTGTGTAGTGGTATCTCATTATTGTTTTAATTTGTATTTTCCTGATGAGATATAATGTGGAGCATCTTTTCATGTGTTTATTTTCCATGTGTGTGTCTTCTTTGGTGAGGTGTCTGTTAAGATTTTTGGCCTAATTTTTAATCCGGTCATTTGTTTTCTTGTTGTTGAGTTTTAAGGTTTCTTTGTGTATTTTGGATAACAGTCTTTTATCAGATGTGTCTTTTGTAAATATTTTATCCCAGTCTGTAGCTTGTCTTCTCATTCTCTTGACAGTGTCTTTCACAGAGCAGAGGTTTTTAATTTTAATGAAGTCCAGCGTACCAATTATTTCTTTCAGGGATCATGCCTTTGGTGTTGTATCTAAAAAATCATCGCCATATCCAAGGTTGTCTAGATTTTCTCTTATGTTATTTTCTAGGATAATATTTAAAAGGTAATTTAGAAGAAAATAATATTTAAAAGCCAAGATCCGGGGCCAGCCCTGTGGCCAAGTGATTAAGTTTGCACCCTCCACTTCCGCAGCCCAGGGTTTCATGGATTCGGATCCTGGGCGCGGACATGGCAAGGCTCATCAGGTCATGTTGAGGCGGCATCCCATATAGCACAACCAGAGGCACTCGCAAGTAGAATACACAACTATATACTGGGGGGCTTTGGGGAGAAGAAGGAAAAAAAAAAAGATTGGCAACAGATGTTAGTACAGGTGCCAATCTTTAGAAAAAATAAGTAAAAATAAATAAACAAAAGCCAAGATCTGGGTGCTAAGTGTTGCTATTGGAGTGTTACTCCCTCCAGGCTCTCTCAGTGGACAGAGCTGGGGAATATGTATTCAGACACATTTTACATGAATATTTCTATATCTTTCTATTTAAAACAATATTTACATTAATACTTCAAATTCTAATAAAAACTACAGAGTTCATCCTGGTTTTCTCTCTTTCCATACTTGCAAATTGCTTCTCTGCTCGTAAGGAACATGGCTTCCAGTATTTTTAAGATAGTAACTCATTTGATCAATTCCCCTGTATGAAACCAACCTCCCATTGCTGCCACTGCCCTTTCCTCTGCATAGATACCCTCCTCACCCCATTTGGGTTCTGACAGTCCTCACTGCATGAACACCCTCCTCCTCACCCTGCCAGGATCTGAGACCTTGTTCTGGGTCTTCATGGATCCATGCCCCTACCTCATGAGGATGCTTTCCTTACTCTGCCTTACCCAATTACTTTGACTTAATTGTTTAGTAGGGAAAAGTAAGGGGGAGGGAAGAGAGCCAGATCTTTAATGGCCTCAGTAAAATTTATACTTTGTTGTCAGTTTTCTTGTTAGATTCTTAGCCATTTTATATTTTTGTTTGTATTGTGAATATTTCTTTTATATTTTTTCTCTTTTCATCTTATTTTTGGTATCTAAGAAAGTTTTGTTTATATGAGCTCTTCTATTTAGATTTAATCATTTTCAATTTAGGAATCATAATTTCATCTTCAAATAGTAATCATTTTTCTCTTTCTTCAGATGTATTTAATCACACTTTTCTTATAACATTAGTTTCCATATCATTTTATGCATAATGGAAGTTTTCTTAAATAGATAGAAATTCTTTGCAGTTGGAAAGCTCTTAGCTTAGGTCATATGATTTGTATTTGTAAGAAAAAAGTTATTTAAATAAAAATGTTCATAAAATTTATTGTTTAATATTAAGATCTATTTCTTATTTATATCCTGGTTAATATATTCTATTAAGATCCACAAAATTATGAAATTTGAAAGTGAGGGGCTTTTAAATATATTGAAGAATCAGCTAACATAGTGATTGATCTTTAGCTTGGAATTATTTTTCCTTCCAGACTATAGAAGTAAAAAATACTTTATTACACAGAATTCTAGAATTGACTTTAATCCAAAATCCTTAACCAGAAATTGGAGGTCAGGTGGGATGGGGAATTATGAAATTAAAACTATTTATTATGATTGATTCATATTAGACAATTTTAGACCTACTTGAATTACTCAAAATATTCTTCTGTCAAATTTCCATTCATTTCCTAAAATCTTTTAAAGGTATCAAAAGCATAGCAAAATAAGTTCTAATTTTCGTATTCTTTCTTCTGAAATAATATAGGAGTTCTTCATAGCAGTGATTTTCAAATTTTAATATGCATATGAATTACCTGTGTATGGAGGCTGGGAATTTGCATTTTATGAAATATTCAGGGTAATTGTAGATCCATGGGCCTCACTTAAGAAACACTGGTTTAGAGTGAGACAATGTTTACATAAATGTTTCAACTAGTACACTTTTGTTCCAAGTGGAGACAAACAGAAGTATTTTTTTCCAGCGAGGCTATCAGAAATTCAGGGAATAGATGGCATTGGAGTCAACCGTACTGTCTATAATCTACTTCCAAAATAGGCTGTTGATGGTCATCATCTTTCTTGGACAAGAGCTAAGTTCCTTGAATGTTCTTATCCTTTCTTAGGCTCTTAGTAAAATGACACCATATAAAATAGTCTAAAAGAAGTTGCAAAGCCACTCTAATTTTTGGTTATTTATCCAATTTTCAGTGTTTAAGAAGCTTTCTTCCAGGTAAGAGTAAGTTCAGAATTATCTGTGAATAGCTACAAAATGATGGTTGTTGCTTGGAAGCTCCTAAGTATAGCACATGTTTTGGAGGAAATCGTTTGGTCATTTGGTCTAGTATAAAACTGAAAATGTGGCCTGAAGTTCGCCCAACAATTTACAATATGTTGATGTTCAACTCTGCGTCACTAATGCTCTATTTCTCTGTTGGTCTCTTTGCTTTCTGTCACTTCTGAGAAGCAGAACTGTGAAGCTTGAGGCCACTCAGGTTCCAAATTTGTGACAAATCCCCCAGGGCTCACTGGAGTGGCAGTAAGTTCTCCCAGTGTGATTTCCTTTCAACCAGTAAGCGTTGGAAAGTAAGGACAAAGGCTCCCACGGAAAAGAGCAATTCTGTTTCCTGACTATCCATCCACCATAGTTGTGACTTATCTCTTTTGTTCCATTGATTTTTTTGTTGAATAATTTTAATAATTTTCTTCATATAATACATGGTATGGTTTCACAAACTGACATAATCCTTTAACTGTGTTTTGAGTATAGCCACTATTTCTCACATTCTTCCTTCTTCTATCCCTATCATCTGCCATAGTAAAGTTGATTTTGTTTTAAAAAATTTCTTTAGCCTTTTAAGCTGTTATTTTCACTTTAAATATATGGTATTTATGTTATAAAGTTAGATCCTCTTTTAATAGTATAGATATGTATAAAAACCTCATGTTCACTGAACCATCATTTTGTGATATTTTAGCATCAGTTCAATAAAAGAAAGTCATTTTTACGGAAAAATGTAGTATATTGTAAGCCATGCATTCAGTCAAGAAAGACGACTGACATTTGTCATGAGGGAGGGGTATTATGATGAGGTAATAATGGCTTTTGAGTCAGACAGAAACAGCAGTACCAAATTGACTCTGTTCTTTGTAACTATGTCCAAAAACCAACTAACCGTCAAAAAGGACAAAAATCAAATAACAGATGATCTCCATTTCCAGCAGTATTGTTCTTACTTCCGAGCATGTCTGAAACTCCCTTTTTTAATCAACTTATCAAGTATTAACTGAACTCAGCCCTTGTTGAACAAGAAGTCAGAAATGACTATTATATAGCCTTTGCTGAGAAATCAAGAAATCAGTTTTAAAAGACCAGCATTAAAAGCAAAATAATTTTTCATTGTTACTATTCAAATAGACTAATAAAGAAGCATCTAGATATATTTCCCGATATTCAAATATTTTCACAGTATTTAGAAACACAGAAAAGACTGTTACTTGTTACTCATCACACATTTTCTGTTTGCTCTGGTTGTGGCTCCCATTCTTTGTCAAATAATGCGTGGTACACATAGGAGTTCTGGAACGTATTTTCATAACTTTGGATTTCCTACCACTCATGACCTATCTCATAATTTAGGGACCCCATGCTATAGGGAAGCCATATAGGAAGACTATATTTCTGGTCAGGAGAGTTAATTTCTAAGCGTAGTATAACTATGCATCCTATTAATGCTATAATATATCTACTGGTTATTATCTATTTGTGACCCCACTCCATCAGATCCATGTCCTGCTCTTCTTTGTCTTATTCTATGCCCTGGGAAGCTGACTTTGACCTCTATTAGCTGTATTCACCCAGGCTCCCTTGATAGCTGGCTTCCTGTTTAAATCCAACAGATCAAGTCAATGGCAGGAAAATGAAGGGTAGCAGAAGAGAGAGTTTGGGTTATTTTTCCCCCATTCTTTCACTCTATATGCCATGATTTCTAGCAGTGACTGCATGCTTCCGTGACTACAACCCTGGCAAGATGTTCCCTTGTCCATACCTCCGGCTCTAAGTGTATGCCAGTGACACAGCTTTTTCCTCTTTCTCTAGGCCAGGAAATGACTTTCTTCAGTTGCAACCTTCCTTTTTCATTCCCTTCATCCTGCCCACATCTCCAGAAGTTGTCCTATATTAAAATCCCTTGGGTTGGATTCTGATTCCTGCATAACTGACACAGCATGTAATAGCAATGAGATGCACTACATAACACATTTGATTGTCAAAATTCCATTTTTGGATATAAAAATAAGACGGGAAACCTAAGGAAGATCCTCAAGACATGATCTGTCTAGAAAGTACTTACGTTTGAAATAGCTTGATTATTGCTCCTTAGCTCCTGCCTGCTTTCTCAGCTATCACAGCCAGCCCCTCAGCTACTCATATTACCTACCACCCCTAATGCCACTGTGCCTACTGTGGCAATAACTCCTGCTTTCACCTTCGCTCCTACTACCAGGACACCATTGCTTACAGTGATCAGAAGCCTTTTAAGGTGTGATGAGGGAAGATGAGGCTTTTTCAGGAACACTAGTAAAAGACAGTTGAAGCTGCAATAGCACATGTGTTGGAATTTATCCAGCACTCCTCTTACTGTTGAACCTTGATGGATATGACATTGTTTCTAATCCCAGTTGTGCCTCCTGGTACTTGGCTTGTAGCTGGCTTTCCCAACTCAGACTTGACTTATTTGACTTACTTTCTTCTCATTTGGCTACCCATTTTGGATGCCCTTTAAATCCTACCCCCAGACTACAATATGCAAAGAATTGTGCAGGAGCCACCATCTTTGTCTCCTCCATGCTGTTCCTGTCATAATCACTCTTGGCTTGGCCTCTGCTAATGCCTTTACTTTTATCACCCCTACGTGCAACTGTTCATCCCTTCCAGTCCACCACACACACTTGTGCCACCATCCTGCTGCTTGTTTGTCTGTCATCTTTGCCTTCCTTGACTCTGCCTTCCTTACTCTCGATCACGCTTCAGCCGCTGCTACCATCATCTCCACCACCAACTCTCTATGTTCCACCAACTGCCAATTTAACAGTCTGCTTCCTTCTTTATTTCGGCTTTTAAACTGAGGACCCAGATATCTAGCCCCCAAAGATTATGAAGTTTGGTATTTTGGATTTTGTTTTTAACACTGTAGACTTGATATAAAGAGATGTTAGTCCTCAAGGATTTGCTTGTTTGGGGTTTATAGCAGATGCACATGAATGTATTTTTCTCTTTAGGAAATAGAAATATACCCTTGATCACTTGGTTATTTTGAGATAAATTTCATTTTAACAATTTTTTTTCTTCCTTTGGACTTTATCTCCAGACCAAAACCCTATTCATTTAACAGTGGAGAAAATCTTGTATCCTGGATGCATAAATGTTTTATGCAGTAAAGTTTCCACAGCAGAGATCCAATTTCCTGGTTAAGATAGGAGTAGAGTTTAAATAAGGTGATGAAAAACTGGGTCTTATACATATTTTCTTTCCTGTTAAAACTATAAACAGAAAAAATGGCAGAAATGAAGGAAAGAACAAAATGAAAGAGACTTGTCAAGGTTCCTCAGAAAATGTTCCCTAGATTCTGGGCTATACCATGAGTGGTGAGATCACAGATCTAGTATGCATCTTTCCTAAGCTGTGGATCACAGAAAGCTCTTATATTTAAAAAATTAACATGATCCTGATATCTGTTAATAATTAAGAATTCTTGAAGAATGCTTTTACTTATTTTTGTAGTTATTTTTCAAAGTTTAGGATTACCATTTTTAAGAAAGTCATAGACAAACTGGGGAAGATTTAGGAAGCATTAAAAATGACTCAAGAGTTTTGAAAAGGAACCTCTGAAGAAAGCTTAAAGGAATTAGAATTATTCAGTAGAGAGAAAAGATGAAGGTACGGTTGGCTTCAGGGAGTTAATGGGCACTGAATGTTTCTTTTTCTTCCTTGAATGTAAGAAGAAGGAACAGCGGTATATGTTAGTAAGAAAAGTGAAAAATCGTAGTTTCTATGTGGACATTTTTAGAATTCTTTTTTCTGAAGTTCTTCAAAAATAGACTTACCTAGAAAAATTTTCCAGCATTTCCCAAGTTTTTTCAGTAGAAACACAGTTTTTCAGAGATAACTCATTTTTCTAAGGTTTCTTTGGTCAAAGATGCTGGGAAATGCTGCGTGTTGTATTCCCTTCTTGGACATTAGCAATATGCATTAGCATATTGCAGGCTCTGAGAAGTCCTGGAGAAAAAGGAACTTGTTGATGTCTGTTTAATGCTTAGGCAACAAAGTTTATTCGCACAAGGGAAGGATTTTTTCCCCCATAGCACACATCACATTCTGTAGTTTCCGCTTAACACCTGGTTAGGAAGCACTGGTTTAAAGCCTGGAGAATGAATTTCCAATCCTGTTGAGGCTCACTGTTGACTTTTAAGATTATATTAAGAAATGGTTATGAACTTGTGGGATTCCATCCAAGGGATGAATGGCAGTACAATAAGAAATATGTAGGAAACTATACAAAGGAATTACCTTGAGGTTGAGTAAATGCTTTATGCTTCTATTCCCATGAAATATGTGTACAGGATGGAGAACACAAGGGAAAATGTGCTGGTTCCACATATTTGGAGAAGCTGAGGTTTATTTTGTACTGTTAAAAGCACTCTCCGTGCACCTGCAAAATAATGTATGTGAAGGGTATGTTAAATCGATTAAACCACCAGGCCGTGATATAAGTGCCTAGCTGTCTTTTGCATTAATCTAATTTTAGTATTTTAAAATAAACCTCAAGAAATTTTTATTATAGAAAGTCGAGGTACATATTAGCCCTTTTAACTTCAAAATCATGACTCTTGCATTCAAATAATGTAAAAATATGTACAAACAGCAATTAAATTTGGAGGAATGAAATTTTCCTTGGTTGGAAAAATGCCAGCAACATTTTGGAGCTTAATTCTGTTACCCAGTTTCCCCCTGTGCAATGATTTATGTTGAGTATATTGTCAACTTACTCTTTATTTTAAAATCATTAAATATTTAAAATTGTGATGCTGTAAAGAACTAGAAGGGATTTCAAATATATGAAGAGTATTGAGTTATTATAATTGTATTTGAAATATATTGAATGGTTATTTTTCCCCTTTAAAATACTAATCATATTTCCCATCCAACTCTTTCTAATTATTTTTGTTCTAGGGTTAACTTAGTTTAATCGCTCCTTTAATAAAGTAGATCACATTTTTCCAGTATCCAACTAAAAATAATGTGTAATATTCAAAGTGTGTAATATTCTCCAAGGAAGGAGAGACTCCTACAGACTAATTTTTGTAACTTTACTTTGCTACCACATAAATGACTATATGTAAATGTCCGTGTTAAAGGGTTTAGATTTCACTTGACTTTTCTTGTATATTGTCAATAATTAATGAGTCTTAACATTAGACTCAAAAGAACTATAAAATATTATTTTTGTGATTATATTAAAACAAAAAA
The DNA here is from genome assembly GCF_041296235.1 of Equus asinus. Classification (NCBI taxonomy): domain Eukaryota; kingdom Metazoa; phylum Chordata; class Mammalia; order Perissodactyla; family Equidae; genus Equus; species Equus asinus. The sequence continues at coordinate 46,762,984 of NC_091794.1, read as the reverse complement.
CTGTATTCTTTTGAAAGGTGCTTGATTTATTCTATTAAAGTTTTGCAAGATTTCATGTAAGCGCTACGGGTGACAATATAACCCAGGGTTCCTGAATTTAAAGATATTAATGACTTGGCTGCTATTAGTGATAGTTATAAATCTTTTAAAATTTATTCTCTGCTTGATTAATTATAGTATGACTTGGTCAAGCAACTAAGATACACACACATATTTCATATATATATATATATCTCCTTAATTAATCTAGCAACCTTCAGTATTAACAAAATATAACTTTATGACTCTGTAAAACCAGATAAGAAGGAATGACAGAGTAGTTTGAAGCAGGTTGGTGTAATAAAGCTTTGCATCACTAATCTTTCCAGGGAAGGAAATTAGCTGTATATTTTAAAGTGGAAACACAGGTTTAAAATTGAATGCCAAACTTTGCCCCCTTTGATAACATATGTATTCATGAAAGGATAAATCGAGGCTTTTTGTGACTCGATTATTATTTGTTTGAAAATATACCTCACGCTCAACACTGTTTTATGCTACATTATCAATTATAATTTTTATTTCCTTGAGATTTTTATAAAAATTGGTTTCCTAATTATGAAAGCATTTAATGGGAAGGGAGAAAGGAGTAAACAACGTATGTTTATAGTTGCAGTATTGGTAAGATTTGGCCTCAAGTCATATGGTTGATTACGTAGAACCGCTATATATTTGCTGGCCCATAGCAGAGTTTTTAAATTTACTTTCAGACTTGGACTTTGGATGTTTAATTCCCACTTTTCAGTAATATTTACTTTTCTGGCAATTTACGAATTTCCATTGATTTAAGAGGAAAAAAGTGTAAACATGACTGTTAAGCTGGAAATTTTTTCTAGAGAACAATTTCATTATATTTTCTCAGTAGAAAGACTATTATGCAAGTTAAACCCATAACCATTAAGTACTGAAAATTGTAATGCTATAAGGAACCAGAAAGGATCAAATTCTTTCAAGGTAATGCAATTTAGAATTAGATAATTTATACCTACTCATACTTATTCATTGACAGCATGTCACTGTGTAAATAATGGCTCACTTAAATGACCAGTAAATATACTTTCTTGAGTAATAAGGTATATATGATTGTATCGACACTTTGGTATTTGTTTGCTCATAATTTATCTTCCACTTTATTTTGAGTGATATCTATATACAATTTTAACTTAAAAAAATCTGCAAAAATTCTAGTGTGAAAAATATAGCACATACTGGGCACCTTTTTAAAGATCTTGGCAACATTACTGGAATACAATACTAAGATTATAGAAATTTAAAATTATGGCCTTGTTCATAAAACTCTCGCTTAAAACATTTTTTCAGAAAGTTCAATGTCTGATTTTTTAAGGTTATTATAAAATCTATTCCATGTTTGATATTATGTATCTATTCCACATTTGATCTGTGTATGCCTAGATAAAATGATTGATAGGTTTCTGTGGCTACTTGTCTGTATAGCAGAAGGAGAGCAGGTAATAATGCTCATCAAATTGGATAGGCTCTAATATCCATAAAATGGAAGATAAAACTTAGGCTTCTGCTTGAATTAAATGAGCCACTGATGTAATTTCATGCAAGTCCGGTATACACTTATTCCACCTTTCCTTCTACTGTTCCTTTCTTCTAGTCTTGACAAGGTAACTTTTGCATAATTGATTTATCACCTAGGTATTACAACTGTTACTTTAAGTACAAATGTGTAGGTTTTGGTTTTTAAAAACTGCATGTCCCTGATTCTTATCATTTTCTAAAAGTAAAATCAAAAGCCAAAAAATATATATCTTTTATTTTACTTTTTTCAATTTGGTTGCCTTGAAAAAAATTGGTAATGATTAAAAAGGCTAAAATTTGAAAATGTCCTTATCATATTCGTTTATTTTTTATACTCCCTGGCTTCAAAAGCTAGATGTTCACAACTAGAGGCTGCAGGATCATACTGAGATAGTTAATTCATTTTTCATATATATATATATACATATATATTATATTTTATAAATCTTTAAAGTTATAGAAAATATTTTCTTTGGTGTTTTGTTCTGCTGCTTTAGAAATGCAAACTGTAAGGAAATGTATAAAAAACTTACTCGTGTGAAGAACCATCATGGTTTCCTGTCAATCAGCGCCTTTCTTCTATCTGCTATTATAGTAGAATGATCTGTTCCATATGTATGACATTCTCAGGTTAATTAAAGCTTAATTCTCAGGCTCAAAACAACTCTTGAAGGAGGGCATACATGTTTTGAATTATAGAAGCACAACCTGAGACTTGGAGAGATTAGATAAATTGCCAGTGATCACACAGCTAGTAAATGGCCGAACCGACTCCAATTCTGAGCTTGTTGCCCTCCCCATGCGGTGAGCTCGGTTGTTACCCTCTGCATTAATATCCTGATGCTTTTAGAACCTGCTGAGGTATGTTGGATGGTTTTCTTCTACACTAAATGACTTCAGATTGCTAAACCTTTGGAGCCATTGTGCTTTTTATAGATCAGCAGCCTTCTTCTCCGTTCTTGGTTGATTCCACTAGGGCTTGTTTTCTTTGTGCTTGCACCAGGGTGGCTGAGCACTGTTGGAGGAAAACAGAAAACGGGGAAGTTTGGAAACACTTTAAATGCACACTGACCAACCACAGCTGAGCCCTCAGCACAGCCTAGCGATTCTGCTGCCCGTCTCTGGTCTCCTGCTCTGTGCAATGAGGATCTGAAAGCTTCACCTTTAGCAGACATTTGATCTATCCACTCTCCCCTTTGCTGTGAATAAGTGACCCCTCTTTCTGCTTTGCAGAAAAAATAAAAGCAATCAGATATAAATTCTAGCAACTTTCTTGTCAGCATTCATGTTCAGATTTTCTTATTGCTGCGTTAAAATGAAAGTCATATTTTGTTGAATACTTACAATATGCAAACTTTATTCTAGGCATTGTGTGTACAAATATGAATGAGCCCAACTAATTTTCTGGTCTCATGGGGCTATCATTCTATGGTAGAGACTGACAGTAAACTCATATTTAAATTAAATATAAAAGATAATTTTTCAAAATGATAAATTCTAGTAAGAGAATAAAGCAGGTGATATGAAACAGTGACTGGGATGGGAGAAGGCAGTATTTGCTAGGGTGGCAAGGAAAGATGCCTCTTGAGAAGCAGTACAGCATGATGATTAAGAGCATACACTGAGATTCAGATTCCATCACTTATGGGCTGAGTAACCTTGAGCAAGTTACTTAAACTCTCTGTTTCTAAGTTTCCTCATTTGTCAAGTTGGAGCCTTAACAGGACCTTTATAATAGGGTTAATGTGGAGATTAAATACATGTAATCTGTTTAGAAAAGTGCCTGGATTATAGGAAATGTTCAGTGATCATAGATGTTGTATCTGTCAAAGATCAATTAGTACAATTAGAAGAGTTCAATTGAAGAGAGTTTAATGAAGGGACCATTTATAGAGGTGTGGGCTTAGCTAAGGGAACCAGCAGGAGATGGCAAATCACCCAGGTAATAACAACAGTGGGAAGCCATTGCTGCCTTTAAGCCTGAAGGGACAAAGAGAAGGTATGGTGTTATTTATCAGAGCCTGGTGGGAGGGAGCAGTAGCTGTGGTAGAGGGTTCCCCCTAACAAGAGATGTGGTCATAGAGAAACTTGGCCACTGTCTGAAGAGTGGCTTGCCAGGGAAGAAGCTAGGGAGGGGAAGCATGAATAATACCCTGACCTCTCTCTTCCCACCCTTCAGTCTCCCAGCACTGCTTATTATTAGGGCACCCAACCAGAATTCATGTATAAAGGAGTCTAGGTGGGTCAGTCAGTGGACCTCATCCTTCCAAGGCGCAGAGCAAGGAAGAGAAGAGTGGAGAATAAGTTGGGGAAGACAGTAGGCAATCATCTATCACCATCATCATTGTCATTATTATTAAGTGATATTTGAGTTGAGAAGTGAGGCCATTCAGAGATCAAGGGGAATAGTACCAGAAAGAGAGAACCGCAGTGTCAGTGCCCTGAGGTGGGGCTGCTGCATGTTGTTGTACAGATTTTGTACCGTGTAACTCTTAGGGCTGGTATTCACAGAGGCTGTGTCCACAAAGCAGAGAGATGAGTGTGATTTGAATAAAATAAATATGGGAAATTGAGGGAGAGATGCAACTGGAGAGATAGGCAGGGCCAGGTCATCTAGGTTCTTATAGGTCATGCTAAGGAGTTTGAATTTTACTTGAATGTACTAGGGAGGCCCTTGAGGTTTTTTTTTTTTTTCCTGTTCTATGCATCATTGTATTTTTTTATTAAGATTATGATAGATTACAACCTTGTGAGATTTCAGTTGTACATTATTGTTAGTCATGTTGTGGGTACACCACTTCACCCTTTGTGCCCTCCCCCCACCCCCTCCTTTTCCCTGGTAACTACCTATCAGTTCTCCTTGTCTATATGTTAACTTCCACCTATGAGTGGATCATATAGAGTTCGTCTTTCTCTGTCTGGCTTATTTTGCTTAAGGTCCATCCATGTTGATGTGAATGGGACGATTTTGTCCTTTTTTATGGCTGAGTAGTATTCCATTGTGTGTATATACCATATCTTCTTTATCCAATCATCAGTTGCTGGTCACTTAGGTTGGTTGCACGTCTTGGCTATTGTAAATAATGCTGCGATGAACATAGGGGTGCATGGGACTCTTGGAATTGCTGATTTCAGGTTCTTAGGATAGATACCCAGTAGTGGGATGGCTGGGTCATAAGGTATTTCTATTTTTAACTTTTTGAGAAATCTGCATACTGTTTTCCATAGTGGCTGCACCAGTTTGCATTCCCACCAACAGTGTATGAGGGTTCCTTTTTCTCCACAACCTCTCCAACATTTGTCACTCTTGGTTTTGGATATTTTTGCCAATCTAATGGGTGTAAGGTGATATCTTATTGTAGTTTTGATTTGCATTTCCCTAATGATTAGTGATGATGAGCATCTTTTCATGTGTCTAGTGGCCATCCTTATATCTTCTTTGGAGAAATGTCTGCTCATGTCCTCTGCCCATTTTTTGATCGGGTTGTTTGTTTTTTTGTTGTTGAGCTGTGTGAGTTCTTTATATATTATGGAGATTAAGCCTTTGTCAGATAAGTAGCCTGTAAATATTTTTTCCCAATTAGTGGGCTGTTTTTTTTGTTTCAATCCTGTTTTCCCTTGTCTTGAAGAAGCTCTTTAGTCTGATGAAGTCCCATTTGTTTATTCTTTCTATTGTTTCCCTTATCTGAGGAGTTGTGGTGTCCGAAAAGATTCTTTTGAAACTGATGTCAAAGAGTGAACTGCCTATATTCTCTTCTAGAAGACTTATTGTTTCAGGCCTAATCTTTAGGTCTTTGATCCATTTTGAGTTTATTTTTGTGAGTGGTGAAAAAGAATGGTCAATTTTCAATCTTTTACATGTGGCTGTCCAGTTTTCCCAGCACCGTTTGTTAAAGAGACTTTCTTTTCTCCATTGTAGGCCCTCAGCTCCTTTGTCGAAGATTAGCTGTCCATAGATGTGTGGTTTTATTTCTGGGCTTTCGATTCTGTTCCATTGATCTGTGCACCTGTTTTTGTACCAGTACCATGCTGTTTTGATCACTGTAGCTTTGTAGTATGTTTTGAAGTCAGGGATTGTGATGCCTCCAGCTTTGTTCTTTTTTCTCAGGATTGCTTTAGCAATTCGGGGTCTTTTGTTGCCCCATATGAATTTTAGGATTCTTTGTTCAATTTCTGTAAAGAATGTCATTGGGATTCTGATTGGGATAGCGTTGAATCTGTAGATTGCTTTAGGTAGTATGGACATTTTAACTATGTTTATTCTTCCAATCCATGTGCATGGAATGTCTTTCCATCTCTTTGTGTCGTCATCAATTTCTTTCAAGAAAGTCTTGTAGTTTTCATTGTATAAATCTTTCACTTCCTTGGTTAAATTTATCCCAAGATATTTTATTCTTTTCATTACGATTGTGAATGGGATTGAGTTCTTGAGTTCTTTTTCTGTTAGTTTATTGTTAGTGTATAGAAATGCTGCTGATTTATGTATGTTTATTTTATATCCTGTAACTTCCCTTGAGGGTTTTTAATGAGGAAGTGACTTGATCTGGTGTACATTTATAAAAGACAACTTTAGGTGCTACCTGGAGGTTAAATTGTGCATAGACAAGTGTAGAAGCAGGAAAGTTGTTACAGCAGTCTCACCGAGAGATCATGGTGGCTTGGGCTAGAGTGGAGGTAATAGAGAGAGAAGTGGACCGAATTTGGATATGTAGGAAGTAAAGCCAATAAGGCTTTCTGATTGAATATGGGAGGAGTTGGGGATGATGAAAGGGAGAAATTAAGGATGATTCTAAGTCTTTAGTTTAAGCAACTAAGTGGATGAGCTTGGCATTTACCAAAAGTGGAAGCCTGGAAGTGGAAGAAATATATCCATTTTACACGTATGTGTGTGTGTGAGGGGGGAGGTTTGGAGGGAGTGATGCATTGTAAGTGCAGAATCAAGCGTTCTGAGATGTCTAAGAGGCATACAAGTAGACGTATTAAGGAGATAGTCCAATAGTCAAGGGTGAATTCAGGCCTGAAATGTACATTTAGGTGTCATCAACATATTGATGGTATTTAAAGCTACGGAGAGAATAGTTAAAGAAAAGGATAAAGACTGAGCCCCTGGGTCTACCTCAATGTCGAGAGCTCCAGCAAAGCTATAGACATCACAGGAGAGTGAGAAGCTGGCAGTGAGATGGGAGGGAAACCAGGAGTGTTTGTGACATGAATGTCGAAAGAAGAAAGTGTTTTAAGAATGAGGGAATGGGGGCCTGCCCTGTGGCCTAGTATTAAGTTGAGTGCGCTCTGCTTTGGTGGCCTGGGTTTTGTTCCCAGGAGTGGACCTACACCACTTGGTGGCCATGCTGTGGCAGCAACCCAAATATAAAATAGAGGAAGACTGGCGCAGACGTTGCCTCAGGGTGAATCTTCCTCAAGCAAAAAGAGAAAGATTGGCAACAGATGTTGGCTCAGGGCAAATCTTCCTCAGAAAAAAAAAAAAAGAATGAAGGAATCATATCCTCTGTCCTGGATATGTCTGGAGCTGGACATTGCACCTCCTTCTTCCAGTCTCAGGAATTTTTCCCTAAAGATGATTCTTTTCTCTTTTGTGTCATTTGTCTTCTCCTCTTTATTGGACCCTTCTAATCATCCCTTAAATATGCTCAAATTCTCTCTCTCTTAAAAACCAAACCAAACCAAACCAAAACAAAAAAACACAAATCCTTCCCCAAATTCCAGATCCAGCAACTTTCTCCACCCCTCAATATCTCTGTCACTTCAAAGAGCAGTCTAAATGCTCTGTTTCCAGGTCTTTATCACCCAGTCAGTTCTTAAAGCACTTAATTGTGTTGCGATTCTTTTGGTAGCAAGCTATTGAATGCCCGGCTAGAACTGGTTTAAAAAGGAGGATTTATTTTTCTATGTAAGAAGGCGGCTGCATGTAGGAAATTCAAGGTTATTTAATTCAACAAATCAGGGATGTCGGTGCTCTGTGATCCTCTTGGCCTCCCCCCATGGTTCCAAGGCAGCTACAGCAGTTCTAAGGGTTATGTCCTCACGTAGGACATGTTTTTTCTCTCTCACTATTTCACATTTTATTAAGAAAAACCTTTCAAGAAGCCAGTAGCAGAGGTCACTCAGGTTCCACTGGGCAATACTGGAACATATTCTCTAGCAGCAAGGGAGGCTAGTAAAGCAAGGCTCTAGCATCTTTAGCCTCAGTGGTGGGAGATAGGCTCTGACAACAAGAAAGAAGATGTCAACGGCTGTTGGGTAGGCAACAGAATGCTATCTTCCACCCTACTTCATTATTGCTTCCACCAGACGCCCCCACCAAAAGAGCTCTCACATCAGTTAGTGATCACAGCTCTATTGTGGTTTTTAGTTCTTATTTCACTTGACCTCCCTCCTTTTTGGAAAACGTTTCTTCCCTTGGATTCAGGGACCCGTGCTTTTCGGGATTCATTCCTCCTATGTCAACTTCTTCTCAATGGCTTTCCATTGTTCTCAGAATAGACCCAAATTGCTATTCTAGCCGATTAGCATTTGAATGTTTCATGGCTAGATCCCCAATCATTCCAGCTCTGCCAAAGACCACATTACCCCATGATCTCTGCCTTCCAGCCACACAGATCTGCTTTCAGACATTTGAACTGTGCCCCCCTGCCTTAAGTCCTTCCTACATACTGTTTGGTATCTTTTTCTTTGACGTTCTTCCCATCCCTTCATCTAGTTTATGCCTGTCTATCTTCCAATTTCAGTTCAAAAGTCACTTCATCAGGGAAGTATTTCCCAATTCCCTCCACCTGCCCTGCCCCATGTTGCCCCCCTCTTTCAGTCTTATCATTTCCTGTACTTTTCCTCTGTTGCATTCATTAGTTTGTATATTTATTAGATTACCAATGAAAGCCTGTCTCCTACACTTGATTAAACTACTTCATCTTCTGGCAGTATCTGATTTGTTCACCATGTTATTCTTAATTCTCAGCTCATTACTTAACTCAGTTATTTAAAATACATAGTTGTTTAATGAGTGAATGAATGAATTTCAATGTCTTTTCAATTAGCTACACCCACAATTCTGATGTCTTATTTCCGTTTTGCTGTGTGTGCGTGTACGAATATCATGGTAAGTAGGCTTGCAAAGAATGACTGACAACTCTCTTTGTAATGTGAAAATTCTGTGACATTTAGTTGGTTAATCAGAAGCCTTACATGCTAACTTTTTGGTTCTTGAGTTTGTTATGGTAAGCAGAGATTGGCAAATAGGTGGCTTCCAGATCAATGAGATATTATTTAATTTCTTGTTGAAAATAGGATGAGATATTATTTAATTTCTTGTTGAAAATAGGATCATGGAAAATTAAGGCAGACTTTTCTGTGTTCACATTTTTTCTAATAACTGAGATAATCTGAAGAAATTAATGTCTGATTGCACTTAAAGAAGGAAAACAAAACTATTACCCTAACTGTATTTATGATAATTTTATTCTATAATGATAAGCTATACACAGACCCATTTCAAGAGAGTTCTTATAATAGGTTTGAGTGAGAGGCAAGTCCTAAATAATTTGGAGTTAAACACTGTAATAACACTTTTTTTAAGAGCATCACATACATATTTTAAAAAGAAATTATAATCAGGGACCTCATTTATAAAGCTGTAATCCAGGGTTATTGGGAATTCTTGAGCTTGTATTTAAAATAAAAATATATGAGAAGCAATTATTTTTCTAGCATATGTGGATGAAAGTTGGCAATGCAGAATTATTTTTTGCAATGAGAATTCTTAGATACTTAACCCTAAACAGTAATCTTAAAAAAATCAATATTTATTAACATTAATTAACACATATTTAGAGAGCTACTAATGTAGGCTAGGCACTGTGGTAACAGGAGTCGATTGCAAATTTCAGAGCTGGAATATGTACTTTTATAAATCATGTAGGATTTTTTCTGTGCTGTAATTACTCCTTGGACTTATAACAGTATATTATAGGTATTCTTAGTGATTTTGAAATATTCCTAAGATAGCTGAAAGCAGGCCAAACAAAATCAAGAAATAATATTAAATTAAAGAAGCTAACATGTTTCATAACTAAGACAACCAACATGGCCTCCAGGGAATTTTAAGTCTTGAGGGGGCTTAGTTGAGGAGAGCAGACATATATAAAATAATAAAAAATTGGAATAGTTAAAAGAAATTATTCTCTCTTTTTTTTTTTGAAACACTGGTGTCCTTTTCTCTTGTAATAATTCAGCCACCTAAGACTGATGTTTAAAATATTGGATGTTGAGACCCAAATATTACCTCAGAGCTCAAGAACTGAAGACACGTTTTACTGATCTTTCCTGGGAACCAGTAGGGGTAGAAGTACCATTTAGTAGGGTCAGCAATTGGTTGTTTAGATTCTTTGCTTCTGTATTGTTTGCCAAATTTAGATTTGGTCTCTATTGCAGAATTTCTGTTTCCATGGCCCAGAAGAAAGTTGGATTTACAAAGGGTAATGAAGTTTTAATTTGGTTATAATTAGTTTTTTGGTGTCATGACAATAAAAGAGAGGTTTTAAGGGATAAACTGTCATTGAGGGTAGACATTGGTCCCAGGTGACACTGATGTTCCCACAGTGTAAAGAGCTGTCTAGGAATTCTCTCTCTCCAGACCTAAAGCATAGTTCTGTCCATTCTGCAACTATCTTACAGAGTTGGGTTTGACAGGGACTTAGGCTGTTTCCCCAGAGACATCTAGACAGTATCTCACATGAGGATGAATCTGAGAAAAAGACAGGAATTTGGAGAGACAGGAGTTTACTCTAGAAATTATAGAGTGCCAGGGAGGTCCATTACCAGCAAGTCAGATACATCTCCCAGTCAACTCCAAGCAATTAACACCTATATGAGCTTTGATGTAAGAAAATCAATCAAACAGATTGAACTGTCTATGCATGGCTGAAGTCCTTGATTCTGAATTAAAAGGGTGGTAAAGTACCAAATTCAGTTAGAGCTTTTAGTGAGCACTTGGGGAATTTTACACTTTAGCTAACCATATGGTTTTCCAGTTCTCTTGGGAAAATATAGGCTCCTGAGTACACTTGTTCCTCCCACTTCATTTATTTCTATTTTCATTTTTTGTGCCTTTGCATTAGTCAGGCATTGTGCTGAGTTTTACGTGGACCACATCATTTAATTCTCAAAAGGGGAAGATTCTATTATCGTGACCATTATATAGATGTGGAAACTGAAGTTTAGAAAAGTTAACTTATTTAATTTCACCCAATTACAACATCACCTGAGCCCGGTGCCCACCTTCAGTGTAGCATCATGTCATATATGTGGAAGACCTTCAATACATATTTGAGGAATAATAATAACTCAACGTCAACATTGATACCATTTGTTTTTAATTTTCAGGTTGGTTTTAGCATTGTTCCACAAACATTTGTAATTTAGTCCACAAATATTATCGAACCATATGCCACACCCTCATTAAAGAAACTAGAAAGATTCTCTCCCCATGCGATGTTTCCTTTATGCCTTGAAAGTATACTGTAATATTCTATGAAAAATCTCGCTCCTTCCCTTGCTGTTGCTTCCTTCTCTTCACTCATTGTTTTAAATTTTTCTTATCCATATAGGTGAAATTTCTGAGCACTTAATAGTTGTATCAGTTTGCTCAGTGCCTCAATTCTTCATTTCTAAAGTGGACATAAGAATAACACTTACTTCATGGCATAGCTGTGAGAAATAAAGCATGTAATGTGCTTCTCAGACTATGTATAGTGAAGGATGATTTTTGGAAAGAACATTTTCCTTAAGGAAAAATTAAATGAGAAATCAAAAGAAATTTTTATCATCAGGTTCAGCAGATGATGTCACTCTGTCAAATTGCTATAAAAATTTCTCAAAGCTTACTCTCGTTTCTGTACTTGTCCCATCGCAAACTGTTAGGGAATAGACTACTGAATGGCAGTAGTCCTCTGGCCCTTTTTCAAATAACACTGATGTAGAGCCCCTAAAAGAGTACCCTACACATATTAAATGCTCAGTAAGTACTTGAATTTCCATTGAAAACAAACAAGGTATCAATCACACTCCTAGTTTATACCTTTCTTGCTCTTTTAACTGTCTGTGTCCTCCAAACTATTCTTTTCTTCCCAAATTTTCTCCCTTAGGTTTCTACCACTTCCTATCTTCCTTGGCACTTTTACTGCTCTCGCTAATTTATTTGGAATGTTCCTTAAAATTGAACCCTTGGATTTGAAGCTCTCTCTTTTTGCACGTATTTCCTTGGGTTGTTCATTTCATTAGAAGGTCTCTTCTAAATCCACGTCACCAAATCCTTCCTCCCTGCCTCCACCGCTTCCTCCCCTGGTTTTGTGCCTTCCCATGGCCAGTCTCGGATTCAGACAATTCTGCCTCCAAGGTGACTTTTACCTCGGCTTGTTATTGCACTCCCAGATTAAGGCAACAGCCTCTCTCTACCATTATTTTCTTGCTGTTTCAAATTATTTTGTATGCAGTGGTTATTATTCACCATTTTAATTCCCTTCTCCACGTCAAATGATTGCCATTCATTTCTTTTCTTTTTTTCCTTTTAAATTTCTATTAGGAGTTGATAAATTGGTATTTCCAAAACATTCAAGAAAAGATGTTTATTTTTTCCCAAGGTTTATTTTAACTCCAGTGATATCTTCTATCTAGTTTTTCTATTCAAAATTCGAAATGCATCTCTTCTTGGCATTCCTCAATCCATCCATCCACTATTCATCCCTCACATCTTCTGTGAAGATTGTTTGTAACTCTGGTCATGCTGAATTGTTTTATGTAGGAGAGGCATGATCTCCACCTCGTCCTAATCCTTCTAGGACACTTTCTTTGTTCAAATCTAGCTCTTTGAAGAAACCTGTTGTTCCCAAACTCTAGACTAAAGATCCTTGGGGAGTGCTAGAATTTCTTCTATTTTTATTTTATTTTATTTTTTTAGTGAGGAAGATTGTCCCTGAGCTAACATCTGTGGCACTCTTCCTCTAGTTTGTATGTGGGACGCCACCACAGCATGGCTTGAAGAGCAGTGTGTGGGTCCTTACCCAGGACCCAAACCTGCAAACCCCGGTAAGCTGAAGTGGAGCACACAAACTTAACCACTACGCCACCAGGCCAGCCCCAAGTGCTAGAATTTTGGCAGGTGGTCTGTGACTCTATGGGTACCCCTACGCATCAGTATTATTAACTGTTCTGAATAATTAAAACTCCACTTTTACTAATAAGGATCGTCTTGCTCAAAAATGTCAGTAGAACGTAATTCATTCTAAACAACTTGAAAGCAAACCAATACAAAATATAAATCAAAGCATGCTTATTTACAATTGCATTCAGAAGTTTCCACATCCCACGTTTCCTCCACCCTTGAAAACCCCAATTTTTCTCCAGTTTTTCTCGGTTCTCTTCAGTACAGATCTGTTACTCCTGCCAGCCTAGACACCTCATGACGTTTTACATTGGGTACATTCAATTCCACATTCCAGGCTTAACCAGAGATGTTACCACTGCCTAGAATATTATCTTGTAGCTTTTCTGCCACTTAGTATTCATTTATCATTATTGTTATTACCATCATCATCTTTGTTATCATTGAATTGACTTATGACCCACTTCCTCCAAGAAACTCTCTTGACTAACTTCAGACAAGCAGTTTTCTAAGTGCAACCTGAGAATCCCTCAGAGTTCCTGAAGTCCTTTCAACTACATATGTGTGTGTGGCCAGATTCTCTTCTAATTTATCAAGCAAAACAACAGGCTCAGCATATCACCACAGATCGAATGCAGAAGCAGATAGGGCAACCCAGTTGTCTTCTATCTAGCTCAGCATTAAAGAGATTTGCAAAAGTGTAAACCAATGCAACTCTTCCCACTGATAATTTTGTTTTTGAAAATATCATTATTTTATATAAAAATATATTAATATTAACATGTAATGGATTAATTATTGTTACTTAAAGATGAAACAATGAATAAATGTTTTAAATTTTTCAAAATTTAATTTCTATTATGGTAAATATCCACAGATATATTCTAACTATACAAAACTTTTGGAGTACTCGATAATTTTTAAGAGTCTAAAAAAGTCCAGAGACCAAAAAGTTTGAGAATGTTTCCTTTAGGCATTAAGATATAATGGACATTTTGTTGCTATATGTCTGTTCATCTGCTCTAGCTTCTTAAGCAATAATAAATATCGTTTACTGACAGTCTACTCTAGAGAGGCATGTTATATATCCATTATCTCTGATCAACACAGTAACCCTGTAAACTAGCTTTCTTATTCTAATTTTACAAATGTGGAAACTGGAGTTTAGAGAAAGTAAGGAATTCCCCAAGTTTTCCCAGAAACTAAGTGGTAGAGTCAGGGTACTACTTGACTCCAATTCCTCAGTATTTTTTACTGTTTAACACTACTTTTCGTAAATGTATATTATTCCTGAAACCGCCTCCTGTGGCATCAGTTACAATTCTGTATGCAAGGGATTAATGAAAAAATGATTATTGAGTAGATATGGACAGCCCATTTTTCAGAAACTGTTACTGGCAAAGGTTAATCTTCAGATTACCTATGTGTTTTTAGAACTAATTTTTTCTCAATTATTTTCAGTTCAGGGTTGCCTCCTGTAGACAGAGAGATATTGGTTTTGCAAATTGATAGGCTTCAAAGAATGAACACAATTCATTCAACTTCTACTTAAGGTAAACTTTCGAAGCTTAATTCTGTATTAATTCACCTGTAGATGCTTAACTTGATCTGGAAACATTTCATAATTCCATTTTCCGATAACATGCTTAGTCATTTCTCCATAGAGGAATTAAGATTTTCAAAGTTATCAATGCATAATTAATCATTGTTCAATTAACAGGCCTGCCGCCATGCTTGCAGGGTGCTGTGTCCTGCAACCCAGGAAACTGACACAGCATCACAGAGGATGCTGGCTTTTGTAGATTGAACCAACATTGAAGATATAGTGCTCACGGGAAAAAAATGAGTAATCGATTTTATTGTTCCTGAGAACTTCTTGGAGGAAGGAGCTCTGCAGGACAATTGACTCCTCTTGTCACAACCTTGTATAAATTTTGTGCTGGGAAAGATCCTGGTAGATGACACCTACCAGGACAGCAGAGAGAAGAGAAATATATCGACATAGCATACAAAACACAGGAGTTATCTGAGGAGAGGAATTTGTAAGAAAGATATGTTTAGTTTTAGTCAAGTTTGAGATGAAGGCTAGACTTTCAAATGGAAATATCAAGTAGGCAGTTAGAAGTCTCTGACTGAGCTTAGGGAAAGAACACGATGGAATTTATAGAAGTGGATGTTTTGGATTAGAGGTGAAAGATGAAGCCATCCTTTTTTTGAATAGAAATCACAATGAAATAAGCTTAAAGACATGACTGTTAAACCATCTTCGAATCCTGTGTTAGACTGAAGGATAAGAAAAGAACGAGGTAAAAATGGCCCAAAAAATTATGGTATAACTTGTAATTAGAATATGCAAGTGCCTCCAAGAACTAGTGAGAAAGTAGTTTCAAGAAAGAATATTCCATCAACTGTATAAAATGTTCTGGGGAAAGTGTAATAAAGAGAGGAAAAGAATACTGTGCTTGTTAATAAGGAGGTCATTGGTGACTTGTGAATTGCTGGTGTGAGAGGGAAATCCTATGTCAGTAAACGTGAGAATACAAATAAAATGGTGGTGTAAAAAATTAATGGAAAGATAATTATAAATAAAGGGATGAAAATAAATAGACAAGGTTCTAGACTCATAGATGAAGTTAGGATGATGTATGGATGACTTGAGAGAAGTGTCATCATCTTTGAGCTGTCTAGTTAACCCATGAAACATATATTCGTTGAGCAAATATGGTGTACAGGCACTGTTATGGGTGCTTGGAATACACCCGTGAACAATTTCACCCCAAATCTCTATGCTGTGAAGTCTGACATCTTTCTTGAATACTTAATCTCCTGGCCCTGTGCTAATTAAGCATCATTAGAAGAATCATATTGTTGTGTATATGTAGTAGTATGCTCGTAAACTGGCTCACTGAAAAAACATATAAGATAAAAAGTAAAAAGCCCTGATGTAGTGTTTGAGGACTTCCTAGGTGTAAATATTTATGCGATGGTCACTTTCTAGCTACAACATGAAACCACTGACATGGAGTTGGGAAAGATCGGCACAATGGGCTCCCACAAGCCAGTATGAACTGGCTTCAGCACACCACAGGTCCTAGCATGTCTTCTTTTGTGTTCTAGGTATATTAACATATCTCTGCATTTAGTTGATTCCTCTGTAAAATGGAGAAAATATTTTACACTTATTATGAGGGGAGAGTTTATTGTTGAATAGTTTTGGTGGAACCGAAAACAGGAGAGATGCAAGCTATCATGAAAATCACCATAAGTCATGGATCTTTATATGTGAAAACAATTTTAAATTTAGATGTGAAAAACCAGAGACAATTAAAAAATAAACTCACAGATGGGAGACAACTTTTAGAAATACTGTAATAACACCTCACTTATCTAACATCATCAGGGAATGAGCTGTTTCACATACGTGAATTTTCCTGTTAAATAGAACTTACAGATTTAAGCACCACCACTTTTTAATTTTAAACAAGTTTATGTAGAAACTTTTTAAAAATGGATTAGAAAATTCCCTGCCTTCTTTATTTTTATAGCATATATTTTGAGTTCAAAAATAATGCATGATCATTATATAACATTTTAAAATAGAGACATATAACAAATAGAGACATATAAAGGAGAAAATAAAAGTCTATTTCTAATCCCATCATGTAGAAATAATTAATATTAACATGTTGCTTTATTTCCTTTCCGCCTTCTTATTTGCATTTATATTTTTAAAAAGTTGAAATATTTTGCATCTAGCATATGTCACATAAGTTTATTTGTGAGTATTTTTCCACATCATTAACTATTCTTGGAACACATGATTTTTAATGGCTGCATAATATTTCATCAAATGGATCTATTAGAATTGTTTTAAATATATACATACTATTAGTCATTTAGGTTATTTCAATTTTTTCATAATTATACTGTGCTGCTGTGGACAACCTCATGTATCTCTGTGTACATTTATGACATTCCTGGAAGTGGAAGTAGTGGGTCAAAAGATAAGGCTATTGTTTTAGACTTTTAGTGCAATTGGTCAAATTTTAGTACAAATTCGTCAAACCTTGACTTCAGAAATATTATGACAATTAATACTTCAGTAAGACATGTATGAGAGTACCCTCCTCTCTGTGTTCTTGCCGTCGGCAAGCATTGCTGTCTTTGCTATTGTTTTCAAATCATATGCCGCGTGTTGTGATGACTCAGAGTCATCACCGTGCATGTAGGTGAGATAAATAGGATAATGTGAGAGAAGCACCTAGAACATTCCCTGGCACATGGTCACTATTTAGTCAATAGCTACATAGGTCACAGTTGTGGGTTAACACATTAAAAGTTTATTTCTCACTCACATTTCAGTATGGGTCAATGAGGATTCTGTTCCATGTAGTCATTCAGAGATCCAGGCTTATTCTGTCTATTGGCTCCACCATCACTTAGTGCCTCAGAATCCTTTTTTCTTTTTTTCAGATTTATTGGGATATAATTAACATATAACATTGTGTAAGTTTAGAGTGTACAACGTGATGATTTGAAACATGTATTTATTAGGAAGTGATTACCACAATGAGGTTAGTTAACACCTCTGTCACCTCACATAATTACTCTGTGTGTGTGGGTGGGCGTTGAGAACATTTGCAATCTACTCTCTTAGCAACTTTCAAGTATATAATATTGTTAGCTATAGTAACCATGCTCTATAGTGTACCTATAATAAGTGAGTTCAATCAATGCAATTTCATATTGTGGTTGAAAAAACTGGAAATAAAATTTGTTCTAAATGTTATCTGCTGCAATTGAATTAAAAATTACTGTATAATTGGGAAATTTACTATATCTTTTCGAATTGAGGAGCTGATCTGATTAGGTATATGACTGGGGAATGGTAGAAAGACCTACTTTCTATTTCACTGCTTCTAGACGTGTGGTCTTCATCTGAAAAATGTTTTCTATATCTGTTCTGTCTCCTTTATAAGGTTGTTAGGCTTAGGTGAGATCAAGTATTCAGAAGAAATAAAAGTGTTATCAAAACTTAAAGTAATACTACTATAATAACTATACTATTCGTACTTTTTACATAACCTTAATTTTTAATCATCTAATTTTTCTAGCTGTTGCTGGTTTGGATATATTTCACACAAAATTACAATAAATTTATTCTTGATATCACAATAGATAATGCACCTTTAAAATAGTTACTAAAACATATCTTCAAAGAGAGCAGCTTTGTCAATTTCCAACTAGGTCTTTGACGAGAGGAGGCCACTGAAACATAGCAATACCTCCCAGATTGTCAATTAGTTCACCTACTCCCACTTACACTGATTGTTACCTCCTCTTCTCTAATGGTTCCTGGGGAAGCAGTCCCATTACATCGGCTGTAATATATTTAGTTGGCTAATTAATAACTATGTTATTTCAAAGTGCTCTTTGGCTTGTAGCCCTTAAAGATTCAGGAGAATATTCCTAGGGTAGCTGGATTGGAACTGGCATTGGGGGATGTCTGTGAAGCAGAATTAAGTCCTCAAAATGTTGGCATATATACTTTAAAAACTTTTTTTTAAAAGACTTCAGTGGCATTTAGTGCATTCGCAATGTTGTGCATCCACCAACTCTATCTAGTTCCAAAACATTTCCATTACTCCTAAGTGAAACCCCTTACCCATTAAGCAGTTTCTCCCCATTCTCCTTTCCCCCTACACCCTGACAGCTACCATCTGAATTCTGTGCTTCCTAAAACTTGTTATTTGGAAATAATTTCAAATTTCTGAAAAGTTGCAAAATAAAAATGGTACAAAGGACATCTATGTACACTTTCTCCAGATTCACTTATTGTTTACATTTTACTCCTTTTGCTTCTCTCTTTATATATACAATTATTAAAATTACAGTTGTCCCTTGGTATCCCCAGGTGATTGATTCAGGACCCGGGACAGATACCAAAATCTGTGGATGCTCAAGTCCCTTTTATAAAATGGCATAATATTCGCATATAACCTATGCACATCCTCCTGTATGCTTTAAATCATCTCTAGATTACTTATAATACCTAACACAAAGTAAACGGTATGTAAATAGTTGTTATACTGTATTGTTTATGGAATAATGACAAGAATAAAAAGTTTGTACATATTCGTACAGGTACAACCATCATAGGCCTTTCGATCTGCCATTGGTTGAATCTGTGGATGCGGAACCTGTGGATGCAGAGGGCCGACTGTATATATTAATGATAGATATATTTATTTATGTATATAATTATATATATGTATCTAGGTATAATTATTTTCTGAACCATTTTGAGGGTGGCCCTCACACACCTATGTGGTCTGGACAGATTCAGTTTTAGAACTGACTTACCGTCTTCCACAAGCCAGTAGGGCTGCATCTAAAGCACTCACATGGCGATGACTCATATGCTCAAAACCCAATGAAGACTCCTATTTTCTCTGGAGTAATCTGCAAACTGCTTTGCAAGGCATTCAGTGTGCTCCACACTCTGTCTTCAGTCTGCTGTCCCACCTCTTCTGCTGACATCATTCACTTATCTGTCATCAGCTCCACCCGTACCAAACTTCTTCCAATTCCCTGTGTCTTGCATCATTTTTCTGGGGATTTCTTCTTTCAGATATATCCATCTCTTTTTCTCCTTGTCAGATTCATCCATGGCTCAACTTAAATGCATATTTTTGTTGTGGCTTCCTTGACCTCTTCCCTCACCCACTAACACACGTGGCACTTGTGGTACACGGACTAAGAGTTTGGGTTTCTCTGGTTGAATCTTGACTCTGTCACTTTTTAGTCATGTGAACTTAATCAATTTCCTTGTCTTCTGCTGCTCACCTATAAGTCAAGAATAATAATAGTACCCACCTCCTGAAGCTGTTACAGGATTATATGAGATCACATGTCTTTAAAGGAATTATTTATTTTTTAAAGATTGGCACGTGAGCTAAAATTTGTTGTCAATCTTCTTTTTTTTCTTATTCTTCTCCCCAAAGCCTCCCAGTACATAGTTGTGTATTCTAGTTGTAGGCCCTTCTTGTTGTGGCATGTGGAATGCCACCTCAGCATGGCCTGATGAGCCATGCCATGTCCATGCCCAGAATCTGAACTGGCAAAACCCTGGGCTGGGCTGCTGAAGCGGAGTGTGCACACTTACCCACTCCGCCATGGAGCTGGCCCCAAGATCACCCTTCTTTTTTTTTTTTAAGTTTTTATTGAGATTATGATAGTTTACAACTTTGTGAAATTTCAGTTGTACATTATTATTTGTCAGTCGTGTTGTAGATGCACCACTTCACCCTTTGTGCCCACCCCCCACCCCCCTTTTCTCTGGTAGCCACTGATCTGTTCTCTTTGTTTAACTTCCATATATGAGTGGAGTCATACAGAGATTGTCTTTCTCTATCTGGCTTATTTCACTTAAGATAATACCCTCAAGGTCCATTCATGTTGTTGTGAATGGGATGGTTTTATCCTTTTTTATGCCTGAGTAGTATTCCATTCTATATATATACCATATCTTCTTTATCCAATCATCAGTTGATGGGCACTTAGGTTGCTTCAACGTTTTGGCTATTGTAAATAATGCTGAAATGAACATAGGGGTGCATGGGACTTTTGGAATTGCTGATTTCAAGTTCTTTGGATAGATACCCAGTAGTAGGATTGTTGGGTCATATGGTATTTCTGTTTTTAATTTTTTGAGAAATCTCCATACTGTTTTCCTCAGTGTCTGCATCAGTTTGAATTCCCACCAGCAGTGTATGAAGGTTCCTTTTTCTCCACAACCTCTCCAACATTTGTTTCTTTTTGTTTTGGTTATTTTTGCCATTCTAATGGGTGTAAGGTGATATCTTAGTGTAGTTTTGATTTGCATTTCCCTGATGATCAGTGATGATGAACATCTTTTCATGTGCCTATTGGCCATCTGTATATCTTCTTTGGAGAAATGTCTGTTCATGTCCCCTCCCCATTTTTTGATTGAGTTGTTTGATTTTTTGTTGTGGAGTTGTGTGAGTTCTTTATATATTATGGAGATTAACCTTTTGTCAGATATATGACTTGGGGGGTTGTGGTTTGTTTTTGTTTCAATCCTGTTTTCCCTTGCCTTGAAGAAGCTCCTTAGTCTGATGAAGTCCCATTTGTTTATTCTTTCTATTGTTTCCCTTGTCTGAGAAGACTTGGTGTCCGAAAAGATCCTTATAATACTGATGTCAAAGAGTGTACTGCTTATATTTTCTTCTAGAAGCCTTATGGTTTCAGGTCTTACCTTTAGGTCTTTGATCTATTTTGAGTTTATTTTTGTAAATGGTGAAAAAGAATGGTCAATTTTCATTCTTTTACATGTGGCTGTCCAGTTTTCCCAGCACCATTTGTTGAAGAGACTTTCTTTTCTCCATCCAAGATCGCACTTCTTAATGACTAAAACAGTCTACAGAAAATAGTAAGCACTCGATAACATGTTAATTACAGTTTTTGCAGGACACATCTCAGTATAATTTGGTTAGTTGTTTATATATCAGTTTCCCATGGCAGATTATGAACTTCTTAATGATTAAATGATTAAAACCCGTGTTTCTTCATTTCTCTAATCCAGACTTCAGTAGAGTTTACTCTTGAATAATAAATACTGCTAATTCTACAGATTATGTCCATCTTTAGAGGAGATTACAAGAGTCATCTCAAAGTGATGCAGCCTGAAACAAGGGTGAAATCTGCACTTTAGCTCATAACTGTTCATGTAATCTGTGATGAGCAAATAAGAATTCTAATTTTTTTCTAGGAAAAAATCAAGTGAAAGAATAAGTTGATCTCCAAAAAAAAAAAAAAAAATACAATAAAAGCCTCATCGTTTTAGCAATTTATTGAAGGAAGACATTACACTTCAGGATACTTCTGTTGGTTCAGGTCAGCCTCAAGGAAATAAAGGCAGTTTCTAGGAAATGACTGTAGTGCAGTGAAGGTGGCAGAAATGTGAAGGAGACAGACTACAAAGAAACACATCCATTAGAATAAAAATTCACCATAAGTCAATAGTACTTCAGAATCACGGTTACTAAGTTCAACATTCATCACAGATATACTAGTTTCCTAGGGCTGCCATTACAAGGTACCACAAACTAGGTGGTTTAAATAACGGAAATTTGCTTTCTCACAGTTCTGGAGGCTAGAAGTCTGAGATCAAGGTGTCAGCAGGGTTGATTCCTTCTGAAAGCTGTGAGGAAGAATCTATTCCATATGTGTCTAGTTGCTGGTGGTTTTCTGGAAATCTTTGGTGTTCCTTGGCTTGTAGATGTATCATGCTGATCTCTGCCTTCATGTTCACATGGCATTCGCCCGATGCCTGTGTTTGAAATTCTCCTGTTTATAAGGGCTCAAGTCATATTGGATTAGGAGTCCAACATAATCTACTATGCTTCATCTTAATTACATATGCAAAGACCCTATTTCTAAATTAGGCCACATTCTGAGCCACTGGGAGTTAGGACTTCAACACATAAATTTTGGAGGGAAATCATCTGCCCATAACAAGAGACTTTAGAGAATGTGTTTATGATGTATTTAAGGCAGAATTTCAGTGTATGTGATTTTGTTCTACTGGGCCTCCGATGACATTGTTTTTGATGCTGCTTTTCAGAACTTAAGTGCTAAGGGTAAATGCATTTAATGTTTCAAACTCGTGTCTATGAGACTTCATATTCCTGTGCACCAGAGAAATTTCCTGTCCAAATAGATAGCTTTATGATTGCTTAGAGATCATGAACTTGAACTTTGCTGAAGCAGGCAGGTTTGCAAATTTTAGCAGTGTTGACATTCCAAGAAAGAAGGTAATGAATTCCAGCTTGTAGAAATTCAAATCTGATTATTAATGCAGAAGCGTTTGGGGTTAATATAAAACTCAGCAGAAGTAAAATAATAAGTGGAACTGTAGAGGTATCATAGAATTTAGAGACTTAGGGAGCATGAAGTCCTTCTCTTGAGGAAAGATAAATCCAAAATAAAGAACACTGTATTCTCAGTCCCTAAACTAAGTCCCTAACTCAGTCTAAAAAGAGACTGGACACTGGTTACATTACAGGATAAGGTAAATTTGAAAATACTTAGCTTCTTACTGTGCCCAGTGGTAATATCTTAAAATTTGACCAGAAACTGAAAACTTTATCTCTTTCTCTCTTCTTTCTTTTTTTCCCACCAAAAAATCTCCCATCTTCTGTTATTTTATCCATATTCGTAATGTCTTTATGAATGATTTCATTGTTTTACCTCCTTAAATCTTGCCCTGTGTGGGAAGTTTATATGTGAGCCAGATAGGAAATGATGTTCCTTGCCCAGAAAGGATATTTCGAGAGTAAAGTTTGCAGTTAGGAATTATATTAAATAATTAAAATAGAGAAGAGCTTCATTTAGCAAATTGTATTTGAATTAACCTTGAGGAACTCCCAGTATCTAGCATTGTGCCTTGGGTAGAAGGAATTTATTAATATCGCCAACCCTCGTGGACTTATTAAAATTATACTCTAATATTTTTCCTAAAAATTAATATTTTGCTCTTTTATTATTACTAATAAAGGAATTATCTTACCTGGAATATGCACACACAAACAAAGTTACAGGGGCACAAGTTCTTGGGGAATTTAATTTCTGTGCCTACAGTATCTTGTTTTTAGCATTTTTCAAACATCAACATAAAAAAATTCTGTTGTTTATACAGTGTTAAGGCATTTTTGTTCAACTCTGAATTTTTGACCCAAATAAGATAGCGAGTTGTTTTTATCTATCCTCTCAGGAATCTTTTGGCTTCAGAGATCTCTCATCATGAATAATTAAACAGTGCTGGGTTGTAAATTCCATCCAAACACGGTATCTCAAAGATTAGTATTTATTTCACAAGAGACAGATATACTGAGGAAGCAAACTGCCAGTTCTATATAAAGCGTATTTTCAAGTGTGTGGTATGAGGAATTTTTCGTGTAATGGGAAATCAAAATCCTTGGTAGCCAGAGTTGGTACACACACAACAGAAGCTCTGAAAGGTCCATTACCCCTCTTCATATCAAGATTTCCAATGAAAAACTTGAGTGTTGTCTCTAAGTTTTCAAATTTAAGTGATTACAAAGTAAAAGAAATATAAAAAAGCTGTATTGATAATTAACTGCAAATTGAGAATCTGTACTGTCCCAGCCAGAGTATCTGGCCTTCCTAGAATAATGAAACGGAACTTCAAAGAAGATGTTGTTTTCTCTGTTCAGTTTGAATGTTGGCCATTGGGTTAAATGATTAATCCCCCACTTTTGAAAATAAGCACAGAAATTCTGTGAATGCTGATTTGTAGAAAAGATGTTTAAAATGAATTCAACTTTTTCTGTTTTGATCTTCAAATATGAACCTTGAATTCCAGGGAGAAAAATTATAAACATGAAACTTTAGTGAAACAATTAGCACTTAAGGAATCTGAATCTTGAGTACTACTCCTCTCAAATGGTGATACGGCGTGGTCTCTTCCAAAAAACTCATCACTCCTCTCCTTCAATTTCCCCACTTCCAGTTGTCTGTTTGTAAATAAGATTATTATATAATAAAATAGTGGATTTCTTTTTGCGTTGAGCAGTACTTTCTAGTCTGCTTCAATATGTGCATTCCTTCTTCCGTCCCCAAAGAAATATTCTAAAGTCAGCTTCTCAGCATCTTTTTACTGGTCAGGAGGACATGCCACGCTGCCAGTGGGCTAATACCACAGCACTCCTTTTAGCAAGCTGGCAGATTTCCTACCTCTGCACATTAAGAATGTTGGTATCGGGCTGGCTGGTGGTGCAGCAGTTAAGTGTGCACGTTCTGCTTTGGCGGCCTAGGGTTCGCCAGTTCGAATCCCGGGTGCGGACATGGCACCGCTTGGCAAGCCATGCTGTGGTAGGCGTCCCACATATAAAGTAGAGGAAGATGGGCACGGATGTTAGCTCAGGACCAGTCTTCCTCAGCAAAAAGAGGAGGATTGGCAGGTGTTAGCTCAGGGCTAGTCTTCTTCAAAAAAGGAATGTCAGTCTCTGTGGTAATCTGGCACAGGATTGCCTTTCTCGTATAAAATTTCTTCTAGTAGCAGCGGAAAGGGTGCCACTGTTAGCCTCACACCAAC
Organism: Equus asinus; assembly: GCF_041296235.1. NCBI lineage: Eukaryota > Metazoa > Chordata > Mammalia > Perissodactyla > Equidae > Equus > Equus asinus. The sequence goes on along the minus strand of NC_091794.1, from coordinate 46,738,085 downwards.
AAACCAGAAGTAAAGTATGTTATTAACCTGGACCAGGTGTCCAGTGACATTTATAGTCCGTGTATAATTGTTTTCTCCTCCCCCCCCCACGTCTCCTCCCCCTCGTCCTTCTTCATAGTCTTCTTCCTTTGAAGTTTAGTTTATCTTCTTTGGGAGTCTTGAAAACACCCTCAGCTAGCATGAGGTGGGGCCTTTAGTACTTTATAAAAGAATTATTATTTTACTTGAAAACAAACAAAGTAAAATACCTGATTCAACAAACTTCTGGAATTCATACATTGGAAAAGTGCCACGTGTTCCGTAGAATGTTGCATCATCCTAAAAAAATAGTTCTAATTTGTTTTCTTAAAAATATCTCTATCTAGGGGCCGACCTGGTGGTGTAGTGGTTAGGTTTGTGTGTGCCCCTTCTGCGGCCTGGAGTTCACAGGTTCAGATCCTGGGCGTGGACCTACGCACCGCTCCTCAGCCATGATGTGGCTGCGTCCCAAATGCCAAGTGGAGGCAGATCAGCAGGGACGTTAGCTCAGGGCAGTTTTTCCTTGGGCATAAAGGGGAGGACTGGCAACAGATGTTAACTCAGTGACAATCTTCCTCAAGCAAGGGTAAGAAGATTGATGACAGACGTTAGCTCAGGGACAATCTTCCTCACCCACACACACAAAATGAGATATGCTAATAAAGATTGTTTGGTTTAAATGTTTTTAAAAAAAATCTATATATCCATCGATATATTTATACATAGACATATGTATAAAGTAAATATCCACATATACAAAGATGCAGCATTTAAATGAAATGTTCAAAATCATTTGTAAGAAAAGAGCAGAAAAACTTGAGAATTACTTGCCTAATATAATATTTTAGAAGTTATTTTCTGACATAGTTTCATTAATATATATATACTGATTGTCACAGTTCTCTTTGGTTGCTTTCAACATAAAATACACATATTATTTATTGTATGTCCATGAAATGGCAGAAGTTATGCATAACAAGTTAATTTGGTTTCTGATACTCTATTATGTGTAATCTAAAAATAGTTTTCACATTATCTTAAATGCAGAATCAAATTTATATAAATAAAGTTACACCCTGGCTAAAAGATTTTCCAAAAAAGAATAGAAAATAATGACAATTTAATTTTCACCAGTTAATTTAGACTTTCAAGTCATCACTTCTGTAATTACTAAAATTTGTGAAAAATAGAATATAGTTGCAATAATAATGTTAGTGCAATAACTTGTGTTAGTGTGGTCAATGCTGTTTATATATGTAACAAGTAACATGTAAAAATGCTTTGAACTTCTTCCTAAATGAATCATTCTGTTGTTTTCTGATTAATTAATAAAATGCCTTATATGAGATAACTACAATCTCTACATGTATGCATATGTATATTTGTGTGTATATATGCATATTATATATAATGCATGCATGTATACATAATCTATTCATTGCTTAGCATCTGATTACTCAGCTCTCTTGCATGCCATTTAAATGTGTAGAGTTGTTCATTATTATTTTTATTTCCAAATCTCCAACAAAATGTAGTAATTAGAATTGGTTGATCAAAAGCAAAACATCTCAAATAGCATACTAATTTTTGCTTACAAGTCTGACTGCATGTTAGAACACATCTTTTTGGGAGCAAGAACTACATCTTGTCCACCGTTGAGTCCCGATCCTTAAATGATGACTGATAAATGGTGGGAATTTGACAAATATTTGTAGCATGCGTTAATGAATGATTGATTTACTTAATGAACAACAATTATTACTAATCGTTCTTCAAGTGTATGTTTCATCTTTTTTGACTAAGCACATTACTCTTAGCAAGATAAAATTTGGAAGTGTTGTAAATACTTTAATCTTTGCATCTGAAACAGTTTCTAAAAGAGACCAACTGCTAAATGTTGTTAGAAATCAGTTAATTGAGTCCATTTATTAACTAAACAAGCATTGTGCTTTAACAGAATTGGCATTCGGTCCAGCTAATGGGATGAAAGGAAGGAAGCAGTCATTTTCTTCCCTGAGAAATTAGTGAAGTCGACATGGTGTTATGATATTTTATGACTGTGGTTCTCTGCCTCCAGTGTCTCATAAATATTGATTACTTGAGAGTAGAGTGAGATAAGCTGGAGAATTACCTAAGGAGAAGGCCAAGAAGAGAACAAAAATCCCATGTGGCCGGAAAACATAATTCAACTCAGAAGCAAGCTGCTGTCTCCCTTTGACCAGCAGAGCACAGCCTGAGCAGGGACTTTGTCCTCTAGAGATGGTAGTGATGCTGTAAATTGAAGATGGGTTTCTAGGGAGGTATTCCCAAAAAGTCAGAATTTTATAATAAGCTATATAAAAATGATTTTTCTTCTATTAAACTATATGTGGAAGAAAGGTTTGAATAAACTTGATATTGTAGCTTTTAGGAGTTAAAACAATTATGGTGTGAAAATTACATACATGATTACAAATCTATTTATCAACTATTTGAAAAATTGTTCTAAAAATATGTAGGGTTCCTTTTGGTGTATATGAGCCTGCTTGACACTGGAGTGTGGGGTTCCAGGAAGAATAAACAGGATGGGTAGAGGCCTAGAGGTGTAAGAGAATATGGAGCATTAGGAAACTGTGTAATAAGTAGATGTCATAGATGATGGAGATGAGACTGAAGAAGCAAGAAGGGCCAGAAGATGAAAGATCCTTGTGTGCTAAAGTAAAGAATCTATGCCTTATCCATCATTAAAGTGGAGTGGAAAATTAATGTTGTATTTTGTAGGGTCATTCTGAAATCTCTGTGGAGGTTGAATGGATGGGGCTTTACCAGAGAGAGAGAGACCACTAATAGAATATTTCAGTATGCTAGATGAGGTATAATATGTATATTTTTGAATGTAGAAGGTAGAATTCATAAATATTGATTATGAGTTGAAGAAAGAGGGAGGAATCTAAGGTGTTACTTGAATCAAGGTCATTGTGAGCAACTGGATGGATGGTGGTGACATTGGCCAAGATAAGGAGGAGAGGAGGAAGAACAGGTTTGGGGACAGTGTGACAAATTCGTGTTTTGATTTGTGGAGGTTGAGGTATCTGTGTAACACCTAAGTGGAATGAGCATTGGCAGCCAATTGCATATACTGCTCAGAATTCAGGAGAGAGATCTGGACTAGGAATGTGGACATAGGCATCATTTACATATAAGTGGTAGTTGAAACCATGGAAAGTGAGATGAGGCCAAGAATGAAACCGAAAGTAATGATAAATTTTAAGGAATAAGCACGGAAAGGGAGCCCATTAAGGGACCTGAGATTGAATAATGAAAGAGGAAAGGCAAAGAGAATGGAAGCCAAAGGAAGAGTAAGTTTCAAGGAGTTAGTAATCAACAATGTCATGTGTTGAAGATAGGACAAGTAAAACACAAGGGCAGAAAAGTGAGAATTGGATTTGGAAAATCATATGTCAATTTTGACTGTTGTGTAACTCATTTCGACAGAGTAAACAGGGTTGAAATCAGAGAAGTTCTCTGCTTGACTTTTCCTGGCCACGTGTCTGCACCAGATCACAGACAATGGTGTGGGTGGGGAACTGTGATTGACAGCCCAGCCAAGACCACAGGCGATGGGAATGGGATGGGGCGATGGTCAAAACCATCCTGGACAGGGCAAAAAAGCAGCTGTCCTCAACAAAGGAGAAAACTTGGTGTGATTTGAGAGAGGGCTTAAGATCGAGGAAGTAAACACACAATCATCCTTATTTTTATTGTTAGAGAATATTCTAGTGCTGCCACATACTGTTTGTGTGAGTTTAGGCAACTCCTCTTCTCTGACTTTCTATTATTTTCTTTTTTCATTCATACAAATGAAATGTGCAAAATATGTGAATCCCAGGGCTGGCCACAAGCTAGGTATTGTGTTATGGATTTGCAGACTCAGAATCAGATGAATGACATTAAAGTGGTATAGAAGACAAATGCATGGCTTGCTTCTTGGAAAATAAATGAAGAATGGGTTTCCGTTTGAAATTAATATCTGACTTTCATTGAACAGAAAATGTAAAATAAACCAAAGTTCACTTTCCCTTCTCCAGTTTTGAAATATATTAAAGATGAACCTGCTTTATTGGTGATGCTCTGCACAGATGCACTCCGATTTGAATAAACCGATGGAGAATATAAGAAGAGGAATAGGTCCAAGATGTTACTCATGGGGTCTGGAGAGATACTGAGACAGATTTATAGCTGTTACTTTCTGTATCTCATTACATAATTACCCAATCAAGGACAGCAACAGGATTTAGTCTGATTAAATTGGTAGTAAATGTAGTAAATTTTCTAATTTATCGATAGGAAATCTCTAGATAATTTGGCTAGGTGATAGTTCTTGCTTTTTAATTATTCTACTTAATTAGTCAATCACTTATCTTGGTCTCTAAGCTCTTTCGATAAATGTTACTTGAATTTAGTAACTATAGTCTTTGAAACTACCTAGACTGAAGCCAAACTCTAAACTGTTTAGTTCATTTGTTCATCACAAGATTAGTAAAATAAGACCCATTGGATTTTAAGTAATTAGTGTTTCATGAGCTTGTGTGTGTGTGTGTGTGTGTGTACACAAACCCTTATATAATATTTATGTCAGGCACTCTTCTGAATACTTCACATATATGAACTTATTTAAATCTTCGCACACATGCCTTGAGATAGATATTAGTGTTATTATGATTAGTCTAGTAGTAGTATTCTGATATTTTGGATAAGGAAATTGAGGCATAGAAGGCTGGCATTCAAACCAAGGCAGTCTGGCTGCAGAATCCATGCTCCCAATGATACAATAATTATGCTCTAAATATATGCTGTTTTAGAGAGGTTTTATATACAGAATTTCATTTTTTCAGAATTGATAAGGTTCAGTAATTATTCATAACAACTAAAGAAATACTTGTAGTGGAGTACCTCCTATTTTAAAATAATGTTTATTATTTTTCTGACTATAAAGTAATATGAATCATCATGGAAAAGAGAAAAAAGACTAAATATTATATATAAACTATCATACAGAGCTAATAACTGTCATCAATTTGGTCTATTTTGTTCTGGCCTTCTTATTATTAATTGTTTTGTTTTACAAAATTTGGATCACATTTTAAATACATTTTTATATTATGCTTCTTTTATTTAACATTTGATGAGGACTATATATATTCCTATGTTTCTGCATATTCTTCAAATAAAGTATGTTTTAGATATGACAGTTTCATATGGGTGTATCATGACATATTAAATTGGTCTTCTATTGTTGGACATTTTGTGAATCCAGTATTTTATTATCTTTAATAATGTGATGATCATTGTTATGCATTTTGAAAAAATTTTAAAGGTAGTTACTTAGACGTTGAATTGCTCAATTAAAATATATGAAGATTTTTAAGGCTCTTTGAAAGACACTCCCCAATTGCTCTCCAGGAATATTATTATGCCAGTTTACCTTCTCACCAGCAGAGTATAAAAGTACCCTCTCTTCTCACCCTAATTAGCATGAATATTTTCACTTTAAAAATCTTCAGCGCTTTGATAAGTGACAAAATTACATTTAATTGGTACTTTAGTTTTCATTTCTTTGATATTAATAAGATAAACACTTTTTTATGTTTGTTAGTCATTTTAATTTCTTTTATGAATTTCTGAGGTCTTTTATTATTTATCTTTCTTATTAAATTACACATAGTGACTTTGTTTTTCGAATCCCTTTCCACTCTCCCTAAATTGTCATGGTCTTCCAGTACTGTTTGTGATGGTATTTAATATTTCACTTGTATGCAATCAAATCAACTGCCCCTTTATGTATTACTTTTAATTCTGATGGCATGTATGGAAATGTCTTCCTCACACTTAGATTATAGTATTTGCAGTGCTTTTATGTTTTCATTTTTTATAATTAAACTGTAATACGCTGGAATTTCTCTTTTATATAAGGTATGAGGAGGAGCTCGCATTTCTTTCCAAGGTACTTTTGAAATTACTAATTTATCTTGCAATACAAATATTTTAATATACTTGGTTTTCTCCCACATGGATCCCCCTGTCTCTTCTGGTTTGGAGAGTCTTTTATCTTCCTAACCACCATCTCCCGCATTTCCACACCTTCAATGCACTATCAGAAATGTCCTGGATATTTGTATAGGTTTTCCTGTCTAGGTGAATTATAGGAACATTTTTCTATTTCCTCAAAATATCACATAGGGATTTCAATTAAAAAATTCGTTAAATCTTTGGGTATTTTGAATGAGATCTATTGATTTTTAGTGTTCTCCTAGAGGCCGTTTTAGTTAGAGTGGTCAGGTATTTTCTTCCTTTCCCTACCCCCATTCCTTGTCTCCTGAGAGTATTGCCTACTCTTTCTGGCAGTCCTTATGGGGAGGGCTTAGATGAGATCCCCTGTGAGGCCCACTGAGCCAGGGAGTAAGGGAGTGGGCGAACCATAGGGAGTAGAGTGAGGCCCAAAGAACATAAAATCATAGAAAATCTATCTTGCTCCACAGAACGAATTCACAGGTCAAGGCTCCACTCTGACCCTGAGCAGAAGCAGCATTAGGAAAAACCAACAGATCAGGGGGCCCACGAACATATGAAATAAAATCACATCTTTATTTATGCTGTTATCTAACTGAATTTCAGCATTTCTTTAAATAATGAATGTAGACATCATCACAGTATGTATCTCAGATGTTTTCATGCCATTTATAGTTGGAGATATCTCAAATATTATTTCTGCTTCTTATTATTTTGAAACTTCAAGAAGTACTTGCCTTGTAGCTATCATATTTAATTCTTTATTTTTTTTAAAAAATCACACGGTGCTGTATTATGAGTTTTTACAGATATTCTGATGGTTGAATTTCAATTTCACTTTTCTTTGCCATGCTCTATTTTATTTACTATATTTATGGATATTTTGAGATGATATTTATAGGCTTCACCAGACTGTCAGAGGGGTTTGTGGCACACAAAAAGCTAGGGACCTTAGGTTGTAATTATCAGTCTAGGGATTTGCAGCAAAAGTTGTGGAGAAAAGCTTTCATAAAGCTCATTAGTTTCTCTTCTATATTTTATCCCTCCCCAAGCGCAGGGCTATGTGTCACCCAATGGACTTCTTGGATACCTGAACTAGAGCTCCGAGTCACTGCAGCTCTTAGGAGGGGCATTATTTAGCTCAAGGTAATGGCAGATGACAAGCAAGAGTACAGTTCTAATTGTTCTTTGCTATTTTATCCTCCCACACTGATGGCTGGCTTTGTCTGGCTCAAGATGCATACCTGAGCAAAACAGTCCTCTTCAGTTTTGGAGTTTCTGTTTTCTCAGTTTCTTTTCACCTAATCAACTTTGGCCTGATTTATCCTCTCTATTGTAACTAATTTGTGTATTTCATTAATTTCTGTTCAAATAGAATTTCCTTCATTTTAATGATTTCAAATTAATATTTTCTTTAAAAAACTTTCTATCATCATAAGTTAGGAATTTATTTCATTCTTTTTAACCCTTCTTTTCTGAGATATACATTTAAGCCTATGAATATTCCTCTAAGTACTGCTATGGATGTATCTCACAAAACATAGGTAGTGTTCTCATTACCATTTCAGATCTATATATTTACTAATTACCTTTGTGATGTCTTCTTTCACCTGTGAATTATTTAAAAGTATATTTATAAATTTTTAAACCATGATATGGGGATTGGGGGTTAAAGTTTTGTTATTTTGTCCTATTTTATTGCAACGTGGTTTGTATGGTATCAGTCTGTTGGTAATAGTTAAGATGTGCTTTGTAATCAATTTTTGTAGATGTCCTATGTGTGTTTGAAATAATATTAATTCACTAATTGTTCTGCCTGGAGTTGTGTACTTATCCTTTAGATATTATTATTTGTCTTTTCCAAATCCTCCATACCTTAGTATTGTTTAAGTTTGTTTCATCTGTCAAATATTAATATTAAGGTACATATGTTAAAATTGGCAAATTCATTTTTTATTTTTGTCAGTTTCTCCTTGTAATTGTCACAAGGTTTTTAATGGGTTTTGTAACAATGTTACTGGGGACATGCAGGTGAAATATTATTATGCCTTCCTAGTGAATTTTTCTTTTTTTATCACTATGTAATTACTCCTTTTACCTCTAATATTTCTTTTTCCATAAAGTGTATTTTCCCTGAAATTGTTATAACTGTATCAGTTTTCCCTTCTGAGCCTTCACCTAATTTCTCCTTTTTCATTCTTTTTTTTTATACTTTCTCTGTTATTGTGTGTCAGTTGTTTCTTTTATAAACAGCATACAACTGACATTTTACTAGTGCATTCTAAGAGTTTCTCTCTCTGAAATGATGAATTTTTTAATGTATATTAATTCTGGTTGCTGATCCATTTCAATTTCTTCTTTTTATTTATCTTATGTACTTTATGATATTTTTTTTTTTTTTTTGGTGAGGAAGATTCGCTCTGAGCTAACATCTGTTGCCAATCTCCCCCTTTTTGCTTGAGGAAGATTGTCCCTGAGCTAACATCTGTGCCAGTCTTCCCCTATTTTGTACATGGGATGCCACTACAGAGTCTTGATGAGCAGTGTGTAGGTCTGCACCCAGGATCTGAAGCCATGAACCCTGGGGTGCCAAAGTGGAGCGTGCAAACTTAACGACTATGCCGCCAGGCCAGCTTCCTTCTGTGCTTTATAATCACTAGTTTTTGTTTCCTTTTGTTGTTGTTTTTTGTTCTTCTTTCCTGCCTTCTGTTTGATGACATTTTCTTTATTCTATTTTGTACATTTTGTATTCTATTTCTATTTTTTAGAATTTTACTTAAATTTTAAATTTTTTAATGTTATTACTTGCCAAAACAGTACCTAACATTAAACAATAACTATGCATTCCCTTCTAACAATAGGAGAATCTTAGAGTACTATTTAATTTTAATCTCCACCTCTTCTAGGTTTTATGTATTATTGTTTCAACTTGTTTTGGGATTTCAACTTGTTTTGGTACATGAATACTGCTTATGAGTCAATAAAGCAATATGTGAATGCAGAAAGAGATGAGAGTTATAAATGATAGCATTTGTTACTTTTGGATTTCCTGTATATTTGAATGTTTTCTAGGCAAGGTTAAAATTGGTGTGCATATGTATGGTTCATGTTTCTATTAAAATTATTAAATTATAAATAGATTAGACTATGATAATGGATTAGTCATAATTACATAATAAGAAATATAGTTGGTGAGGGAAGATATTTTTAAGCATATTAAATCCGTTGCAAATACAATAATTCACTGCATCAGAGGGCCGATAGAACAGGCTGGAAGAACACCAAAGAGGGATAGAGGAACCGGTAACTTTTGATTAAGTTGTTTGCACTGAATTATTAAAGAACATGATAGCATGAATAAATTGATTTTAGGCATTGCACAACTAGACAACAAGAATGGTAGCTTTCCCAATTTATTGTTGGTAGTAAAATGCACAGACTTTTCTATAATATACTCACACCTCTCAAGATAAATATACTTCACTTTTAAATTCTGGACAGGCAAATAAATTACCTAAGAAGATGATATCAAATCAAAATAATAAAACATTAAAACAATATTAATATAAACTATCGAGTTCTAAGCATAATCCTTCTGTATTTCTCAGGAATTTTTTTTGCAATCATTCCCTATTTCTGTCAATTACTTACACAGTCTTTTGGTTTATTGTATAAAAAAACCTCAGTAAATATACAAGAATATTTTTCATATCTGGGAATTAGTTGTGTTAGTGCATTCTGCTGCTTTGGGCTTAAAATTTGGGTTACTGATGTTCTAATATGGCAAATATGAGTATCTCTCTAGGAGTCCTGGTAGAAGGAACTTTCTTGATCTTTGACCCTATCCTCCAGCTGCAGGTCATTGTTAGTGGTCCCTGAGACATCTTATTATTATGTATCAATAAATAGTTCTCAAGTAGTAAAAAAATAAGAGCTCCACTTATTGAGTTTATATTATATGCCATACTCTGTACTGAAGTTTTAAATACAGTAAGTTTCATTTATTCCTCAATATATGCCTATGGGTATTATCAACCTCACTTTACAAATGAAGAAATTGAAGTTCAGCAACATTAAATATCTTGCCCTGGGTCACACAGCTGTTGAGTCGCTTGTCTGAGAATTCAATCCAGCATGTTTATGAGGTATGAAGCACAGTCTCTGCCTTTTGAATAGGTGCCGTGTTTTGCCTAAGTACTGAAGGGATTCAGTTTTACATGCTCCCTGGTCCAAAGAATATAAAATGGCATCATTGTAGCATCTAATAGCAAACTGCAATTTGTGTTAATCAGTTGAAACTGCTAATAAACATGGAGCTCAGTTACTCAACAACTTTAGTGTGTATTCTTCTCTGTTGCAAATATATACGGAGTGGGTAACGTACATGAGTTAATATATGTATGTAATAATATTATAATAGCTAACATTTTTAAGTATTTCCCTTGTGCTAGGCAAAATTACAAGTGCTTTGTGTGCATAAACTCTTACAACAATCATACAAAATGGTACTCTTATTACTTGATTTTATAGATGAGGAAATTGAGGCACAATGAGGTTATTTATCTTGTCCAGGTCCACATAACCAGTAAGTGGAAAACTGGAATTAAAACTCAAGCAGAAGCACAATAATTTAGACATTTAACCATCACACTAAAACAAATACACATAGAAGTAGATTTAACACATGTATACTGAATTATTTAATTGAAATATATAAGAAACAGCATTTCCTTGGGATTTATATTCTTATTTTTAAATTTTTTTGAAAGTTTCTAAGGATTTATGAAAGTTGAAAGGAAATTATAACAAACTTCCATTCAGTCACTGCTCAGATTCAACAATTAGAGTACTTCACCACACCCAAATGATTGATTGTTCTGGAAAATGTTCTACAGTTCAGGCTTGTCTGTTTGGTGCCTTGTGTTTTTTATTTTCTTAACTTGTTTTAATCCCTGTTTTTCCAGTTTCTCCACTTTGTCACTATTTAGTGTTACTAGTTGTGTGTGTGTGTGAGTGTGCGTGTTTAGTATTTTGTTTTTGTTGTTTTGTTTAGTTTTAGTCATTCTGGTCAGGTAAACTTATACTCGTATCTTACTGTGCTTTTAATTTGAATTTATCTCCTGACTGATGATGTTTACCAGTTTTTCATGTGCTTATTCTTTAGTGAACTGTTTTTTTTTTCAGGTCTTTTGCCCATTTTTTTATTGGTTGTTTGCCTTTTTATTATTGAATTGTAAGTGTTCTGTAATGTATCTTGTATACTAGTCCTTTGCCACATAAATGTTTTACAAATATTTTTCTCAGTTTGTCATTTTCCTATTCATTTTCTTAATAGTTTTTTTTAACGAGTAAAACTTTTTGATTTGAAGTCTGATTTATCATTTTTTTTCTCTTTTGGTTTGCTTTCGGTGACCTACCTAAGAAATTTTGCAGAGAAATTATGCAGACATTCTATGTGTGTCTCTAAAAGATTTTTATTTTAGATTTTATGTTTACGTGTATGGCTTAAATTATTTTTACATGTGATATGAGATAGGGGCTGAAAGTCGTTTTATTCTCTTTTTTCCCTTATGGATATTCAGTGTTCCAGCACCATTTGTTGAAAAGACTTTCCTTTCTTCATTTGACTACTTTTGCTTGTTTGTCAAATATCAGATGACTAAATAAGTGGGAATTTATTTCTGGGCTCGTTATTTCTGTTTCATTGATCTGTTTGTCAATTCTTATGCCGGTACCATAGAGTCATGATTACTGTAGCATTCTACTAGCTTTTGGAGTCAGATAGTGTAAATCTTCTAATGTTATTTTGCTCAATTGCTTTGACTGTTCTAGATATTTTGCACTTCCATATAAGTTTTATAAGCAGTTTGTCAATTATTTTGGCTGTTTAAATCCTTTGTATATATGTATAAATTTGGAATCTGCTTTCAATTTCTACAAAAGAGGCTGTGGGGATTTTCTGAGGGACTGTGTTGAATCTATGGATTAATCTGGGAGGATAGATATCTTTCAATTGATAAGCATGGCATATTGCTCCATTTATTTAGGACTTTAATTTCTGTCAGCAACGTTTGTGGTTTTCATTATCTTGCATAGATCTGGCACATCTTTTGTTAAATTTATCTCTTAGTATTTCATACAGCAATCTATCATAAGTGGAATTGCTCTTAATTTTAACCTCCAGTCTGTTATTTGTCTATATAAATATATTTTTTGTATAGATCACGTATCCTGCTACTTTTTAAAAATCACTTTTTAGTTTAGTAGCTTTTTGATAGATTTTTAGTGGTTTTCTATGCAGGTGATCATGTTGTCAATGAATAATATGTTTTTCCTTCTTTCCTTCCCATATATCTGGTTGTATTAATTTTTCTTGCCTTATTGCACTGACTAGGATTTCCAGCACAAACTTGCGTATAAATGGGAAAACAAATATTCTTGATTTGTTTTCTATTTTAGGAGAAAGCATTCAATATTTCACAAGTAGGTTATTAACCACAGTTGGCTTTTTTTAAAGAGGCTTAATCAAGTATGCATTTCTTGTTTTACATAACAAGACTCTCTGGAGATGTGCTTCTGCTTGAACTTGTTTAGCTAGTTCACTGTGCCCGAGCTATCCTCAGTATACATTCCTTTTCACACTGACTGTCTCAGAAATCTAGGAGACCTTGCAGGAGGATATTAGTACACATTCACTTTTCAAGCTTGTTTTCAGCCATAGGCTTTTTTTCAAACAGATGCCTATTATCAGTTTTAGGAAATTCCCTTCTATTACTAATTTGCTGAGATTTTCTTTTTCAAAATCATAAAGGGGTACTTAATTTTGTGAAATGGTTTTTAAAACATATTAATTGAGAAGGTCATATTGGCTTTCCTTTTTAGTCAAGATAGTTAGTATAACTAATTACACACTCAACTTCAATTATTAAACCAACCTTGCATTCCCTAGATAAGCCCATCTTGGGCAAGATGTGTTATTATTTTTATGTATTACTGATTTCAGTTAGTTAAGATTTTTCAAAGGTTCTTTTTCATCTAGATTCATGAGAGATGTTGGTCTGTAGATTTCTTGTCATATCTTTTTCTGGTTTTGATATCACAGTAAAGTTGACCCCATGCATTGTAAAATTTTCCCTTCTTTTCTGTTTTCTGAAAGTGTTTTTGTAGGATGGGTATTATTTCTTCAGTAATTGTTTTGTAGAATTCATGAATAACAACATCTGGGACTGGAGTATTATTTGTGGGAATGTTTCTCACTTAATTCAATTTCAGTTTAACTGTTCTTGAGTGATCTTTGGTAGATTGTGTCTTTCAAGGAATTTGTTCATTTTACCTAAGGTGTTGAATGTATTGGCATAAAGCTGTTCACATTATTCCTTTATTATCCTTTTAATGTCTATGGCGCTTGTGGTAATATCTCTCTTGCATTCTTGACATCGTTGATTATTTTTTTCTCTCCATATTTCCTGGTCATACTGGTTGTATGATTATATTGACCTTTTCAAAGAACCAGCTTCTTTTTATCACTGATTTTGTCTATTACTTTACCATTTTCTATTTCACCAATTTCTACTCTTACCTTTATGATTTCCTTTCTTCTACTTACTTTCAGTTCAATATGTTCTTTTTGTTTTTTCTGTTTTCATAAGATGGACAATTAGATACTTTGTTTTAGATCTTTCATCTTTTCTAATAAAGACATTTAAAGCTATAAATTTCACTCAAAGCACTGCTTTATCTGTTTTCTCCATACATTTTGTGTGTTGTATCTTTCTATCATTCAGTTCAAAATATGTTTTAATATCCCATGTGGTTTCTTCTTTGACCTATAGATTCTTGGAAGTGTGTTATTTAATTTTCAAATATTTGTATCATTAAAAATGTCTTTTTTTTGATTTCTAGTTCAATTTTGTTCTTAGACAACATTCTCCATGTAATTTTTATGCTTTTTAAATTATTGTGATTTTGTTTTTAATGGCTAAGTGTATGGTCTGTCTTGGTGAGTGTACCATGTTCATTTGACAAGAATGTGCCTTCTGCAATTGTTGCGTGCTCTGTTCTATAAATATCAATTAAGTCTAGAGGGATAATAGTGTTGTTCAGATCCTCTGTGAGCCTAGATTTTCCACATATTCTGAGAAAAAGGCATCACAATCTCCAACTATCATTGTGCAAGTGTCTATATTCTCCTCTAATTCTGTCCATTTTTGTTTCATGCATTTTGAAGATTTCTTATAAGCCCAGATATCTTTATGAATGTTTTGCCTTCCTGATGAATTAACTCATTTATCATCAGTAAGTGTATCCATGGTAATACTCTTTGTCTTGAAGTCTATTTATCTGATATGACTATAGATCCATCCCCGTTACATTTGTTGTTTGCACTTCTGTATCCTTTTACTTCAAAACTATATCTTTATATTTAAAGTGTATCTCTTGTGGATAGCATATACTTGGGTTTCTTTTTTATCATTTGATAAACTTTGCCTTTTAATTGGAGTGTTGAGTCCGTTATCATTTATATAATTATTGCTATGGAGAATCTGTGCCTACCATTTTATTGCTTTTCTTTTTTCCCTTCTTTTTAATCTTCTTTTCCCTCTTTCTGGCCTTCTTCTAGATTATTTAAAATATTTCTGGATCTTGTATTTAATTTTTTTAAATTTAATTTCTTTATTAATTCTTTTTAATTAAACCTCTTGTGTTTCTTGTAGTGGCTCTAAGGATTCAAATATATACTGCCTTAGCATATCTTAGTCTGCTTAGAGTTAATATTGTATCACTTCCCAGAAAAAATCATAGAAAACCTTAATCCATATAGATCCATCTCTCCTAAACCCCACCATCCTTTAGTTATAGTTGTCATATATGTTATATTTACATATATTATAAACTCTACAACATAATAATGTGATTTTTACCTTAGTCATATGCATTTTAAAGAAATTGTAAGGAAAAAATGTCTTTTATAATTGCCTAGGTACTTTCACTTTTAATCCTTTTCATTCTTTCCTAGAGATCTACATTTCCTTTTTTCTTCTTTTTTTGGTGAGGAAGATTCACTCTGCGCTAACATCTATTGCCAATCTCCCTTCTTTTTTGCTTGAGGAAGATTGTTGCTGAGCTAATGTCTGTGCCAGTCTTCTTCTATTTTGTATGTGGGATGCCACCACAACATGGCTTGACAAGTGGTGTAGGTCTGCATTCAGGATCTGAACCTGCAAACTCGGGCCACCAAAGCAGAGTGTCCTGGACTGAACCACTATGCTACGGGGGCGCACCCCTGCATTTCCTTTTGATAGCAATTATACTAACTAGAAGAACTTTATTTAGTGTCTGTTTTACTGTAGATTGGTTAACAATGAATTCTTCTTAATTCGCCTTTATTCTTTAAGGATATTTTCAAGTGATACAGAATCCTGAGTTGACAGTCTTCTTTAACAGAACTTTAAAGATGTTTTCCCAATGTTTTCTGGCCTCTATAGCTTCTGATGAGAATCCACTGGTCAGTTGAATTGTTTTGTCCCACATGTAATATATTCTTCTATCTGTCTGCTTTGAAGACTTTTTGTTCATCTTTGTATGTGTGTGTTTAATAATTTTATCATGATGCACCTAGGCGTGGTTTTCTTTGTATATATTCTGCCCGTAGTTTACTAAGTTTTTTGAATATGTAAATTTATGTCTTTTACCAAATTGTGAAATATTAGGCCATTAATTCTAATATAATTTCTGCTCCTTTCTCGTTCTTCTGTCCTTCTGAGATTCCCATGACACATATGTTAGAACTTGAGATATTGTCCCTGAGGTCCTTGAGACTCTGTCAACTTTTTAAGAATATTTTTTCTTTCTGTTCTTTAAATTGCATAACTCTATTATTCTATCATCAAATTCACTGACTCTTTTCTCTGCTGCCTTCATTCTGCTATCCAATAAGCAATTTAATTTCAAATGTTTTATTTTTAAGTTCCACATTTTTTATTAGTTATCTTCAATAGTTTCCTTTTTGAGAATACTTTTCTTTTTATTGGAGTATAATTTTCTTTATCTCATCATGCATTGTTACAATATGTTGTTGTTACATGCCCCTAAGTTGGCTTGGCTTTGACTCCTGGTGACCCTATGAGTGAGTGATGTCCACAATGTCCTGTCCTCAACAGCCCTACTTGGCTTCTGTAGACTCATGCCAATAGCCTCCTTTATGGAGTCAATCCATCTCATATTTGGTCTTCCTCTTTTCCTACTGCCTTCTACTTTTCCCAGCATTATTGTCTTTTCTCATGATGTGCTCAAAGGAGAACAGCCTCAGTATTGTCATTTTTCCCTCCAGTGATAGTTCAGGCTTAATTTGCTCTAGGACCCACTTGTTTGTCTTTCTACAGCCTAGGGTATCCATAGAGATCTCCTCCAACCCCATATTTCAGATGAACCAATTTTTTTCTTATCAGGCTTCTTCACTGTCCAGTTTTCACACCTGTACATAGTAAGGGGAATACGAGGGTGTGGATAATCTTGGCCTTAGTCTCTAAAGACACTTCCTTACCCTTGATGTTCTTTCCTAATTCTTTCATTGTTGCCTTTCCAAGTCTGTCTTCTTGATTTTTTGGCTGCAGTCTTCATTTAAATTGATGACTGAACCCAAATAGACAAAATCTTAACAAAATTTCAGTGTCTTCATTGTCTACATTAAAGTTGTGCATTTCTTCTGTGGTCATGATTTTTGTCTTCTTTGTGTTCAAATGCAGGCCGGCTTTGGCACGTTCTTCTTTCGCTCTCATCAGAAGTTGTTTCAAGTCCTTGCTGCTTTCTGCCAGTAGGATGATGTCATCTGCATATGTTAAATTGCTGATATTTCTCCCACCGGTTTTCACCCCACCTTCATCTGAGTCTAGCCCAGGTTTTGGTAAGACATGTTCTGCTTACGGATTAAACAGATAGGGAGATGAAATCCACCCTTGTCTGACACCTTTGCCTATAGGAAACCATTCTGTATTATGGCCCCTTGTTCACAATACAGGTTACAGGTTCTGCATCAGGACTATCAAGTGCTGAGGCACACCCATTTCTTTCAGAGCAAACTCATAGCTTTTCGTGATCTGTGCAAAGGCTTTACTATAAAACCTATACAGTAGTCTATATATACAGTCTAGATAGTCTACAGACTACTAGATAGTCTAGAAAACATACACTGACCTTCTTATGAAATTCTTTGCAGCACTCCAGTGGCCAATGAATAACTGCAATTAGATCTCTTGTGCCTCTCCCTTTTTGAAATCCAGCTTGGACATCAGACGTTTCTTGCTACACGTAAAGAGCCTTTGTTGCAAGATCTTGAGCATCACTTTACTTGCATGAGAAATTAGAGCAATGGTCCTATAGTTACTGCACTCCTCAGCTTCTCCTTTCTTGGGGGTTGGGATGTATATTAAGCATTTCCGGGCTATAGGGCATTGCTTTGCTTTCTGTATTCTTGTTAGGATTTTGACAGATTCAGTCTCTAAGGCTTGAAATAATTCTATAAACATCTTGTCTACCCCTGCTGACTTATTTCTCCCCAGTACTTTCAGGGTAGCTCTCACTTCACTTTCTAGAATTACAGATTCTTCCTGATAGGAGTCTTCTTTAAAGGAATCTGTCATTATTTTGTCTCTTCTGTGTAGATTTTCAGTGTACTGTTTCCACCTTCCCTTTATTTATTCCTGATCAGATAGTATGTTTCCCTGTGGGTCGTTCAGCATTCCTAATGCAGATTAACATTTCTCTTTGATTTCTTGAATCTTGTGGAAGAGACCTCTTGTTCTTCCTTTCTTGTTGTTATCTTCTATCTCTTTGCATTGGCCATTATAGTGGTTCTCTTTATCTCTATGTGAAAGTTGCTGAAAAGCTGTCTTCAGGATTCTAACCCTCCTTTTGTCACCTTTTACTTTTGCTTCTCACTTGTCTTAGTAATTTTTAGTGTTTCTTCTGTCATCTGTATCCATTTTTCTTTTATTTTTACATCAGGCATTCTTTCTGCATTCTTCCTTAATAACATTTCTGGTTTCAGGCCATAGTTCTTCTGGTTCACAGTCAATTAAGTTTACCAATGCAAATCTGATTTTTTTTTCTTTTTTTTTTTTTTTTTTTTGTTGAGGAAGATTGGCCCTGAGCTAACATCTGTTGCCAATCCTCCTCTTTTTGCTTGAGGAAGATTTTCACTGAGCTAACATCTGTGCCAATCTTCCTCTACTCTATTTTGTATGTGGGATGCCACCACAGCATGGCTTGATAAGCCATGTGTAGGTCCCCACCTGGGATCCAAACCTGTGAACCCCAGGCTGCCAAAGCAGAGCCTGTGAACTTAACTGCTACACCACTGGGCCAGTCCCACAAATCTGATTTTTATGTGAACTTTAAATTCATAGAGAATGTTGTTTATGTTACATTTTGGCACTACAATTCTTTTATGCTCTTCATGATGTCCCTGTATTGAGTTGTCTGGTCAGTTGCTTGAAACATATATTTGTGATGGACAGATTGTTGGTGTCGCAGAAATCCACAAGCCAATCTACTGCTTATTTCTGACCCCTAGACCAAATTTTCCAATGATGTTTGATTCTGCTTTATTTCTTACTTATCATTTCACTCACTTATAATTGTCAGCATGTCTTGTTTTGCTGGATGATCAGTTTCTTCTTGGATCCTTGGATAGTCACAATAAGTACATTAAATTCTGCTAATTTTCAACCTCAAGATCATCTCAATGTTGGCCTTCATTGTTTTCCTGAGAATAAGCTGCATTTCTTGGTCTTCCATATGCTGAGAAATCTGGGATTTTATCCTGGACATTGCAAATGTCATGTTGTAGGATCTTCCAGCTTTATCATCATCCTGTGAAGTGTTGTTTTTGTTTTATCAATTAATCTGATTGAATTCAAACTACAAACTCTCTTGGACACCAGCTCAAATTTCAGGGTTTTTTTTCTTGGATGGTTTGTTTGTTATTTTCCTTATCCAGGGGCATCAAGCCTTGGTTTGAAAACTGAGCATATGTGCTGCTGGGTATTTTTAATAACCTCTACTTTTTTGCAAATTTTGCCTTTTAAAATTTCATAATTCTTTAAGTTATTTTGTATTTACTTTATATTATTTTTGCTTATTTTATAGTGTTTTCCTTAAACCTTTCATTCTTTATTAATTATTTTATTAATATGTCATAATCATTTTAATTTTAATTTATCTGTTAACTCTTTCTTATTTTTAATTCTTGTTTTTTCTTTATTTTTTCTGTAATAGTTTTAAATCTCTTATTTTACCCTTTTGGTTTTGCTAATTAGTTATTTAAAACTTTTGGCTCTTGTTGTTTAATGTGTTTTTCTCTTTAGATTTTAATGCTCTAAACTGGAGCCTATCAGCATGGATTTAAAAGAGGACTTCCCTCTCATTCATCAAGGAGGATTGGTACCACGTTTCTTTTATTTGGCTTTCTCTTTAATAAACACATCCTGTGTATACTTCCCACTCCCTGCCATCCCCCTCCTCATTCTTCCAAATGTGAACTGTAAAACTGAGACCCCAAGCCGTTCCCAACCTTCAGATAATAATAACAATAATGATATTAAAAATGTTTGATAAATGATTACTATGTGAGTTAAGGGAAGTGACTACTATGGATTTTATTAAAGATTTTTTAGTTTTTTTTTTAATTGAGGTATAATTGATGTATAACATTACATTAGTTTCAGACGTACAACACAATGATTTGATATTTATATATATTGAGAAATGATAAATGGTTTTCTTTCTGAATGCAGAGTATTTTCTCAGTTAGTATTCAGGTTATCAACTGGCAACTGAACAGGGAGGAGAATCGTTATCTGGATATTCCCATTATATTCACCACTGGTGAAACTCAGTCATAGTTCCTTTTATTGTTACCCAGCTGGAAATGGCAAGAGTTAAGTATTGAGACCCTGCCACAGGCTTTACTTTCTTTATATCTGGTATAGAACCTAAAATTGTACCTTGTTTTCTGAGACTCTGCTGATAAATTGTTGGGTCAACAATTGTTTCTATGTCTGCTTAGATGGCTATTTTATACCATTAGAATATAACTTAATTGCAAAGGCATTACATTACACTCTGAATAAGCAGAGTTCTATATTGAAGCTAATTCCACTCTATTATTGTTAGCAGAACTATCTCTAAGAGAAAGCAATAATTGAAATTGCAGTTACTCTTAGGTACGACTCCTAAATATATTGTACTTAATACAAAAACAAAAGAAAAAAAACATTAGCTTAGATTATGGAATATGTTTTGCCTGCTATTTAACTTAGCTGTGCAATTAACTTTTCCTGGATGCTAAGCTCAAACTCTTCCTTGTCTCTGCATGGTAGCTGATAAAATGTTTTCTCCATCCTTTTTGTACCATCTACATTATTTGGGACGGTTTTACATGTACTCCTGTCTTTCCTTCTAAATGTCTTTCCATGTCTCAGTTTGGTGTTGGTTCAGCCCCACTTGTTTTTTCTCCTTCTCTTTTGCTTCTTCCATTTTTCTCTTCACCAGACTTTCCCTCCTCTTTCCAATTACTTCAAATAAAGTTTAGTTTTATTACTTATTTATTATCTTTCTGCCATTTTGTTATTTCCTCATGTTGTGGATTCTGGCTGCAAAATTAACTGCTTTTTCTACCTTCAAAGTTCACAATTCTAGACTTTTTTTTTGCAAGGCTAATATCTCTATGCTCTTGTTCTCATTCTCTCAACTTCTATGGATTTTGCGCTACCAATTGTACTTGGATTTTTGGATCTCCATGCCGTTTCTTATGTTTCTCCCTAACAGAATTCCATTCCCACTTCATCACCCAACTTTGAGAATAGAGACCATGTCTTCATCCTCCTTATATGCATTCAATCACTTCTTTATTGAGTGTCTGTATTGTTCTGAGCATCTACGATGCAAAGGTGCATAAGCTGTGGATCCTGTCTTTGCTTTTGTAGAATAAACACTCTTTCATGACTCATCTTCATCACTCTCATCAGTCCCTAAATTAATATCTTGCAATAAACCGTGTATTACTGAATTAAACAACCATCAATTATATAAGTAGTCTGTAGGTAGATGCACTCTCATTTTAAAATTTGTCATGCTGCATATTCTTTTAAAAGCTGTAGTAAATTATCACATGCAAAATTTGATCTCTAGACTAAACTTCCAAATTCTATTGAAATCATAACATTTTATTTAAAAGGTTTTCTTATATAACCCATAATTATCACTACTTCTAGCAGCCCATCAATAGTTATCTTAACCTGGTGAATAAGACAGTTGTAAAATATCTTGGTAACTGCTTATCTATGGTAATATTCAAGGTTCTTAGAACAGTGCTTCATAAACTTTAAGTACACATGAATTACCTGAAAATTCTGTCAAAAAGAAGATTCTGATTCAAGAAGTCTGTGGTGGGCCTGGGTTTCTGCATGATGGGCTACTAAATGATGTCTGTACTGCTGTGTAGGAAGCTTCTAGAATATTCTAGGATATTTGGAAGAGGTAAAGATTAGATCAATAAATATTTCCCCATCTAATAAAAATAAGAAATGTAGTTTTATGTAAACCTACAAAATATTGAAATTTATATTCATCAAAAAAGCAGCATATACTGCGGGAGAACAGCACTGGCTTGAATATATATACATGCGTTAAATTTTATTTTTATTTTATAGAAAATTAGAACTACTTGCGTGATTGAATTATTAAATAGATCGATATTTTTATCCAAACGTGGGGAAATCTGAGATACATTGAACTCACCGTAGTGGAGAGACTAACTGTATGGATTCTTTACTTAGGGGCACATTCATATTTAGCCTTTCTGATGTTAGCTCGTCACGATTGACAGAGATGCCTTGGTTGTGAGTTTGGAATATGAACATAAGTGTGGCTGATGGAAGAATAGAGGATTTTTCTTAATGAGAATATATAAAAATAGATTGATATAACTAGTTAATATTACTCATAAGTTTAATCAGAACACATACTTAATTAGAGTAAGATTTCAAGAAATATGACTTCTTGTTTTAACTAAAGGTCTTATTACTCTTTATTAAGTACTGAATTTCTTCTTAATCCCACTCTGAGATTTTGAAGGCTTGGGGCTTCCTTTACTCTACCAGCAGCTTTTTTCAGCTTTTCTCATTCTGTTCTTTAATTTTTTTAGGAAAGAGTCCAATTACTTCTAAAATGGTAGGGAAAGGAAGTCATGCAGTGGTGTGAGGGACTGTTCTCCACAAATCACTATGAATACATTTCTCTAGACAAAGGATGTTTGTTTTCTGACTTTGTCATTGTTTCTTCAGAAGCCTTATTTATGTTCTCTCCTAAAGTCCTGTAGATATCCAGTAAACTAGCACTATCAGCTCACAACAAATTAAGATGCTTCTTTCTATCAAAATCTTGGCATTAAAATTATACACATATGCATATATACCTATTCCATAACATAATTGTTAATGCATAGTTAAATAAAACATAAATGTATTAAACAGAATTAATTTGTAAATTAATTAAATTCCACCAAATTATTTGTAAGCAATAACTGTCTTGGAATCATTCCTCACCTTTGGAAAAATCTTGAATACACACAGGTCACGACTTTTGACAGTTTACAAATTGACATTTATGAAAATTTAGTCATAAAATGAGCATTTGCATTAGAAAAAAATAACTGTATTCAAGGCCCAAGTAGCCTAGGCTATTTTTAATGTTTACTTTAAAATAACAATCTTTATCAGCTATGGCACTTGTTTTATTTTATATCTAAAAAAATAGTCTACATAAACAATGCTGCAATCAATATCCTTAGGCATATATCTGAATATATCTGACAATTTTAATAACTCCTTTGTGGGTCAGAAATTGGCACTTTTTGTAAGGTGTTAGCTATGATAGACAACTTGCTTCCTTTCAAATTTGCACTAATTTACATTCCCACCTGCAGGGTCCTGAGTACCAGTTTTCCTGAACTATTCCCCAAGCTGAGTAGGATCATTCCTTTAAATGGCTTCATTTTCTTGGAGAGGCCTTCTCCAACTCCCCAGCATGGGTTTAATTCCCTTGCTTTTAGCTCTGGTGAAATCCTGGGCTTAAACTTTCC
The DNA here is from genome assembly GCF_041296235.1 of Equus asinus. Lineage (NCBI taxonomy): Eukaryota > Metazoa > Chordata > Mammalia > Perissodactyla > Equidae > Equus > Equus asinus. The sequence goes on along the minus strand of NC_091794.1, from coordinate 46,714,879 downwards.
TCATCACATCTCTCTGCACGCGTAATACTTTCACTTGACCAGTCGACTCCATTCCTTGCTATACTTCGAGCTTCGTGAAGGCCTGAACCAGGGCTTCTTGTCCACCCCAACACCAAACACAAAACTGAGCACATGGTAGGCACTGAAGAAAACATCTTCTGGGTTTTAATGGTAATCTAATGACTATATGTCTGTACTTTCCAAGCTGATATCCCCCTTTTTTGTTTAACTCTTCCAATAAGATATTTCAAGGTTGTGAATGGGAAATCATATGACCTCTGAAGGCTTAGCTCTCAGACTTCCACAGGTTTTATTAATAAACACTTTGTAAGAACCTAGAAAACATTAAAAACAAGCAAACAAATACACAAAAACTAAACCTAAAGTCCAAAATTGGAAAGGGCTTTCTCTACCTACTTTTCACACAGAAATTCTTCTTTGTCCTACTACAATAGTTTCATTTACTACATACCATTTATGTTACCACTGTCAATAAAGATTTTGAGTGACAGATTTTTTTCCAGTTTTGAGGAACAGGGAAATAATATGAAATGGAAGATAATTCAACATATATTAAAATTTTATTTTTATGTTCAGTGCATGTAAAAAACAGCCTCATAATGTAAAGAATAAATATAGATATAAAATTTTTACCAAAAGAAAGTTGGTTTCTCTTTGGCTCATTAAATAAATGCTGAACAATCATTTAAAGACTATTAGTTGGAAGGCTTCCACATTGTTAGCCTACCCAAGGCACCCACATACCTTAGTACAGCCATAGCTCTATAATAATAAGACAGTGTCTGAGAACCTACAGTTTCCAAGTCGATGGCAAATCCAAATATCGTATCCCCTCACTCATTCTTGATTTAATAATACCTGTCATGACCCAGACTTTGAAGTTGGTAGACATGACTGTATTTTAAATCATACTGTGATAATTTTTTCCACGAATATTTTTGCAACTTTAAACATTTTAAGGGGTAAGTAGTTCATTTTGACAGCAATCAAACTCTATTATCAAGAGTGGATTTCTATTCTTCAGTGTTCAGAAGTGATTATTAATTTTTTTGGCTGTAAACATTTAAGTCTAGTTCTTGGCAATTTTCCTAGAGACTTGGGAAGAGAAGATCTTATGTCTCAAATCTCTAAAGTCTATAAATAAATCTCGAAGTCTAAAGGAGTAATTTCAATGAAATGTGATACCTTTATTCATGTTTGAACTCTTAGATGACACAAACACAAATTAAGTTGATTTGAGGTTTATGCCATGTCAAGCTATGTATTTAATAAATGCTTCCAGAGAATAAGAACTCCTCCTCTGACGTTCCCACAATTCTCAGTTTTTCACAAGAGGACTATATACTTTTCTAGCTGATGTTTTCTTCATGTACACACATATTTTTCAAGTTTGTGTGTGTGTGTGTGTTTTGCCAAATATTTAAGCTTATTTTTTTTTATACTGAAAAGTATATGTGGGCTTTTGAGTTTTTTCCTATGAAATCACTCACCTGCAGGAGAGGTATTAATAATTTGGTGCAGCATATAAATACTAAGCGTAGAACAACTGGGAAAGAGAAATAGCAAATGGCACACATCACTGAATTTTAATTGGCACCCTGTCCCCTGGCAGTACTTTTAAGCTCCTATATGACCTTCACAAAGGGGTTTCATGTTAAAACATTTGGAGGAAGCAGTGATCAGGCTAGCAACAGAAACTAAAAATTCACTTCCAAGTCTTGGAGCCTACTTGTATGTAACAGCTGTTTGTTGTCGTTATAGAAACTAAAGCTGAATTGTATACGAATTACGTTTATGAATTATGTATAATTTTATAGACCTTTTACAACTTGTGAAGCCTTGTCATGTATATTATGCCCTTTTCCCCCACAATTAACATGCAGGAAGATATGTATGTGTATATTTTACATATATAATTTATATATATGTAATTATATATATAATTAACCCTATTTAAAAATGAGCAAATTGACAAAGATGTCAAATGACTAACCTGAGACTTCACAACTATTAAGCTCCATATGTAACAATTGGACACTTAGGATCTTTGTTGAAACCTAACAAATAAATATATAAGAATAAACAATGTGGCAACACATACAGCAATTCCATAAGCACATGTTTGCTGAGTGCCTACTGTGTGCAAAGCATTGCAGGAACCTCATTTTCTCATGGCTCCATGGCATTTTCTAAACCCCTTGGCTGTTTTATAGCTGTATTTTCCATCATTATAAAGGCATGACCCTCTCCTGGGCTTCAAGCCAAATACTGAACAGCATGAGATAATGTGCAAAGGCTTATTCTTGTCATCCGATAATTTATAAAAGCAAAATTGTCCATGAGAAAGATTTCTATAAATATGTTTTATATAAAATCATTTGTAAAAGATTTTACTTTTTGAATTCAACCATTTGTTTTCACTTATATTTTAAGACTGTTGATCAATTTGGCCTACTAAGTTGTTATAGAGGCAGACATTCTTAGTGCCTGCTGTTCCCTCTGGGCATGCTTGTCACTTTGTAGGAACCACATTATCTTTTTGAGGCCACCTGGGGATAGTTTATTAATTTGTTGGTTTACCAGTCTCTAATTATCCTGAAATACTTAATGCCATTTCCAAAGGTGCTATGGGGGACAGCACTGTAAATCTGATACTTGGTAATTTTACTTTATGATATCTTTCATAGGAAATTCTGAATGCATTTCTAGAAGGATCCCTGGCTGGGATTCTTTTCTCCTTTACTTATTATCCTCTGTTGAAGACACTTTGTTTCCCTTGCTGGCTGAAGAGAAGAAATAACACACACGAGTTATTGGCAACAAAATAGGAAAATAGTAACATCAGAAATGTGGTAATTAGGAGGTCTGTAATGGCACATGTGTGTCATTAACTGCCAGTGACTCTTGATGATAAGAAATGTAGTCAACTTTAGTTACCAATAATTCCTCCTTCCAGAAGATCTTGGCAACCATCAATGGTCAGTGCAGTTTCTCACTTGGCTTCTGTTTCATTGTACCACTGTGGGCACAACTTTTCACATCACTTCAGGGTTTTCATCTGTAGACTATAAGGGATGCTGTTTCCAGTTATTGAGTATGATCCACGTATTTGCTTATTTGTACATTATACAGAGCATAGGTATAAAGCATTTGGTGAATTCATGAAGAAGCAAGTGGAATACATTCGAAGATTCTTAAACTGATAGCTTGTATGTGTGCTTCAGCATTTCCAGAAATAGTTAATGTTTTGATTTTCTTTACATCGTATTTATCTCAAGATTACTTTTTCATCAGCTGCAGTAATTCAAAATATAGCTTGAAAGGAGAAAAAATAGAATTTTCAAAGTGCCTATCTTGTGGTTCAAATGTTATGATACCACGAGGACCCTTGAACTCTCTTGACCTCACTCGCTCTCCACACTAGTCTACTGCCACTCACAGCCAAAGGTTAAGAAAGACCTGTTTACACCTGAGTTTCCATGTCTTCTTTTCCCATTCACTCTTCAAACCACTCCACTCTGGCTTCACATCGACTCTGCACCAAAATGGATTTGATCAGAACTTGATGTCATCAAACATCGTCTTTCGGTTCTCCTTATTGTTGATCTCTCAGCAGCATTTGACCTCACTGGCCACTTCCTCTTTCCCTTTTTTTACCTTCCTGCCACTCTCATTTCTTCCTTCAGAATTCCCTGCAGGCTTGTCCTCTTCAATATAATAAGTGTTTAATATAGCCCATGGTGCTCTACAGAATCTAATCCCTGCTACCTCTCCAGCTTTGTTCTGTGCCCTTCTCCTCCTAAGTGTCTTTCAATGTACCAAACTCCTTTCTATCTCAGGCTTTTGGCACATTGCATTCCCTCCATCTTGAAAGCTCTCTACACCTATTGAATCCTATTTTACCTCCCTTCACCCAGTGGATAACTGCATATTCTTCAAAGCTCAGTGAAACTGTCAGTTCCTCAGAAGCCTTCCCTAACCATTTTTTATCCTCTTGTTATAAAGTCTCATTGGCAGTCTGTTTCTCTCTGTTGTTGAATTCAGCACAATTATTAAATAATGGCTTGAATAACTACTTGTTTGAAGTCTTTGTCACCTGCTATGAGATATGCTCCATGGGGTAAAGAACTGTATTTATATTGCTCACCAGTATACAACACCCAAATAGTACCTTGCCCATGAAAGCAATTTCATGTATATGTATTAAATGAATGATCAAGTGAAGAAGTAACAATTTAAATGATGACTGATATTAGATATTTCTAAAACCACTGGCACATAGCAGCACTTAATAAATGTTTATAAATAAATTAATGAATATAATTTTAAGACGATAACATTTTTCTTAAAGAATGCTCCTGATAAACATTGAACCCTGATCAGATTATGAACTATACCTTTTATTATTAAAATGATGTTTGTTATCTTTTGCTTTGGCAAAGGGATTTTTCTATCTTCTTGAAAGCTTACTTTTCAGAGAAGAGAACTTGGAATGCTTGGATGTCAACATACTAAAGATGATAGTTACCATTTTATGTTTAGGAAATTTCTTCCTATTAAAGTCCACATATTTTAAATTTTAACCAAATGAGGTTGGATAGAATTTTCTGCAGCTCTTCGATTTAACTGATTTTGTCATTATATTATTCCAGAGTTTTTTTAAAACTCCCAAGTATTCGTGGACAAATTTTGTATCCTTTGATGAATTGTAGCATTTTCTTTAATTGTGAATTTAGGCAACACACACTAGTACTAGCTCTAATTGTGACTTCATTACCTGTAGAAATTAGAAGCTTTTCATATCATATTATAGTTGTTGCAGACATCTCAAAATATCATTTTAAGTAATCTGCAACTTGAAATTATGGTAGTTATTTGACCTGCTGCTATATTTTGTTACTTACTATGCTGATAGGCACATAAAATGACGTATTACAAATTTGATTTATTTAAAATATTGATGACTATATGATTGGCTCCTTTGGAATTGTATGGGTTTTTTATTTTTTTTTTTTTGATGAACTTAAAAACATTATTCTGGGAAGAGGACCTTAGATTGCCAAGGGCTACATATCACAAAAAATGGTAAAGAATTCCTGCATTATACTATTTTTTTAGTTGTGTCATTCATTGTGTTTAGTGTCCATTCAGAAAAACCCTTTGAGGATGAGACTGTAGGCTTCAAAAGAAGGGTCAAAGTGAAAAAGAATGCCACAGGTTCTACACTCAAATCTAGTTTTAAAACCTAGATTTTTCAAACTATTTTGTAAGTTCCTTGCTTTAACAGGCAATCTTCTTTTCCATCCTATCCTTCTTTGTTTCCCAAACTCTGTTCACTTCAGGCTGAAAATGAGGTTTTGAAGGATGGCTAGGTCTGTGAACACTTGCTACTTCATACTTCTCTGCAGAGGAGCAATTCCTTTGGCTTAAATTTTTCATTCCCACTGTAGGGAATTGTAGAGGAGGAAGACAATTCCTCTACCCACTCTAGGTCCTTCTGGCTGGCCTAAGAATTAAATTGACATGAGACAGAATAATAGAGAAAATCCAACAAAGCTTTATAACATGTATACCTGGGAGAAACCCAGGAAAACTGAGCAACTCTCCAGAATGACTGAAGTTGCCACCTTAGATACCATCTTTAGCTAAAGACAAAGGAGGATGTTAGGGGTGGGGGGAGTCAGTTATGGGAGGTTACCAAAAAAAGCACAGTAAACAAGAGTAAGGTTATTATGCAGATTTAAGTCCTTGCCTTTCACGTTGATAAGAGTTTTTAGAGATAAGGTCATCCCCCTCTTCCTGGTACAGAGGGAGACATCGTTACAAATGGAGATTTCCCTTACAAATCTAAATGTCTCTTACAAAGAGTAACTTCTACTTGGTTTTCAGAGGTTTTCTCAGTTTTTAAAAAAATAACCAGCCAAGAATAATCCTCACGCCAAAGAGACACTCTTGAAGTGGCAAATTCTGATCCCCCACAGCATAAATACATGTTTGTTGATGATGAGAAAGAATTAACCTCAGCCTCACTCTATTCTGGGCCAGACAAATCTATGCTTCTGAATTGGAAGGAGGTTGCAAGAAGCACCCTTGTCATTTTGTCACACTGAGAGTGGAGGAGTTGGTTGAAGAAATTTTCATGTTTGGTAAGACAATCAAATCCATCAAATTAAAGTGAAAAAGATGAGTGAAAAAATGAGAGCACAACTGCCCTTTTCTTCTTAACTGGGTTTTGTTATTGTTTGAACTGTTTTCCATTTCTTAGGTCATTGCTGTTCCCCAATAAGAGACAATATATTTGAATTCTATGATTGCTATTGAAAATATAGTTCCACTCAATATTTCCATCATGGTATAAAGGCCTGAAGCAAATTAACAATTAATTATTTGTTTTAGTGAATTTTCCAGGTAATTGTTGATTATTTATGTAAATGTAGAAATTTTGTTTCATAATGTTTTATTGATGAAATTCTTTCTAAATGTGTTATATCTTTCCTTGCTTTCATAAACTGTGTGGGTATATATATACATATGATATGTATATATATTGCTGTCTGCATTCTAAAAATGATTTAATTGTGACCGTAAGTATTGCATTATGTTAATTATGGTCCATTTCTTCTGACATTTTCAGATTACCAATAATGAGAATGAGTGTTGGTTTGGGAAGGACATTGACTTTGAAGTGAGACATCTGGGCTTGATTTCTGGCTCTTCTGTTCAACATGCAGTTTTGTGGCCATGGGCAATTTATTTAGACATAGCTCAGTTTACTCAATTGTAAAAAGAGGGTGTTAATGCTACCTCATACTACATCGTTAATTGAGTGAAATAGTAGATGTACATCGAGAGGTACACATCTGGTACCTAATAAATGGCAGTGACAGAATTAGTGTTTTGTAAAATTCTATCTTCAGGATAACTGAATACTTAGTGTTTTTTCCTAAATAAAAGTTCTCTAGAGTTCTTTTGTCTACTTTTAGTGGCTAGCATATCACTGCTGCAAGTATTTGTGCCTTGTAGTTTCTTCCTTATTTGTCTTGGCTTTTTCTTCCTCCTTTTGTAATTTTGGTTCATAGATTTTAGTGTTATAATTAGCAGTTGTTTTGTTTTATAGGCAAGGTTGTCAATGCACGTGCTCCTTCTATTTGATCAATGAGCTAATGAATCATATTATGATGCGTGTGATTATTTTTTCCTCACAGATCCTATTTTCTCTTGGGTGATTTTATGTTGTTCAGACGCTTTTCTTTTTCTTTTCTGTTTGATCTCATTTAAGATGATGGGGATAACTGTGAATAAGCAAATGTAATCTGGACCCACTTTCCTGTGTAATCTTCAATGTCCCCTAGGCTTTCCAGGTCATACCTTTAGGGAGGCATCATTATATCTTCAGGAGTGCCAGAGGATAGTGGGTTGAGCAGGGATACGTGATTTTTTTCCGTGGCTGCACAGTTCCTCTCCTCTGGGGCACACTACCCCTGCTTTCCTTCTGCTTCTTTGTGTGCTGGAGCTTTGGGACATTTGTCAGTCTCCTGAGTTGTGCAACCTCCTGTTCTTGTCCTGCACATTAAGAAGGAAGTCCACAGCTCTTCAGGTTGCTCCCCCAGGAATACAGTTATCTCATCCTATCAAACTCTCCAGTGCAGACAGCCATAGGGTGAGGTTGAGGGAGGCAGGTTGGGTCCTGGTGGGGTTGAGCTCAGCTGAAACTCTGTGCATGGATTGGCTGCACATCCTGACACCCTGACCTTGCCGCTCCGGCTCAACCAGCCCATCTCCACCACGCGTCTTCTCACTCATTTTCCCACAACTTTCTTTGAGAGTCTTACTGTCTTCCTGACTTTCTCACTTCCTAGTTCTCTCGTCCCAAACCCATCAGAAAGAGAATGCCTCTAGAATAGGTTCAAATATCTTTCCCACAGCGTCCATATTTAAGAATATTTTGCAACAGGAAGTTCATCAAATATTCTCTAACAGTTAAAAGATTCCTCTCCCCCTTCCCTCCTTCCACCCCCAAAAAGGCATAAAGTAAAATTCGAAAATGACCTTCAGCTCCAGCTGAGACAAAACATGCTGTTATGAACATAAGTTTGGCGAATCTTGATGTTTTCAACATTTAGATCTTTGAAGAAAGATTTTAAAAGTCATTTTTATCCCATTTGAAGCTTTTGCTGTACACTATTCTTGTTACCCTGTCTTTATGGATTTGCTTTTTTTTAGTCAAATTTTTGCTATCAAAAATGTATTTAAATTGTAAAAAGCATTGCTATCTTCATGGATTTTTCATATTTTTCTTTTCACAATCAAGCAATAAGTCAAAATATCTAGCTAAACAATGTAGCTATGTAACAATAGTTCTAAAAACTCTAAGTAAATTTGTGAAGATTAAGAATTATACCTCACATGAAAATATAAGGTTCCTGTACTACTTTTTTTGAATTAAAAACAATTATTGTATAATTTCTTTTTCTCTGAACTCATGAATTGATTGTATTGATGTGTTTTTCATCAACAAGTTAATCTTAGGAGAATGGATTTGCTTTAAAAGGACTGTGGGAAATATCTAACTTCAATGTTTAAATGACCTATGATGTGAGGGAGATAAGCACACGGAAGTATGCTTTAGTGCACGGAGCGCTGGATGTAGGAGCAGATTTGATAGGAATCATTCGGCTGTAGTAATAATTTAAATATGGAGCACCGTAGCAAGGCAAATTCTTTTAAGGGATCAAAATGTAAAGCAGACAAAATAGCTTCTAGTTGCTGCAATATGATGATGGTGTTATTTTATCATCATTTTCTCTTAGGGTTTATTTTGTGCCTTCATATGGAGGAGAGTTTTTGTTTTTTGTGCGTTCTTGGCTATTGTTTGTTGTAAGCTGTTTATTCCTTTATTAATGTTTCACAGTCTCGTTCAACAAACATTTATTCCATGCCACATCTGGAAAAAGCTTTGTTAGGTTCTATGGAGTGACAGAAATGACTAAGGTACGAACTTGGACTAACTCCTAACCTACTCGGTCAGAGGCATATAGACAACTAATTCATACAGAGCAAAAAGAAATGAAAGCTGTGGAAAGTATGCAGAGGGGAAGTGTTAAATTGGGTATGGAAAGGAATATGTCTGTATTTGATGAGCAGATTCTTAAAAAAGAAGTGGGATTTTTGGTTGCTGGACCTAACATTCAATTAATAGCTTATCAATAATATGGATTGTTATTAGAGATTTATTGTTTTGTATTCAAGTATGATAGAGAAAAAAATTAAAGTTTAAAAATTGTGACAGGTGAAAAATGCATGTAAGCATCCATGTCACATTTGCTTTTTTTGAGGGGACCAATGTGACATTGAGTCTGAGAATGGGAAAGTGGCTTTATCTGAAGTATTCTTCTAGGAATCACTAACATTAGAGTTAAAACTAGATAATTACTTAAAATAAATATAGCTTTCATCCTAAAGACTGTGTTTAACTCTGAGGTAATCTATCTAGTCAACAGAAACGTGAAGTTTCACATTGCTAGACACAGATAGGCACTGTGTAATTGTCCTTTCTTGCCACTGTGTTTGCTGTTTTGAACAAAACTGATTAACTGAATCTGAGGGTTTATTTTATTTTATTTTAAGAATAAGTCCAACAGATTTTGAATGGCTTATGAAAAGACACATTTCTATTATAGAGCTTACTTTTCTGTTAGAAGTTCAGAGTGTTTATGGGCTTATCAGTGGCATATTTAGAAATCAAACAGAGAAAAGGATTTAATAAAGCCATGTTTCACAGTGTCTGTCTAAAGCTCCCACATATCCATTAATTCAGGTACCAAAGCTGGTGCCTTTTTGTGATGGCAGAACTTTAATTCCTCTCTTCTAGTTGTTGGGTCTGAGGAAAGTATTAATTGTCTTCAGTACTAGAAAATTATGCACAAAATGGTAAGTCATGTGGCTAAATCCAGAAAAGAAAGCAACAAAAAATATAAGAATAGAGCCATTTCTCAACGTTTTCTCTTTGTCTCCTGAATATGGTGAAAGTTCAGCATATTGCATTTATTTTTGTACAAATTTTATAAATCTATGTGCTCTTTTGGAGACAGAGCTATCTTTGTTTTCCTTGCAATAGATATGTCCTTTGCATATAAAAGACACTTGGTAACTGTTAGACCGAACCACATCAATTGCTATGTGTCTAGAGTCAGAAATGGTCTAGTAATAGCAAATGGTTCAATCGAAATTTGCTGAATGAATGAGGAAATGAATGAATGAATTGTTCTTCTGACGCATAGTCTATGAATTTTTATCACATAACCCAGAACTTTCACTAGATAGTGCCTCTGACTGAGTCTTGTCACTTAGAACCTTGCTCCCGAAGCTCTTTTGATAACACTCCCATGAGTAAAACAGATTTGAGGTGACACATCCAAATCTGTATTCTTATTATAACGTATTCATATAATTTATTACCCTAATAAGGTATTCTTGCAATGCTATGCCTCATCTATCATTCCCCTGGAGTATGCATACCCCATTTGGGAAAATACTATTCACTGTTGAGTTTTCTGGTTCTCTCAGACAACTACAAGTTTATTATAACTGATCTTCAAAGTTAATAATTTCTGAATAATTTCATCCAAAATATAACTTCTTTATAAAAATTTAATGATGGATACCAGTCAAAGTGAAGGAAGGGCATTCTCTGATGCAGATACATTAATTAACAAAGGGAGGCCTCATGCATTCAAGTGAATTCCCCATTTTGTGGATCTATTTTAATTAAATACAGCCACTTTTTATTCTAGGTTGTATTATTTTCAATTTGCCATCTTTTGAATCTTTCATAAATTGCAGTATATTCTACAAAGGATTTATGGTTTAAACTGTCTTATAAAGTGTCTTTAATACTTTAGCCTACCTTTTACTTCTCCTTAAAAGTTCTAATAGCATGAGTTGTCTAATTCACTCAACCACAGCCATAATCATACACTGTCTTGTGTTGGGAAATCTAAGGAAGAGGTAGAGGCTTGAACTGGATAATATGCTAAGTTTGATTCTAATATTTGGTGCTTCTCATTTTGTGAAGGCTTTTAGGACTTGAAAGTTGCCTTTCTCAATTTATGCAAGCAATGAACACATAACCAAAATTATTTTTCTATTTTTTAACAATGAAAACAGAAAAAAGCTACAAGAGAACAATTAGAGAAACTGAGACTCCAACTCTTCCTTTAAATTTGGCTCTTTAGTTCAGTAAGATAATTGATATCACTCACCTGTCATTCGATTTGATTCTCTACTCTTGGCAAGAGTTACTCTCCATTAGACTCAGTGGGTGATATCATCACTGTCCATATGATTAAATGACACTTAGTAATATGGATTTCCCAAATTGTGTAATATCTTCCTAGTATGTCATCACTATCCCCATTTTATAGCCAGAACACAGGAGAATTTGGCTCTACAGTGAAGGAATCAGGTAGATAAATACGAGAAGGGTAGGTTTTAATTTGGCGTTGGCATTGTTTAACATTCATAAAAAATTGTTTTACTGTCCAGATGTTGGAAATTTATTAATTATCATATTGGCTCTTGGGCCTGGTTCTTGCAAGAACTATAGTAGATGCCAGAAGCTAAATAACCTTTTGTCATTCTGCTGAATAAAGGATTGTTTGTGCTCTCCAGTTGATGAATTATCTCTGTGCCTTGTCGTTATAAAAAGAAACTCATCTTGTTCACTGGCCTGGCAGGAGATGAGAAGGCCCTAGAGAGAGCACAGAGTTTTTCCTTTCACAAATCACATGTAGGATGTATGCTGTGGGTCTTGTCTGGAAATGAATGTGGAAAGAACCCAGGACAAAGCATAAAACTTTCATTGTCACTAGTACTTGATATATGACAGATTATTACAAACTTACAATATTACAACATGTACTCTTACCCACACTAAATTATTTTAAATCTAGCAAGCAATTCTAGCACGGAAAAATGTACTTTTGTATGTGTTTCAGAAATAAAGGGAAAGCTTAAAATTCTAATAAAGTTAAGATAATGCAAATAATTTTATGCTTATTCTACTAGTTTATGACAGAGATTTATGGAAACATTTGATATCAAAGCATATCATCCTGTATCGAAGAGAAAAGGCTAAGTTATTCTTTAAAACCATTATGTTTCCACTATATAAAATATATCACAACCTGCACTGGATAAATTGTTTTGCTGGATTTTTTAAATTAATAAATAAGCTTTATTTTTTTAGAGCAGCTTTAGGTTCACAGCAAAATTGAGCACAAAGTACAGAGAGTTTCCATTTAACCCCTGTCCCTACACATACATACCATCCCCCACTATCAATATCCCGCCCTGCAGTGCTACATTTGTTATAATCAATGAACCTACACTAACATGTTATCATCACTCAAGGTCCATAGGTTACATTAGGGTTCACTCTTGGTGTTGTGTATTCTATGGGTTAGGACAAGTGTATAATGGCATGTATCCACCATTATAGCATCATACTGAATAGTTTCATTGCCCTAGACCCTCTATGTTCTGCCTGTTCATCTCTCCCTCCCCACCTCAACTAGCAACCACTAATCTTTTTACTGTCTTAAAGTTTTGCCTTTTCCAGAGTGTCGTATAGTTGGAATCAGACAATATGTAGCCTTTTCAGGTTAGATTCTTTCACTTAGTAATATGCATTTAAGTTTCCTCCTTGTCTTTTTAAGGCTTGATAGTTCATTTCTCATTGTCTGGATGTAACTGAAGGGCATCTTCCTTGATTCCAAGTTTTGGCAAGTATGAATAAAGCTGCTATAAACATCCATGAGTAGGGTTTTGTATGGACAAAAGTTTTCAGCTCCTTTGGCTAAATATCAAGGAGAATGATTGCTGGATCATAATGTAAAAGTATGTTTAGTTTTGTAAGAAACTGTCAAACCATCTTGCAAAGTGGGTGTACCATTTTTGCATTCCTATCAGCAATGAATGAGAGTTCCTGTTGCTCCACATCCTGACTAACATTTGGTGGTGTCAGTGTTTTCAATTTTGGCCATTCTAATAGGTGTGCAGTGATATCTCATTGTTTTAATTTACAGTTTCCTATGATATATGATGTCACATGTTTTTATTTACTTACTTGTCATCTGTATGTCTTCTTTGATGAGATGTCTGTTCAGATCTTTGGCCCATTTTTTAATTGATTTGTTCATTGTTTTCTAGTTGAGTTTTAAGAATTTTTTTTTGGTACATATTGGATAACAGTCTTTTATCAGATATGTCATTTTCAAATAATTTCTCCCAGTCTCTGTCTTGTCTTCTCATTCTCTTGACATTGTCTTTCACAGAGCAGAAGTTTTTCATTTTAATGAAGTCCAGCTTATCAACTATTTCTTTCATGGATCATGCTTTGGTTTTTATATCTAAAACGTCATCACTGTACCCCCCTCCTATATTATCTTCCAGGAGTTTTATAGCTTTGTGTTTTGCATTTAGGTCTATGATTCATTTTGAGTTATTTTTTTTGAAGAGTGTAAATTCTGCGTTTAGATTCCTTTTTTTTTTGCATGTTCATATCTGTTTCTTCCAGCACCATTTGATGAAGAGACTACCTTTGCTCGATTGTATTGCTTTTGCTTCTTTGGTAAAGATCAATTTACTGGATTTATGGAGGTCTTTTTCTGGGCTCTCTATTCTTTTCCATTGGTCTATTTGGATTCTTTCACCAAATTACGTTGTCTTCATTACTGTGCTTTTATAGTAAATCTTGAAGTCAGGTGGTGTCAATCCTCCAACTCTGTTCTTCTCCTTCAATATTGTGTTGGCTATTCTGGGTCTTTTGCTTTTCCATATAAATTTTAGAATCATTTTGTTAATACCTACATAATAACTTGCTGGGACTTTTACTGAACATTGCATTGAATTTATACATCAACTGGGGAAGAACTGACATCTTCACAACATTGAGTCTTCCTATGCATGCATATAGAATATAAAACATAAAATATGGAATTTCTCTCCATTTATTTGGTTCTTCTTTGATGTCCTTCATCAGAGTTTTGTAGTTTTCCTCAGAGATCTTGAACATATTTTGTTAGATTTCTACCTAAGTATTTCAATTGGGGGGGTGCTATTGTAAATAGTAATATGTTTTTTATTTCAACTTTCATTTCTTCATTGTAGGTATATAGGACTTTTGTCCTACAACCTTATGTATTAGCTTTGTATCCTACAGCCTTTCCATGATCACTTATTAGTTATGAGGTTTTTTTGTTGCTTCTTTTGGTAATTTCTACATAGGCAATCATGTCATCAGCAAAGAAAGACTTTTTATTTCTTTCTTCCCAAACCATTTACCTTTTATTTCTTTTTCTTGTCTAATTACATTATCTAACACTTCTGGAAAAGGAGTGGTGAGAGGGGACGTCTTTGCCTTGTTCCTGATTTTAGCAGGAAAGCTCCAAGTTTCTTACCATTAAGTATGATGTTAGCTTTTTTTGTAAATGTTCAGGTTAAGGAAGTTCCCCTCTTTTCCCAATTTGCTGAGTTTTTTCCATGAATACGTATTGGATTTTGTCAAATGCTTTTTCTGCATCTGTTAATATGATCACGTAATTTTTTTCCTTTTGCTTGTTGATATAGTGGATAAAATTAATTGATTTTCAAATGTTGAACCAGCCTTGTATACCTGGGATAAATCCCACTTGATTGTGGTATATAATTGTTATTATACATAGTTGGATTCAATTTGCTAATATATTTTTGAGGATTTTGTATCCATGTTCATGAGAGATATTAGTCTGTAGTTTTCTTATAATATCTTTGTCTAATTTTGGTATTCAGGTAATTCTGGTGTCAGAATGAGTTAGGAAGTATTCCCTCTGCTTCTGCCTTTTGAAAGAGATTATAGAGAGTTGGTATGATTTCTTCCTTTATTTTTTGGTAAAATTCACCAGTGAATACTTCTGGACCTGTTGCTTTCTATTTTGGAAGGTATTGATTCAATTTCTGTAATAGATATAGGCCTATTCAGATTATCCTTCTCATCTTGAGTAAATTTTGGCAGATTGTATCTTTTAAGAAAGAAATTTTAGAAATTTTGTCTTTAAGAAATTCACCTAGGTTATCAAATTTGTGGACACAGAGTTGATCATAATATTACTTTTTATTCATTTAATGTCCATAGGAATTATAATGATTTCAGCTTTTTCTTTTCTGATATCAGTAATTTATGTCTTCTCTCTTTTTTTCTAGTTAGCCTGGCTAGAGGCTTATCAATTTTCTTATCTTTTCAAAGAACCAGCTTTTGGTTTTGTTGAATTTCTCTATTGATTTCCTGTTTAAAATTTCTTTGATTTGGCTCTAATTTTATTATGTTTCTCTTCTGCTTACTTGGACTTAATTTGCTCTTCTTTTTCCAGTTTCTTATGGGGGAAGCTTAGATTATTGATTTTACATCTGTTTTGTTTTTAAACATATTCATTCAATGCTATAAATTTTGCTCTAAGTATTACTTTCACTGCATCCCATAAATTTTGATGTTATATTTTTATTTAAATCAAAATACTTTTTAACTTTTCTTGAGATTTTTTTTCTTTGGCCCATGTGTTATCTATATATTTTTTAATCTCCAAGTATTTTGGAGGTTTTTGGCTATATTTCTGTTATTGATTTCTAATTTCATTCCATTGTGGTCTGAAAGCAGACATTGTATGATTTCTATTCTTTTAAATGTGTTAAGGTGTGTTTTATGGTGCAGAATGTGGTCTATCTTGGTGAATGCTCCATGTGATCTTTAGAAAAATGTGCAATCTGCTGTTACTGGATCAAGTAGTCTATATCTATCAATTATATTGAGTTGATTGTTGGTCCTGTTGAGTACAACTATATCCTTGTTGTTTATCTGCCTGCTAGATCTGTCCATTTCTGATAGAGGCATGTTACAGTCTTCAATGAGAATAGTGGATTCCTCTCTTTCTCCTTGAAGTTCTCTCGGTTTTTGCCTCATGTATTTTGACACTCTATTGTTAGGCACGGATATTAAGAACTGTATGTCTTCTTAAAGTATTGATCCCTTTATCATTATGTATGACTCCCCCTTATCTCTTATAATTTTCCTTGCTCTTCCCCTGCCAGCTTGTGGTGCTTAAATGAAGTAATGAGGAGGGAATTCAGGAGTTAGAACAGGAGAGTTATGGAGGCCTTAGTTGGAGAAAGAAGAAGGGACAAACTTCTCACCACTCTCACTTATTCCTCAACCAAATGTGATATGAATCCTGCACATATAACTCACTGATGAAACTGCTTGTTCCAAATCCAGTGATTTAATTTTTCATCCTTATTTGTTCCCTCAACTGTATTTGACACACACAGTCTGCTTCTTTCTTATTTAAACTTCTCTTCCTTTGCCTTCTGTAATGCTACAGTCTCCTTGTTTTCTAACTTTTCTTTCCTCTCTTCTCTGTTTCAAATATTTTATCCTCTCTTACCCAATAAATCATGGTTTCCTTCATGACATTACTTTAAAGCCTCTTTTCTCCATTTGTGCATTTTCCTGGAGTAATCATGTCCACTTCCGTGGCTTAAATTTCAACTTTTATAATTATGACTTTCACATCTATATCTCCAGCGTAGGTCAATCTCCATAATCTGCAGACCAGCATATTCAAGTGGTTAATGGACAGCTGTACTGGGAAATCTTTCAGACACCCCAAACTCTGTGTGTAGAACACTGAATTTAAAGATTTTCTCCATAACTCTAGTTCTTTGTGTTTCTTATCCTAATGAATATTGCCATACCATGCTGCTCTAGCAGAGAAATTTAGAATAATTCTTAACTCCTTTTCTTTCTCATCTCCAATATCTAATAAATTAGCAAATCTCGTGTATTTGAACTCCTCAAAATCAATGGAATCTATTTAGTTTTCCCTATCTTTTCAATTTCCTGTTATTATCATATTTGAATGGACTTGCTGCCATTTTCTCCTAACTGGTCTTCCTCTCTCCAGTCTTTCTGTTTTCAAATATCCATCCTTTATCAAACTCTTTATAAGCCCTTGTTGAAGTTTCATCCACTTCAAACTTTTTTCAAAAAGACGAGTGGGTTCTTTCTCCTAAGTATATGCTCAAAATTGTTTCCTTGAATGCAACTCATTCTCATAACCCATTCCTTTCTACTCATCTTTCGTGTGTAGCTTAAATGTTACTTTCTCTGGGAATCACTTTATGGATATCCAAAGTATGTGTGAGATGTCCCTTCTATAAGCTCTCATATTGTCCTGCATATTCTGTGTTATAAGACTTATCACATTATTCCATTACTGCCTGATTTTTTGTCTCCAACATTAGTCTGAAAGCTCCATGAGAACACAGACCTTGGTCCTTTCCCTATTGTGTCTGTAGAATCTAACACAGTGTTCAGCATGGAATATGCAGTTAAAAATATTTTATTAATGGAGGAATAAAAACTAAAATAACAGACAGAAAATAATATGAATAAATGCATGAATCTTTCTTTGCATTTTTGCAATTCTTCTCTATGAAGATTTATTATATTTAAACAGAGAGAAAGGAGAGGCTAAATTCGAAGATGCTGGGAAGAAAGAGAAAGAAGGGAGGCAGCAGGAGGATGATTCCTAGAAAAGAGGTGGGAAGTGAAGTATTGAGGAGAAGGGATATCTCTTACTTTAAATATTTAAAATAGTTTTTTGTTTATTTTCATGAGCTAATATATACCCATAGTACAAAATTCAAAAGTACAACAGGGTGTACAGTGAAAAGTTAATCTCTTATGTGTCCTGTCACCTAGCCATCCTTTTCTCCACCCTGCGGACAATCACTGTGATCAGTTTTCTTTTTATCCTTCCATATACAGTCTATATCTTACTAAACATATGTATGATTATACATATGTGAATTTTAAAATAGAATCAGGAGAATAATAGACACTTTTTTGTTTTATACTTTGCTCCTGCAATTATCTGTCATCTATCTGTCTATCTATATCATCATCATCATGTCTATAGCATTACCTTATTCTTTTTAAAACTTATGGAATTCCATTATATGAATGTGCCATATCTTATTTAATCTGCTTCACACTGATGGACAGTTAGACTGTGCTCTATCTTCATGAATTGTTGATTTCATGTTCTTTGGATAAATACCCAGCACTACAATGTATACCCTATAGAAGCATCATTTTGCTCACATGAAAAATAAATACTTGAAATTAGAAATGTCAGATCAAAGGATATGTATATTTTTAATCTTGAAAGATGTTATTAAGCTACCTTCATTGAAAGCTGTACTGGTCACACTCCCACCAGCTGCCTCTTCAACTGCCTTTATAGACACTGGACCCAATGTGGTATGTTGCCAGGCAAGTTTATTTTTGCCAAACTAATGGGTTAAAAAATATCTCATTTTAGTTTTAACTTAAATTTCTGTTAATATGACTGAGATACAGTGTCCTTTTCTAAGAGCCGTATGTTAATATTTTTCCTTGTAGGTAAACAGTCCATATGCTTTGCTCATTATTTTCTTAGTGGGTTATGGGTCTTGTGATGGTTTATTTCAAAGTTATATATCATTATAAATATTTATATGTATTACATATAATTATTTAATTACATATAATTATTTAAGTATTTACAACTGTAACTGTAATTATTATATATGTATGTATATATATAGTTATAGTTTTTTATATAGATGTAGTTTACATATCATAAAGGTATATATATGTGACTGTGCGTGTGTTTGATGTGAGTTGAAAATATTTTCCCCATTTATTTATTTAATTTAAAATTACTTTTAAATTATTTCACTGAGATTGTATTGGCTTATAACATTGTATAAATTTCAAGTGTACATTATTATACATCAGTTTCTGTATAGACTGTACCATGTTCACCACCAATAGTCTAGATTTTATCTGTCACCATACATATATGTCCCTTTACTCCTTTTGCCCACCCCTCACCCCCTTCCCCTCTGGTAAGCACTAATCTGTTCTCCTTATCCATGTATTTGTTAATCTTCCACATATGAGTGAAATCATATGGTATTTGTCTTTCTCTGTCTGGCTTATTTCACTTAATATAATACCCTCAAGGTCCATCCATGTTGTCACAAATGGCATGATTTTGTCTCTTTTATGGCTGAATAGTATTCCATTGTAAGTAGATGCCACATCTTGTTTTTCCATTCATCCATTTATGGACACTTGGGTGGCTTCCATGTCTTGGCTATCGTGAATAATGCTGCAATGAGCAGAGGGCTGCATAAGTCTCTTTGAATTGTTGATTTCATGTTCTTTGGGTAAATACCCAGTAGTGGGATAGCTGGATTGTGTGGTATTTCTATTTTAAATTTTCTGAGAAATCTCCATACTGTTTTCCATAGTGGCTGCACCAGTTTGTATTCCCACCAGCAGTGTATGAGAGTTCCCTTATCTCCACATCTTTTCCAATATTATTTTTTTTTTTTGAGGAAGATTAGCCCTGAGCTAACTGCTGCCAACCCTCCTCTTTTTGCTGAGGAAGACTGGCCCTGAGCTAACATCCGTGCCCATCTTCCTCTACTTTATATGTGGGATGCCCACCACAGCATGGCCTGTCAAGCAGTGACATGTCCACACCCAGAATCAGAACTGGCGAACCCTGGGCTGCCGAAGCGGAAAGTGCGCACTTAACTGCTGCGCCACAGGGCTGGCCCTCCAACATTTTTTAATTTCTTGTCTTGTTAATTGTAGCCATTCTGCTGGGTGTAAGATGATATCTCATTGTAGTTTTGATTTGCATTACTCTAATAATTAGTGATATTGAACATCTTTTCATGTACCTCTTGGCCATCTGTATATCTTCTTTGGAAAAATGTCTGTTCATATCCTCTGCCCAATTTTTGATTGGGGTGTTTCATTTTTTTGTTGTTGAGTTGTACAAGTTCTTTATATATTTTGAATATTAACCTCTTGTTAGATATAGGATTTGCAAATATTTTCTCCCAGTCAATGGGTTGTATTTTAAAAGATTTCCTTTTTTGTTTGTGGTTTCCTTTGTCTTACAAAATATTTTTAGTCTGATGTAGTCCCATTTGTTTATTTTTTCTTTTGTTTCCCTTGCCAGAGTAGACATGGTATTTGAAAAGATGTTGCTAAGGCCACTGTCAAAGAGTGTACTGCCGATATAGTCATCCAGGAGTTTTATGGTTTCAGATCTTACATTCAAGTCTTTAATCCATTTTGAGTTAATATTTGTGTATGGTATAAGATACTAGTCTACTTTCATTCTTTTGTATGTGGATGTCAAGTTTTCCCAACACCATTTATTGAAGAGACTTTCGTCGCTCTTAGTGTATGTTCTTGGCTCCTTTGTTGAAGATTAAGTGTCCATAGATGTGTGGTTTTATTTCTGGGCTTTCAATTTTGTTCCATTGATCTGTATGTCTGTTTTTATACCAGTACCATGCTGTTTTGATTTCTATAGCTTTGTAGTATATTTTGAACTCGGGGATTGTCATGCCTCCAGCTGTGTTCTTTTTTCTCAGGAATTGCTTTGGCTATTTGGAATCTTTTGTTGTTCCATATAAATTTTAGGATTCTTTGTTCTATTTCGTGAAGAATGTCATTGGGGTTCTTATTGGGATTGAGTTGAATCTGTACATTGCTTTAGGTAATATGGACATTTTAACTATGTTTATTCTTCCAATCCGTGAGCATGGAATATCTTTCTATTTCTTTATGTGTTCTTTGATTTCTTTCAATAATGTCTTAAAGCTTTTGGTGTATAAGTCTTTCACCTCCTTGGTTAAATTTATTCCTCGATATTTTATTCTTTCTGTTGTGATTGTAAATGGGATTGTATTCTTGACTTCTGTGATTTCATTATTATTATGTAGAAATGCAACTGATTTTTGTATGTTGATTTTGTTCTCTGAAACATTCCTGTAGTTATTGATTATTTCTAATAGTTTTATGGTGGATTTTTTAGGGTTTTCTATATGAAGAACCATGCCATCCATGAACAGTGAGAGTTTTACTTCTTTTCCAATTTGGATCTATTTTATTTCTTTTTCTTGTCTAATTACTCTGGCAAAAACTTCCAGTAGTTGGTTGTGTAAGAGTGCTGAGAGTTGGCACCCTTGTCTTGTTCTTGTTCTCAGAGGGATGGCTTTCAGTTTTTCACTAAGTATGATGTTGGCTGTGGGTTTGTCATATTTGGCCTATTTTATGTTCAGGAACTTTCCTTCTAAACCCATTTTATTGAGAGTTTTTATCACACATGGATGTTGGATCATGTTAAATGCTTTCTCTGTATGTATTGAAATGATCATTTGATTTTTATTCCTCATTTTGTTAATTTGGTGCATCACATTGATTGGTTTGCAGATGTTGAGCCATCCCTGCGTCCTTGGAATAAATCACACTTGATCATGGTGTATGATCCTTTTAATGTGTTGGCTGTATTCAATTTGCTAATATTTGGTTGAGAATTTTTGCATCTATGTTCATCAGTGATATTGGCCTGTAATTTTCCTTTTTTGTGTTGTCCTTGTCTGGCTTTGGTATCAGGGTAATATTGACCTTGTGGAATGAGTTAGGAAGTGTCCTGACATCTTCAATATTTCAAAATACTTTGAGAAGGATAGGTATTAAGTCTTCTTTGAATGTTTGGTAGAATTCACCAAAGAAGCCATCTGGACCTGTGCTTTTTGGGAAGTTTGTTATTACCATTTCAATCTCTTTACATGTGATTGACCTATTCAGATTCTCCATTTCTTGATTCAGTTTTGGGAGGTTGTATGATTCTAAGAATTTATGCATTTCTTCTAGCTTATCCCATTTGTTGACATATAGATTTTCATAGTATTCTCATAATCCTTTGTATTTCTGTAGTATTCATTGTAAGTTCTCCTCTTTCATTTCTAGTTTTATTTATTTATGTCTTCTCTCTTTTTTTCTTAGTGGATCTGACTAAGGGTTTGCCAATTTTGTTTATATTCTCAAAGAACTAGCTCTTAGTTTCATTGATCTTTTCTATTGTTTTTTAGTCTCTATTTCATTTATTTCTGCTCTGATTTTTATTATTTTCCTTCTTCTCCTGACTTTGGGCTTTGTTTGTTCTTCTTTTTCTGGTTCTTTTAGGTGTAGTTCAAGATTACTTATTTGAGGTTTTTGTTGTTTGTTGAAGTAGGTCTGTATGGCTATAAATTTCCCTCTTAGGACCACTTTTGCAGCATCCCGTAAAATTGATGTTTTGTTTTCATTTTCATTTGTCTCCAAGTATTTTTTATTTCTCCTTTGATTTTTTCATTGATCCAATGGCTGTTCAGTAGCATGTTGTTTAGTCTCCACATATTTGTCACTTTCCCAACTTTTTTCTTATAGTTGATTTTCTAGTTTTGTAGCATGGTGGTTGTAAAAGATGCTTGATATGATTTCAATCTTGTTACATTTATTAAGGCTTGCCTTATTTCCCAACATATGATTTATCTGTGGGAATGTTCCATGTACACTTGAGAAGAATGTATATTCTGTTGTTTTTGGATGGGATGTTCTGTATATAGCTATTAAGTCCATCTGGTCTAGTGTTTCACTTAAATCCATTATTGCCTCTTTGATTTTATGTCTGGATGGTCTATCTATTGATGTAAATGGAGTGTGGAAGTGGTCCTTTAGTATGGTTGTGTTGCTGTCAGTTTCTCCCTTTAGGTTTGTTAATAGTTGCTTTATATAATTTGGTGTTCCTGTATTAGGTGTGTATGTATTAATAAGTGTTCTGTCTTCTTGGCACAATGTCCCTTTTATCATTATATCATGTCCATCATTATCTCTCAGCATGTTTTTTATCTTGATGTCTGCTTTGTCTGATATAAGTATGGCGACATCCACTTTCTTTTTCGTGCCATTTGCCTGGAGTATCATCTTCCACCCCTTCATTCTGAGCCTCTGTTTGTTTTTAGAGCTGAGATGTGTTTCCTGGAGACAGCTTATTGTTGGGTCTTGTTTTTTAATCCATCCAGCCACTCTGTGTCTTTAGATTATTGAATTCAATCAATTTACATTTAGAGTGATTATTGATATATGAGGGCTTAATATTGCCATTTTATCTCTGGTTTTTCAGTTGTTCTGTATTTCTGTTGTTTCTTTTCCCTTATATTTCTGACTACCATTTCAGTTTGGTGGTTTTCTGTGAGAGTTTTCTCAATTTTCTTTTTATTTATGCTTTGTGATGCTGTTCTGATTTTTTGTATTGTGTTTACCATAAGCCTTGTATAAAAAACCTCATAGATGATATAGTCCATTTTCTGATAGCCTCTTATGTCTACTAGCCTATGCAGGTTCCGTCACTGTCCTCTTTCTCTTCTATATTTTTGTTGTCACAAATTATTATTTTTTGAGTTGTGAGTTTGTGGCCAAATTGAAGTGTTTATAGTTGTTTTTGATGTTATCTTTCTCTTTATCCCTTACATTATAATTAAGTGTTTGCTAACCTATTCTGATAAAGGACTGCCATTTTCTAATTTTGTCTGTGTATTTATCTCCTTGCTCAAAGCTTTATAAACCTTTCAGTTAGGAAGGCTCCCTCAGCATTTCTTGTAAGGCAGGTCTCATGGAGATGAACTCCCTCAGCTTTTGATTATCTGGAAAAGCTTTTATTTCTCCATCATATCTGAAGGATAATTTCCCTGGATAGAGTATTCTTTGCTTATAGTTTTTGTCTTTCAATATTTTGAATATATCATTCTATTCTCTCCTAGCCTGTAAGGTTTCTGCTGAGAAATCTGCTGAAAGCCTGACAGGGATTCCTTTGTAGGTTATGCTCTTCTCTCTTGCTGCCCTTAATATTTTTTCTTTTTCATTGACTTAAATGTTTTAATATCATATGCCTTGGAGAAGATCTTTTTGCATTGATGTAACTAAGAGTTCTATTGGCTTCATATACTTGTAAGTCCAATTCTTTCCTCAGGTTTGGGAAGTTCTCAGCTGCTATTTCTTTGAACAAGCTCTTTGCTCCTTTCTCCCTCTCTTCTCCCTTTAGGATCCCTATAATCCTTATGTTACTTTTCCTAATTGAGTCAGATCTTTTTCTAAGAATTTCTACATTTTTTACAAATCCTGGTTCTCTCTCCTCTACTTGAAGCATTTCTATGTTTCTATCTCTGAGGTCACTAATTCTCTCCTCTATAAAGTCTACTCCATTTTTATGCTTTCTACATTATTTTTTATCTAATTAATTGTGTTCTTCATATCCAGAATTTCTGTTTGGTTCTTTTTTTTTTTTTTTAGAACTTCAATGTCTTTTGTGAAATATTTGTTCTGTTCATTAATTTTATTCCTGATCTCATTGAACTGTCTTTCTGAGTTTTCTTGTTACTCATTTAGTTTCTTTATGACTGCTATTTTGAATTCTCTGTCAGGTTGTAAACTTTTGTGACTTCAAATTTGCTTTTTGGAAAGTTATAATTTTCCTTCTGTTCTGCCTTGTTACTGTAGGTCTTAGTGGTGTTTGATGAAGTGATCCTTTGCTGGCACATTTGTGGTAGTATTCACCTTCTCTTTTTTGGGTATGGCTTTGGTTAGTTTTGTTCTGGTCACCTGGGTCTTGTGTTCCTGCACTGGCTCTGTGCAGGCTCAAATGTGCTGTCCTATGCACCACTTGCACTGCTGTTCCCAGGTTGTCTTGGACTGCTGGTTGCACCACTGCCAGAGGTGCTGGGTTCATGGACCACTGTTGCTGGTGGGGACCTGAGCACCTGGCGACTTGTATGAAGCCTCTGCTGCCCTCGGAGCTGGTGTTGGGATTGCTGCCACTGAAGCTGGATCACCAGTTCTGCTGTGGTTCCTATTGTTCCTGGTCACAGATTCCACCTGCCACCATTTAGGGTGGGGCAGGAGTTGTTTTCTTGGTTCCAGCCCTGTCTGCTTGTAGTTGTGCTCATCAGCTGCTCTGTGTTCATGCAGGCTGGGCCACTGCACTTGATATGTGAGTCATGCTTGCATGGGTGGGGGAGCTCCTCAGTCATGTCACCTTAGCATGGGCCAAGCCACCACCTCTTGACAAGGAACATTCTCATGGGCAAGGCTGCCATGGCATGGTGGATGCTCCTGCAAGCGGGGCTACTACTGCTCCTCAGGAATTTGGGCACAGGCCAGTCTGCCCCCGCCTCCACTCACACTCACACTGGCTGCTGTGTGATGATTCATGACCTGTATCCCTGCCACCAGGGAGAGGAGGAGGGGCTCTCCCCTAGTTCCACTGCTTCCCAGGCATCCAGTCCACCCACCTTCAGATGTATAGCTGGGTGGATCTCTCAGGTGTCCTCTTGCGTTGTGTAGGGTATCCTGTGTTGGTTAATGGGTGTCCATTTAGTTGTATCTCAGAGGGAAGAGACAATGGGAACAACTCACTCCACCATGATGCTGATGTCCCCTCATTTACTTTTCATCTTCTGACTTTGTTCATGGAGTTTTTTCCCCCTTTGGAGAACCATATAACTCTATGTAGTCAGATTTATCAATTTTTCTTTTATTGCTTTTGAGATCTGTGTAAGTTGTAAAGTCATTCCTTGTTCTAAATTATGTCTAAAAATTCTCTGCTGGTTTTTTGAGTAATTTTATTTATTTATTTTTACATCTAAATCTTTAATTCAGAAAAATTGTATTTTGTTTTAAAATATGAAGTTGTGCCTAACTTTTTTTTCAGATAGTTTCCCAGATTGTCCCAGTACTATTCGTTTAATGATGCATATTTTCTTTACTGACTTGAAATGTCATTCTCATCATATATGTCACTGATCATTTGCCAAGTTTTCATATGTGACTTATTTATAGGGTTTCAATTTGATTTGATTTCTCTCTCTTTCAACTTTTCTGCTAGGACAGAAATATTTTAATCATTATAGGCTAATAATATATTTTTATATCTAATATAGATAATCCTTTCTCATTACTGTTTATTTTTCACTAGCTAGCATGGATTGTTTACTCTTCTATGTGGTCTTTAGAATAGTCTGTGTAGTTTGCAAAAATTCTGTTGGATATTTTTATTAAAACATGTTAATTAGATACATTAACTTAGAGACTACATCTACTTAAATGATTATTATCTTCCTTGCCAAGAATAGGGTTTCTATTTGTGTTAGTGTGCTTCTTTGTCTCTCAGAGGTTTTACAAACTTTTCCTCATTTAGGACTTGTGCATTTCTTATTAATTTATTCCTATATCTTTGATATTTTGCACTATTTAAATGGAGTATTTTCTTTCTTTATTCAGCATAAATGGCTTTTGTGTGCATGTATGAAAGCTATTGATTTTTGCATATTAATTTTTCACTCAGTCATTGATTTTATTTTGGTTTCCAGATAAAATAATTATACTAATGTCAAATGATATTTTCCCCACCTCCCTTCCCATTTTTATTTCTTTTCCCTATCTAATTGTGTTGGATAGTACCTCCTTACCTATGACAAAAATACGTGTAAGAGTGAACCTCACTATCTTTATTCTGACACTAATGGGAATATTTGTAGTGTGAACTCATGAAATTCATATTGTGGGCTTATGATTTCAGGTAAATATATTTCATCACATTAATAATTCTCTATCC
Source organism: Equus asinus (assembly GCF_041296235.1). Taxonomy (NCBI): domain Eukaryota; kingdom Metazoa; phylum Chordata; class Mammalia; order Perissodactyla; family Equidae; genus Equus; species Equus asinus. The sequence goes on along the minus strand of NC_091794.1, from coordinate 46,688,261 downwards.
CTTGTTATTAGGAAGTGTAATTATCATCAAGAGTGGATTTTGATTTGCACAAAATCTAGTATACTATAAAATTTTGTATCTGTTCGTAACAATATTCATATGATTTTTTCACTTTAGATCTTTAATTCTGGTGAATTGTACTAACATATTTCTTAATATTTAGGTTTCCTTGCATTTATTGGGAAAAATTCTGCTTGATCTCTTAATATGCTACTGCATTCTCTTTGTACTTAGACTTATATGATAGGAATAGATGCAAAATTATGTTGAGATGGGAATGAGTAAATGTGGGAACTTATTGCTAATAACCATGGTCATTTCATTGAAGTAAGAGGAGTGATAGTCTATTTAATTATTAAACATTTTAAAAGCCCATGCTGAAAGCAAGGTACTGTGCTTAATGCTGGAGTTAAGAAGATGAATAGGACATTATTCCTCTCTTCAAAGACCAACACATGGCTATGTAGGTCAGCAAAACATTGAACAAATCGTAAGGCAGTGAGGTCAGTGCTTTTATGGCAATACTGACTGGAAATTCAGAGGCCAAGACAAGCAGGGTGTTTGTGGGAGTTGAGGAGGACATCATGGGTGTTACGTATGATCTGGTTTGGAAGGGCAAGTTTAAGTTTGCCATCAGAAGTGGAGGGAAAGAAATGCAAATGGGAAATCCTGGAGTCGTGATGATGTGCTGGAGACTGCAAGCTTGATGTGAAATATACCTGGAGCAGCCCTAGGTGTGGTTTGTTAGGAAACAAAACACAGAGATGGTTTCAGGTAACCCATACATAGAAAGAAGTGCCAACTTGAATTTAAAGCATATGCTTATGCAGAGCTAAGTTTACGACTAGCATTATTAAATATAAAGCTTGAAAGGAAACTCAGGACTCATTTCATTTATATGGACACTTTCGTTGATAGCATCCTTCTGTAGCCTGAGAGCAGGAATAGAGAGATGATACTAGAAACGACCAGGTGTAACAAGGAATGATAGAAGTTAACGTATGCAAGAGCCTACGGAGGTTCTAGGGAATTGTGGGCGTTTAGCCCAGAGAGGGGTAGGAATTACTCCACCATGTAACGAGAGATGCATTGAGAATAAACACATTCTGATGGTGTGAGACAAAGAAACAAATCAGATAAGGAGACCGTGTAGCTAGTAGTTAACAACTACTCATTGAATTCATGACAGATATTGTATTTATAATATCCCCAAAACTTACGGCAACCTTGAGAGATAGGTATTTCATAAGTTAGGAGTTAGATACACTTTAGAAAGTACTCTAGTCACAAAGCTAGTGAATGACAGAGCCAGGATTAGAACACCCTTCTGCCTGGTTCCAGAGTATAGTCACAGAGCTTCTAATGACAGATCAGGATTTGGACTCATATTTTAACAATGAAAGTAACTTATTGAACACTATATGTGCCAAGATTCATTAGGTGCTTTATCCGCATTGTTAGCTCTAATTCTCGCAATAACTTTGTGAGGTGGGTATTACTATCCCCATTTGGTAAATGAGGAAAGTAAACATCATAGAGGTTAAACAACTTGCTAGTAGGTGGTGGTTCTGGAGTAATTTAAGCCCAGGCCTCTTTGACTCCAAAGCCTGGGCTAGCTTACTTCCTCTATGCCTGGAGCCTAACCTTCCTTCTGAACCAGCTCTCCTCATCCATGCTGGGTCATGAGAGAGGGGAAGGAATAAAGGACACTCATGGGTTTAATGTACTGTCATCCTGCATAATAAAGAGAGAGAGAGTAGAGGAGTGAATGGAACAGAAGCTGACCTCACCTAAGGGAAAAATATTCTCTGCTGAACAGTAGTGGATATTATCCTCACACACAAGAGCTATTTGTAAGAGTAATTTCCAGAGGTGAGTTTAGTTGGATTACTTCCAGATATTTAACCATCTGAATGAATTAAGGATTTCTATCATCTTTGCTTAATTTAGCTCTTTTGACTGAGAGCCGCTGGTGTTAGCCTTTTATCAGCAGAGAAAACATTATTGAGTTAATTGTCACTTAAGGTGTTAATCTACTGGTTCTTTAATTTCTCACCTTTCTATTCATAAATCTGATTTGATGTTAAGCAAATGCCTGCTCTTTTGCTTTAAGTCTGAAGATAGAGTCTAAATAATTACTTCATAGACTGACTGTTTCTTTACACTTCATCACTTTTCTTTTGTCAGTTGCTTAATGTATAATTATATTTAAAATATTCTTTGGTTTTCGTTGAAATTCTTTTTACTGCTTGAGGCTCTTTTTCCAAGATTAGGTTTCTAAAGTATTTTTGATTGCCTTGGGCTTTGCCTTAATTGACATAACCTTTCAGTTCTCCAGCTTTTTTGAACCTTTCAAAATCTTGTTTTCTTCCCAAATCCTCGCTATTGTTTTTGATTTCTGTGATCTACACTGCTTTTCACTTTTAACACAGAATGGGACCCTAGTAGAAAAATTCTATGCCAAACTTTTGTGACATTTCATTTTCTTGAAACTAACATAGATGTCATAAATTTTATGCTTAGGCATATAAATTAGAGAATTATTTTATTTTGCCTTCATCATTTTTTTATTGCTACTGATATTTTTCCAAACACCTTGATGTCAAGATATATGTGGGAAAATAGGTGAGAAAATTTAGAGTACTTGGAAACCTTGATATTTTCAAGTATTTTGAAGTTTGGTATAAACTTAGAAAAACAGTATATAAGCAAAATAACATGGTGCTGTGATTTGTATTGCAAAAACTTTTCTGTAATTTCATATTATTGCTTATTCTCTAGGATGTTTAAAAGCGCAAGCCTTTATGCCATTCAATTTTAAGAAAAAATTCAATATTTCTTCCTTTTTAAGCTATTTCTAGTTCATATAATGGACTTGATTTTGATTCACTTTTATTTTTCCTAAAAACTATTTATTTTTACCTGTGTGAAAAAGTACATGCACATTTCTAAAGAAATCATGTTATTAGTCAGTCAAGTTCTCATTTCCTTTATTCTAGCTAAACTTCCAACTATCTATAAATCCCATGCTTCCTTTCATTCAAAGTCAAGGTAACCAATTATTTAAACATGTAATTCTCGATAGATCAAAGATTTCACCTTTGATTGGCAGCCAATCTAAAGCTCTACCTTACATTTTATTCCCTTAAGCCTCCATATAGGGTATTTGATCCTTGTCTAAGTCCTTCGCTCTTTTTTGCCCTCATGCCACTCATCTGCTTGTAAAATCCTGCATTTCATTATTAGCTTCACACAGACCCACAAATGACTATTTGCTCTTATTAAGTTTCCCTAGGCTCTTTGGCAAAAGTGGAGCTCTGTTTTAAGAAGCATATTTCTCCTTAGTATGACTATTTTCTTTCACTCATTGCTTCAATTTCCTCTTCACTAGGCTTCTTTTGAATTTCCTTTAATTTGATCCCTTAATTCATGAATTCACCAAAGCTATACTTCCAAATGTGACTAATGATCATTACTTGTTAAAAATCCCAAAGCTTTTACTCTGTTCTTATATTTCATTCACTCTTGATTACTTTAGATATATTTAAAACTCTCTTCATTGTTTATATTTTTTTTCTCAACTCCAAGACCCAATGAGTAGTAGATGTTTGATGATATCTCTTTCACATATATCTTCCAAACTTTAAAAAAAAAATCATTTATATGATTTGGTCTCTTGAGGACCAACTGTGGATATTTCAAGGAATAGCTGACCCTTCTACTCTTCTCTTTTCAGGAACTGGCAAAGTCAAGGATAATTGGAACCACATTTATATTCCTAATGTTCTGTGCTTTCTTTGTTCTGTGTTTTCACACTGCCCAGATGACATACCCACTAGGATAACCCATTGCCGTCTTAAAGCAAACCAGAATTTACCAATTGGCTTTTATTTCTAAGCCATTTGTCCTACTGTTGTATACATGTGTCTCTTTAGGAAATCTCAGTGATTAATTAGGTAGTATATATTGTCTGTATCACCATAATAAGCAAAGTCTACTCTGCCGGATACAGTGGTGGCTTGACATTTGTGGCTATTGAGCACTTGAAATGTGACTAGGATTAATTTCACCTGTTTCTTTTTCATTTTTAAGTGCACATGTGATATTTTGTAACTATTGAGTTAAATAAAATATTAGCAAAATTAATTTCACCTGTATCTTTTTGCATTTTTAAATGTGGGTACTAGAAAAATTAAAATTACGTATCTTACATTTTAAGTCGTTGGACAGTATTGGACTATGATATGTTACAGTTACAACCACAAAATCTTAGTGACTCACAGCTATAAAGGCTTAATTCTCTCTCATGCTACATGTCTGTTGCAGGTTGACTAAAACCCATGCTCTGTATCCCCTCACTCCAGAACCCAAGTTGATGGAGCAGCCACTGTCTCGAAGTCTGCCAGTCAGTGGGATAGAGGGAGAGAGAACTCTGGGGGTCTTGAACAAATAACGAAATGCTCTGGTCTGAAAGTGACTCACTTTACACCTCTGTTCTTGATTCATTGACCAGAATAAATCTTATGGTCCAACACAGCAATAAGAGGATCGGGAAGTACAGCACTAGCATGTGTCTAGAAGATGGAGAAGCAAAACGTGGCAAGTGACACTAATAGATACCATACAGTCTCTTGGAAAGTTCTTTTTGATTGTTTTTCTCCATTGATTATAGTCTCTTTAATGCAAAATGGCCTCAGTTGTCTGTTTTCCTATAGTTGCTATTTGGAAATGCTATTTGGGCAAGACTACCATTATTTATGTTATAGCATAATGGAAATTGTTGGGTAATCTTTAGTGGTACTTGAATTATTTTTATTTCTCATTAGAGCTTAGTCATTGTTGGACAAGTCACATACAACTGTTATAATTCAAATTAAATATAAATTAGAAAATTTAGAAAAGCAAACATTGTAAGGTTATCACTTATCCTCTTTGCTTATAAATTATTTTCTTCATTTTTTTCCCCACATTGAAGAACTTTGTATGTATTCTTCAGAATGCTGCCAAGATGTGTTTCCAATTTAGCAGAGACTTCATAGCAATTAGCACACTATCATGAGCTGCAATCACGAGAACAGAAACTATTGAGTTATTTGTTACCTCATGAGTGTGGGGGCAACCACTCCTCGTATGAGATACTGCTGGTGTGTTGTGTCACCTGGTTCTTCTGGAAAATAATGCCTGTAATCTTATTTCTTCAAGTTCACCTTATGCCTCTTTCAGAGAATTAATGTAAAATCCTATATGAGGAGCCCACTCTCCGTGAAAACAACCAAACCACATTTTTGACACAATCAAAAAGGATCCCATTAAGATGCAATAATGTAGAGAGGCAAAAGATGACAGTGAAAAGATCACAGGCTTTGGAGCATGGACTTTGTAGCCAGGAAGCATGTCCATGTCACCATTTGCTAAGTGACTTTAATCAAAGTACTTAAGCTTATTAAGCCTCATCTGCCCTGGAAAATGGGGATAATTCTTACCCCGTAGGATTGTTATGTTTCTCACAGACTTCTGACACATATTAGTTCCACAATAAATGCTAGTTGTTATGAGATGAGCTATCGCATAGCTTCATATCCTAATTGGTGACAACGTAAAGAGCATATTCTTTTTCACAGACAGACTCCTTTGCAAAAGAAGTGTTCTCATTATTAGTTTCTTCTTGACAGCATTTTCATTTTACTTTGAGATTGTACAGTCTATTCCAATTTGTCTTTCTACTCTTAGTCCTGACATACCTTTATTATATGTTCTCAAACACACTGGCTACCTAATCATTAGAGGCTTTTCTCCAAGCTGACCCCACAGCTGGGTCTCTGACTTCGATCATTTCTCTCTTGGCAACCCTGACCCAACAGCACTTTGCATATGTCACTTTCACAGCATTTATTACATATGCCCTTCAACTATCATCTTGTGTACATGACTTATTGCTCTCTAAATCTTAAGCTTCTTAGGGAAGGAACTATGATAGTAAGAATCAACTAAAAGTGAATGGAAAACATTCTGTACTAAGTTTTCTAATGCCTTTGTGTCAAGTCAAATCTGTAAAGAATGCAGAGGTAAATGCCGCATTATTCCTATTTTATAGATAAGGGAAATTGAGGCTGAGACAGTAAGTGACCAAGGTGACACCAGTAGAAAAGATTCAAATCCAAGTTGGCCTGTGTCTGAAACTGGAGTTCTAAACCACTGCCCACATTTCCTGCCCCCACCTCTGCCCAGCTCCTGTGGAAGTCTCCACCCCTGCAGCACGCAATATAGTGCCTTGATTAATAAATTCAAATTTTCTTAACCATAATTACTTTTATTAGTAGGCAACTCTTATGATATTCATAAAAACTGAAGGGGTTAAAAGTGTTAATAACTTAAGAACTATAGAGAGTAACACCTCTGTCCTCCCATTATCTTAGTGACAGAAGATCAGTCACAGGACGTGCTGAGCTGCTTGTTTCAACTGGGCAGGAGCTCACTTCCATGCTGCAGTGCCACGGTCTTGAGCTTCCTTCACAGTTCATGGTGCATCTACACTGTAGATAACATTGCCTTTTCTATCTCTCTTTCTTTTGTCATTTATTATCTACTTATTACTTATACATTTTTAGCCTGATTGGCTCTCAAAAATGCATACAATTTAACAGAATAACAATGGGTAGGTGAAAAAAAGTGGAGCAAAGGCAAATAAGAGTAGAAAACCGAAATACTAGGGATATGGTTTGTTCACAGGGTACAAATGCTAAGACCCTAGGCAGTGAGCGGGAAAAGACCGCAGATTTGATGCTGATCTTCTTTACTCCAAAGTGAAGTGGAAATTTAATCAGTTCTGAGGTTTAGTGTTTCTAATATGGAAAAGACTGCTTGCATAAGGGAAATTTAACAAACACAGGCAGTATTGGTATAGTGAAAAATATCCTATATTAAATACAACATTGGTTTTTCCATGGCTACTTGATAAGTTTTGCTTTGTGACACAGTAGCGCAACAGAACTTACTTATTAAACAGTGTGCATTCTAGCTGTCCACCAAATGCCCATCTTGTTCCCTACTACATTCAGACATGAGGCTACAAGTGGCAGAGCTGAAGAGGATGCTTTGAGTCTCAATAATTTATAAAATGAAGGGGAAAAGTGTAAGTAGGATTGTCGTTAGGCTACCAAAATTACTAGACACCAAAACTGGAGTAAGATGGTCAAACCAGTGTAAACAGTGGCCATGGATGTTGACTCACTTACTTTTGGTGATAATGGACAAGATATGTTTTCAGTAATGATTTCACTCATTTTTTAATACTTCCATTTCAATATTGCTTCTTTAGCAACCGTTGCTAGCTTTTGGTTTTCTGCTGTCAAAATAAGTAGGAAAAACAGAAGGTCAAATGGTTATGGGATTTTTTTTTCCTTCAAAATAGGGCACAAGACTTAAATACAGCCAAGGGCGTGCACAGATGAGTTTTGACAGAACGGGACTACCTTTACAGTTATCAGATCACCTGTTGTGATCTGAAACTGATTAACTGATTTGCAGAATCATGTGGCAAAAGCAAAGATGAGCCTAGGTCTCCGAATTTTTATGCAACAAAGCAAGTGACTAGGCAGCAGGAGGCAGCAGGTCCATAGGAGGTTGGAGGATATAAATCACGTGGTCTCATGGAGTGCTCTTTTTGAGTAGTGTTGGGGTCTCTGGAAATCTGTCTGGCTTGGAGAATCGTTCTCTTTGAGTCCTATCTGCCTTTCCTGGATGTGTCTGTGGGGGTGGGAAGATGACAATTTTGTCCAGCTGGCAATCTTACCAATCACTGAGTTCTGAGACGTGACAAGGCACAACTTTCAGGTTCCTGCTAGGTCTTAATGACAGTTATTGAGATGGTTAATCTTCCATGATAATGAGGATTTAATTCTATTTTAATTGTGATTTTTACTTCCAGTTTCCATTTTGTTCATTGAGAGAGAGTTAATCACTCATTGATCTTTGGGGGAGAAAGTTAACAATCTTTTGAACTTTGATGTGCAAGTAGTAAAACATTAAGGCAATATTCTCAAAGCACATCTAAGCACTGCCCACATCAGCATCTTTTCATGTGCCTGTTAAAGTGCAAATTTCTGGCCCCCACTCCATACTCACTAAAGTTTAAGAACCAGTACCTTATATAAACTAACATACAAAAAATAACTCTTAATCGTTGTGGTTTTAATTACTTAATGCTTTTTTCTGGTATAACAATGTTGAAGATTGGCTGGTTGTCCTTCCATGAGTTACTATTACTAACTTCTCATGGAGACTATGGTTCAAGCAACCTTTTCAACTGGGTTATCACAGGATTTAAGCTCTAATGACTTAAATCATCTGTTATACTTAGTGAATTAGCTTCTCTCTTATGCCTCTAGAATGATTCTGCTTAGGTACCCACCTCAGGAGAGTAAAGAAAATAATCACTCAATTTTCCATGTTCTGAGGTTCAGAGAGGGAACCTCACTGAGACGGAGAATTAAAATAATTTTATTTAGTTTATAAATTTGACATTCTCATGCATTAAAAAAACAAGATATTTATATTACTTAGGACAAATTAGAAGCTTGCTATGTCTTTTGATGTTTTAAAATGTATTATTATTAAAGTAAATCATGCGCATGTTGAAAAAAAAATCAAATAGCATTCTTCTGCTAACTTTTGCTGCAGTGAAAAGCAACTCCAAAATTGCAGCGGCTCATAATAGCAAAGGCTTATTTCTAGCTCACGCTCCATATCTATCACAAGTTGGCTGGGGGCTAGCTCTGAGACATGTGTTCTCATTCTGCGACTCAGGCTGATGATCAGCCACCAAAGTTTCTGATTAATGTTGCAGAGGAAAAGAGAGAGGGCGGTGATTGTGCAGTGGCTCTTACAGTCTCCACCTGGAAGTGACACATGTCACTTTCACTCACAAGTCATTGGCTGTGACTAGTAAGAAAACAGAGACTGGAAATATTTGGTGAACAGCACTAATGATTACAAGTTTATTGAAAAGCAAGCATTTATTATCAAACTCCTCCCTCCTCTCAGGCTCTGTCCCCAAGTGACAACCAGTTCTGTTTCTGTGTTTAGCAATTCTGATGCTTATTTTTAAATGATATGTTGATGTCTTTTTTAAAAAAAAAATCTCCTTACACACTGTGTCTTGATTTCGTGCTATGAAAGAAGAGTTTAGTTAATTTACCCCATCAACATTCTCTCTGCTCCCTGCTCCTGACCTTCCCCCCTACTATCTTGCCCTCATAGGAAGTTAATTGAAATCATAATACCATAAGAAGAGGTTATACCAAGAAAGATGAATACATGACATCAAAGAAAAAAGAGTGGTCTAACTTAGAAGCACAGGAACATGCTGTCCCCTATGATACTTAAATTGCTGGCTTCGAGAGCAGTAGGAGAACAAAAAGTTTTGAGTGGAAGACTATGGAAAATAGGAGGAATCTATAAAATATAAAAAATGATTAACAACTTGTACAAAATTGAGAGTATGGTAAAGGCATTTGATAGAAGGTTAAAAAAGGAGAATTCATTCTAAATAACACATAAAGGTCTTTTCCTCATAGAAATATAGGGGCTATTGGATTTATAGGGGATGGAATGTAATCCTAGTATATGACTCCAGGTTGTAACAGACTACGTTTGCAGCAGCAGCATCATAGTAATAATATTTATTAGGTTTAAAAGTTTGGAACTAATCTATATAAATACAAAAGTAAATTTAAGGGTCAAAGCTTGGGTAGAGCAAAAGTGGGGGTAAGGAGAGGATGGGAGCATTAACATCCTTTCTCATTCTACAGAATGGGGAGTCAGTGCATACTGTCTGTGATCCATACGTTTGAAAAGGAGGTTTAGTTATACTGCTTGAAATTGCAAAGGTATCAATGGGAGGGAATGACAATAGTGATTTAATTGTATGTGGATGGGAAGATTAACTGCCTGAGAAAGGAAGCAGGGGTGGTAAACTTCCTGATACTTGCATCTCTAAACGTGTCTTTATTCTACCTTGGTATTCAGTTGATGGTTTCATTTTGCATAGAAATCTATTTTTTTCCCTTTATAGTCCGTTGCTTTGAAGGTTTTGCTCTATTTATTTTCATACTTCCAGTATTACTAGAATCCAGTCTGATTCTTGTTCCTTCATTGGTGACCAATTTTTTTTTCTTTTTAAAAGAATTTGTGATCTCATCCTTGAACTTGATGTTGTTAAATTTTACAAAGATGTATCTAGAGATAGTTTTTTTTTCTTTCTTTTTGCTGGGCACTTGATTGGCCCTTTCAATTGAAAAGTCATTCCCCTTAGCCCTGGGAAATTCTGTTTTAATATTTCTTCAACAATTTTTCCCTTACATTTTTTTCCCTATTCTCTTAGACTTGAACTCTGGTTAATCCGATAATGGACTTCCTTGTTTGACCTCCTGCATTACATATTTGTTCTTGTTTATCTCATCTTTTTAATATATTTTTGCCTTTTCTAAAATATTTCCTTAAATGTGACTTTCCTCTATTCTATTGAATTTTTATTTTGGAAATTTTATTTGCCTTTTCTGAGAGCTCTTTCTTGTTCTTTGAGTGCTCCATTTTTGTTGAATCCACTTCTTGTTCTATGCGTTCAGTGTCTTCCTACATCTTCCCAGACACTAATGAAAGCATTTTTAGACTATGTCTTTGAACCAGAACTCTTTATCCAGAAAAAAAAAATTGTTGCTTATATAGCTTCCAGCTAATTTCACAACATATGTTCTGATTTTCTACTTTTGTCTATTAGGATAGCACTTAACAGTGTTCTACAAAGATAGCAAAAACGGATGTACAGCTAATGAAATCTGTCACTGGATGTGGGGCTTCCCTGGCACAGCTTAATAAAGAACTTTGAGCTTTGTCAAGATAATGATTCATTCCCAGCACTAGTCTGCCTTTTCAGAGCAGTACATAAACTCCTGATGTATACTTACGAACATTTCCATTAGGATAAAACCAGTTCTTGAATAATTGTCTTGAAGATTTTTGATGACTTTGACAGTGTCCATTGAGTGGAAAGTTTATCAGAAGATAGCAAGCATATTCTAATATTATTTTGTGTTCTGAAACATGACTAAAATAGATTAAATAAAGTCACATATAATAAGGGAAATTCTTGTAAGAGTAGCCAAAGTACCTTGGATTTCTGAGAATAAGACATCATTAGGATTGACGATGATGATTCATTCATTTATATATGCAATTAAAAATGTTTATTGAACTCAAAATCTGTGCTAGTCACTACATTAGAACGTAGAAATAAAATGGTAGAGAAAATAGATGCAGTCATTGCCCTCATGAAGCTTAAAGAAAAGTAAAGAGAGAATTGTGATAAAGTGTGATGAGTGCAACAAAATGTTATCTGTCATGGAAACATAGATGCAGTGATGGTAAATGGACTTGGGTGGAGGGATGGAGGTCAGAGAAGTCTTCCCAGTGGGAATAAGGTCTTCACTAAAATCTAAATGATGTATAGAAGTAAACCAGGCATATGAGAATTCAAAGATATGTATTTTAGAGAAAATTCTGAAGCATGGGTAAGGACATCATGTAATTGAGTAACAGACTGATGTTTTGAGTGACTGAAGTATTGTGTTGAATTGAGTGTGAGAGTGGAATAAGGTGGTAAATAATAATGATGTGCTAAGTCACAGTGAGGACATTGCCTTTGTCCTAAAAGTAATAGGGAGCTCTTAATTGATTTTAAGAAGGGAGCCATGATTGTGAGTGTGTGTTTGTGTTTGTGTGTGTACTTAGTACTCCGGCTGCTATGTGGAGAATTGTTTAGAGAGACGCAGCATAGGAGAGCATGGAGATAGAGGGCTGTGCATTTATTTGCGTAAGAGATAAGGAAGTGGCAATAACATAGAAAAGTAGATGTCATAGAATTTGTACATTTTAGTAATTTATTTGATGTAATGAATGAATAAAAAGGACTGAGGAAGCATTATATTTCTAAGTTAGACATCTAAGTGATTATCAGTACCATTCTCTGAAAAGATGAATACATGGAAAGGATTGGGTTTGAAGAAATACCTTGAGACAAGTTTGAGCTATATCAAGTTTGAAGTACTTGTGGAACATCCAAATAGAGGTATGTAGCAGGCAGTTAGAAAAATAGGTTTGAAAAAAGGTTTGACCTAGATATATTGATTTGGAAATTTTCAGTATACAGGTGCAATTGAAGTTCATGACAATAGAGTTCATGACACAATCCAGAAAGAGACTGTAAAATGAAAGGGAAAGAGTCCATAAGAGAAAACTGAGGAACCTCAATATTGAAGAGATGCGAGACCAAGAAGCCCCTAGAGTTAGGAGAAAGAACAGGAAGGAGTGCTGTCACAGAACCAGGGAAAGAAAGTGATACAAAAGGGAGGGAGGAAGTAATCAAGAATGTGAAATGATACTGACAAGTCAATGTATGGTAAAGAGTGTAAGCTATTTGTTAGATTTAACTATAAGATGGTCATTGATGACTCCACAAAGGTTTCATTGTCAAAGATGAACTGAAGCCTCAGAGGTAGTGTAAAGGCAGAGATAGAAACAAGCGTACATTCCAGAAGACTTATAGCTCTAAGAAAGTATGTGAGGATTGGCTTTCTTGAAGCCCTGTCAGGTAAGAATAGAGATAAAGCTAGATTAATAAATAGATTAATTTTAAGTAAAATTTGAGACTTTCTCACAAGAGTCACAATAAAAGAAAAATGCATATAAATTAGATTTCAGTAGATCGCTAAGGTTGCTGATTCTTTCCAGGCTATAGTTGTATGATTCCATTATATTTCCTCTCCTGTTATGTCTGGGTATGAGAAGCATTGGCAGTTGGGTTGTTCTATCAAATCTCTGCATTATTGTTCAACTGACAATGAAATGATAACAAATGTCCAATATCATTCCTCTTCATATTCTTATATACATAGAGTCAAGCAGTATACACAAATCTGTAAACAAAAAATTATTCTACATCCTGAATGAAGAAAATAAATATCTTACTTTTTTATATAATGAGTGATACTCTTTAAATACTATTTTTAAATTAATACATGCATGTGCTTAAAAAAAAAAGCAAACTACCAACTTAAAAGGTATGAAATAAAAATGTAGCCACCTACCATAATTTCCTGGCTTACTCCCTGGAGGAAACCATCTTTTCGGAACTTTTCCCTGAATCTATAAGTGAGATATGCATTTCAGGGACACTTTTCCACTTTGGGGCATGTGTTAATTGAACTTGGGGCTAGAGTGACTTGCATTATTTGAATTGTTCTTGGATACAATTACTATTTTCTCTTGCTACATCTCAGTGACTATCAGTCTGAATCTCTCCAAATCTTCTTATTTTCGTGCTAGAGTCCATCAGCCGCTGTCATTTGAGTTCTCTCATTCTGAACTACAGTCTTGTAAATCTGTTATTCACTCAACAGGATTATAGCCCATACTTTGAAACAAGAACTTCATCCTAATTAGTTCCACAGGTGCCTTTCTTGTGAAAAGGAAATAGTTTCCACACTGTCTCCAGAAGACTGTTTTTGGGTCATTATCCCTCTGATAAATGGATTCATTGCTGAGCTGGGGTTTCCCTGAAAGGTCTCTGTGATGCACAAAAATGCTGTGTTGTAACTTTTGATCCATGATTGCCCTAATTTTCTCAGTTTATCCAGTATTATACCCAGATATGTCGTCCCAGATCTCCAATGAACCGCACGGATGCTTCCTTGTTGAGTTTATGTACTTCCTTTTCCTCAGGATGCTACTAAACATAAGTTCTTCTCTTTGTACTAGGTATTATGTGTCAGCTTTTACAGAATTAGATTGTTTATGGCTTTGGTATGAGAATAAAGTACTTACAGACAATGGATTAGTGGTTTGAATTCTTCCCAGCCTATCAGTAATCAAAAGTTGTTAGTACTCTCTGGGGTCTGTATAATATGAAGGTGGTCTGATTACAACTCCAGGCCAGCAAGAAGGAGTGTGATTTCTATTGCAGAGGGCAGGAAGAGAAGTCTTAGTAAGGAGACCAGATGTCTCCTTTGAATGGCTTAGAAAAATAAAACCTGAACATGTTTTAATTTTTTTTCCCAAAAGCTCTATCCTTGGAGTAGTGATAGTGTTTCATTCCCTGACCCTAGACATTTTCTCCTACTATAGTAATTTATTAGCTTGCTCATTTACTGCTTTCTCCAGCATTCAAAATCTCAAAAATTTCTTTGGGATTGTTTCTATTTTCCTTGTTCCAAGCCAACACCCATCAAAAACATTTTTGGCCCCTCACTTAACATCTGCACCCACCTTGTTCCCGATGTTTCTCTGGACCTCATAGCTTTCCACCTTGTCAAATGGGGACTGTAAATCTATCCTGCTTCTCTAAAATTAATTGATGGCCAATATATCAAGGAAGGCTTGTGGACATTTGACCAAGTCTTACTTGGTCTTAAATGCTTCCTATTATAACAACCAGACTTTAAAATTGTGCATGCCTTACAAAGATGAAAGAGAAAGCATTGAGGAAGTTAGAAGAAATTAGAAACTGTATATGGAAACCAAAATATTTATATGAGAGCAGCACCCAAACTTTTCTTTCTAGATCATGTGACGCTTCTGTGGTATTACAAAAATACTATATGATATGTAATATGATCTGTCTGTAGAGCTAATGGTGGTCAGTTAATTTTAAGACAATTTCCTGAAGGAAAGTACGATATATGATTTCAGTTTGGTGATAAAAACTTGGCTTTGATATTATTTATTGAAGCAGTTTTCAAATATTTTGACCAGGGGCCACAAAAAATGTAATATTTTTTATTAGAATCTAGTACACAAAAACATACCAACACGTGTGTGTAGCCATAAAGATATATATGTAAATATATATAGATTTGTGTGCATATCTATATAATATGAAATGGAGATTTTATTAAATGTTTCATACTTCAGTATGTGCAGTGCCCTCCAATATATTCTATTCTCTTCTATCTACTGTGTACCATTGAAAAATACCTGGTCACATCCTATTAGATTTATTTCCTCCTCAATTAATGGGTCATACACTGCAGTTTGAAAAACACTGATCTATTGTGACTCCTTGAGAAATGTGAATATATATTTCTATATTATGTCCTTCTACCACAATTGCTTTCATTTCAGAAAAACATTTGTGATAAGACCTGTTTATTCATTGGGAATTCTTTTTAAATCCCTCACTGTGAATTTCTGTTAGATTAAATGTACCACATTTTATGAGTGAAGACCACAAATATGTTCACCATTGTTGTGGATCCAAATAGTCTGTAACTATGCCCCTTTCATACAACTAGACAGTAAATCCGGATAAACTATGTGTTTAAAAGGAGTATCGAGATTTTTCCTTTCACTCATGTTTATCTGTTTCCTGAATAAATGAAAGACTGCTTCCTGGAGTATTATTCCAGCATATTTACAAGCTCTAAATATTCTTCAGCAAAACACAAAAGAAAACATTTTAAATTTTCGTTAAGCAAACTAAGTGGTTATGCACTATCTTTCACCCTATATATCTATTTTAAGATAGTCTCAGTGAGCCATACAGTTTTTTCCCCTGTTTACTTGTCCATACTCCTGTGTCAATAAAAAAGTTGCCTCTCATTTTATACTAAAATTTACTTTCTCCCTGAATGAAAACAGTGCTTCCCCTTTTTTTAAATTAGATTAAATTATTTACAGGAGGGATGCTAAATCATGAATGCTTGTTATAAATGGTTTGACGCAGTTCTTTATGATGCTTATGTTACTGGTGGAAGATGACCATGCATATCCTGAACCAAATTTCGCCAGCTGACAATGTTAACCCTTAGGATTTGGAGGACAAACCAATCCTTTGGAAATTACATTCGTATCTCCTCTGCCTTCAAGTCATCCAACACTGTTCACTCGATTGTAGAAGTCAGTCACATAGTCTCCCCTAAAAGCTAACGTTTCCCAGTGGGCCATTCTTAGTGACATAACCTTATCTTCTACCTCAATGATGAATTCCACAGGTCACAGGCTGATGAGGGTTTTCAAAGTGCAGAAGATGATGAGGAGATTATGATGATCTGTGTCACTTGAGTTAGACTCTGAAAGTCGGAAAGGAGTCTTGAATTCTATTGTTGGCTCAGTTGAGTTTTGACTTTTAATATCTCAGTTGAACTTCTTTGTACTGCCTCTCCTGAACAGTACAGTAGTTTGTTGTAAATTTTTCTTTAGCAATCTTGTAGATTTTTTCCAAGTTGACTGTGAATGAGAATTATATTTAGGCAATTAAGATGGAGAAAATTTTGTTTTCCGTAAATGTATGCAGAAGTTTAGGTAAAAAATCAGCTGTAATGTCCTCTTCTGCCCTTAGTAAGGTATGGGATCCAGTATATGTCATGTTTTGGTAAAAAGTATGTTTAGATACACATGCATGGTGTCAAGGAGGGATCTTCTGTTGTTATTGTGTTCTCCATAAGTCTGCTTAGAGGACTAAAGTGAGGCAAAGTAGGAGAGTAAACTAAAAAAAAAGGCCAAATGGGTTCGTCAGTAAGAATTGTGTTAGATATTTATCGTCTATTTCCCTTCAACACACTCATCACTCAGATTTACAAGTGACCTGGGTGTCATATGTGAACATTTGATATTAAGTATATTTGCTAAAACTAGTGAAAAATTTGAAAGTTATTAGCTAAATTCTCAAAGTTTACAAACCACATTTGTAACCTGCAATGTCTTTTTGACACCATCAGGCTATCATTTAGTGAAATTAATTTTACTAACATAGACTTTACTGGTAGACCAGGGACTTGAACAATGGAATACAAACTAGGATGTTATATGAAACATCTTAGACATTGAGAGGTTCTGATTCATTAAAATATGCACCACAATTTAGTCACTTATAGTTACAGCCTATAAGGAATATATTTTAATTTAATTTCCCTGACATTCTTCCAAATTTTTCTCCCCACACATAAGATGTCTTGTCTTTTCTCATCTCAAGCATTTCTATATACCTAATCAGATTTCTTCCTTTACTTCACTATCACATTATCTGAAAAAGTTCATTCTGGTTCTTCTAATCACCTCCACTAGAGTGTCACCTCATCCGTAATTTTACAGTAGAGAAGTCACAGGTTGAGTTGAGCTGGAGTTCTGGACATGAGATGAGGCAATGACTACAGAAAGTAAAGGAAGATCAGTGACAGTGTAATTTTCAGGTTCTTACTGAAAGTTTTTACAAAAAAAGAAGTAAACATTGAAAGAATTGAAATTAAGAATCATCACGTCTTGGAAAACAAACCACAAAGCTAAGCCAGCCCACTGCTAACTTAAACTCCACACAGGAGCTGTTAGTTCTGCTAACGTCTGTATTATGGATTCATTAAATTGGTTGGAAACTCTTTGCCACTTAGTATATATGTGTGATTTAAATAGCTTAAAAGCTGGAGTAATTGTTTTGTGTACTTAAAAGTGTTGTGTTTGACATAAATTCTTTTTAATGATCTCTGTTCCTAAAAAGGCTTATGTTTATGTCCTGAAGATACTCCTTTTGTCTTTTTTATGTATTTTGGATTTAGATTGATGGAATCTCTTAGTTTTAAAGATTATTATAGTTACTTTCTTCAACAAAATCTTTTATGCATTGACATGAAACCCCTTCCAAAGGCGGGCAGGGTTGTATCGTGATCATGGAGCCAAAGTCTTCTGGCTCTAAATCCCAACTTTGCCATTTACTACTCAGGTGACCCCAAACAAACTATTTTACATCTACGAACTTCTGTTTCTTCATCTATATAATGGGGTCAGTTACACTTACTCATTCAGAATCCTGTAAGCATGAACAGTGACAGTACTTTGCATGAGATAGGCACTCAATAACTGGTAGTAGTAGCTGTTTTGTCATTGTTGTTATTAACAAAATCTCTGTATATAGTTCCCAGGCATTCTAGTAAATAGTAGTGATTACAGTTTATGTAATCATAAATTATAGTAATTCCTATTAGTAAATTAGTAGAAAACTAAGTAAAACAAGTACATCCAAAATGACAGAGCCAGGCATGAGATGATGACTGTTATGCAATGGATGATCCTTTCCTTAGAGAAGAGAAAGTTACTTATTCCATATTGAAATAGACTCACTGTGGAAAATTTATGGTGTAACACTTGAGAAAGTTTCCTTTGTATATGTGCCTAATTCTCTGGGTAATAAATTCATTTGCAGCTTTGAGAAAACATAGAGACATCTTTTTGATGGCAAAAGTGAGAGCTGGCCACTAGAATGGAAAGAAAGTCCGCCTATGGAAATCAGACTCTTAATTAACAGGTACAGGGTCAGAAAAGTTTTGGTGGTTTTCATTACAGCACAAGTTTGAGCAATTATTGGCCTCTAAATAATCCAAGATTATTTGAGAGAATATTTTTTTCCTAGCTTAAAGCATCCATACATCAGATAATTGTTAACAGTGGAGAGCTAATGGAATAGTCTCTAATTTTTCCTGCATATTTGAGGTTCTTGCATTAAACAGTATCACTTGTTTATACATATGTGCTAGTGTTAGTGTTTTGCCTTATTTATGTGTTTATATAAAACACAATAGTATAGAAAAGCATACTATTTTTTGAAACTTAATGAAATCTGTGTAAGAAACTCTATTAGGACCCTGTTAAAATGTGACGTGTGGATCGGCAACAAAGAAGCCTGTTAAAAATGCATACTCTCAGGCTCTGCTTCAGAACTGCTGAATCAGATACTATACTTTAATAAGATTCTGGGTAATTCCATGCACATTAGAGTTTGAGAGGCATTGGGTTAGATTACAAAGTTATTCCTGACTTCGGAGGTCCTTATACTTCCAAATTATAAATACTTGAAGGATTAGCCGTGCAAATTCAAATTTCAAAAGTGATGAGAATCACCACAGTTAACTAGTTCATTAAGAAATAAATCTAAATAAAAAGACAACTAATTGCATGTAGATATGCGTGAAAAGGAAATTATATTGTTAACTGAGGCTGATAACAAAATCCAAAGACATGACCGGAGGCTCTATATATGTGAAGGGCTGTCCACTAGAAGAGGAATTGAAATTACTTTGTGTAGGTGCAGAGAGAATTACTGGGGTCAATGAATAGAATTTACAGGAAAAGAGATTTTGGTACCTGATAATTGAACTGTGCATCTGTGCAGTGCATTCTCTCACAGATGATATCTATTTATCTCCCTTCCACAAGCAGAGGTTACACAGTTATGTGTCAGGAGCACTATTGAAAGAGCCCCTTAGGTAAGAGGCTTGAACTGAAAGATCTCATAGGAATGACCTTGGAGGTGACTTTCAACTCTCAAATTCTAGCATTTGTCCACTCAGGTACTAAAAATGCCTGTGAATAATTGGATATATGTGGCAAGTGAAAAGAGAACTGTTTGAATGAACATAAGTAGTGGTTAGGTTTAACATCTAATAAGAATAATCAGCTACACTGCCTGTGTAGATTTAAGAGGCAAATTACATGTTTAACAAAGGCGACTAACAGAGGCGCTCTTAGCTATTTTGTGAGGACTTGGAAATTCACTCATTGAGCCCTCTGCTGGCTGATACTCACGGCAGCATTGATTTTTAGATAGGAAAGGAGACTAAACTCCCCTGGAGCATAATGTTAGTTGATATTTGTACACGACAGAGAGGTAGTGAGAAGGAGCAGGGATCAGTTGATTAAGATGGCGCATGAGAGCTGCAACTTGTTTGACTCTTGGAAATTTATTTTTGATTATCTTTGTAAGCAGTTGATTCAATTGCTGCCATATAGTGACACCAGCAAATTTTTTAATCTGTTTTTTAATACTTAAATCACTTTATTTTCAAAAACTATGCTGAGATTTATAATTCTATAGAGCTTCAAAATGTATAATTAATAGTAGTTTCCTACACTAAAAAGTAAAAGAAAGTTCAAAATTACTTTAGAAGAAAAACAAACCATCTAATGTTTCTTCTCGTGGTTCAATATATTTAGAAGAAGGTTTGTTTAAGACTGAATCAACAAGAAAGGTTAACTCACAATCATTTTCAGGATGTAGCAGTGAAATTGAGGGAGAATCCAGAACATGGGGGAAAAATACCCCAATGTGGAATATTTCCGTCATTCCCAAATGGAGCATTTCCATCATTCCCAAAAGCTCCTACTGTGCTTTTTTCCAGTCAATCTCCAACACCTGCACACCCTAAGAAGCTACTGTTCTGAATTTAATCATACTTTAATCATTAGTTTTGCTTTTTCTTGAACTTCAATATAAATGATTTGTGTTTGACTTCTTTGGGTCTAAAAGATTCATCCAGTTCGTCAACTTTGTCAGTTGTTTATTCCTTTTTATTGGTGGATATTATTCCACAATTCATTAGTTCTCTTGGTGGTGGACATTTAACTTGTTTTAAATTTGGGGCTGCTATGAATAAAGCTGATGTAACTTTTTTATTTCTCTTGTGTAAATAGAAGTGGAATTCTGGTTCTTGGGGTAAACGTGTAACTGTAAAAAACTTCCAAACTGTTTATCATAATAGTTGAACTTTTCTACATTCCCACAAGCAATGTATGAGAGTCTCAGTTGTTCCACACCCTTGGCACATTTTGTATTTTTAGTCGTTTTAATTTTAGCCCTTCTGGGGGTGTGGAATTTTATTTCATTGTAGTTTTAATTTGCATTACTCTAATGACTAAAGATGTTGAATTCTTTTTTTTGTGTTAATTAGCCATTCATATGTCTTCATTAGTGAGCCGTCTGTTCAAATATTTGGTCATTTTTTATTGTGCTATTTATCTATATATTGTTGGTTTCTTAGTATATTCTGGATGTAAGTCCTTTATCAGGTCAAGAAAAATCCCTGTCATGATTGGCTTGCTGATAGATAATTTTAAATCATAAATGGGTATAGAATTCTATGAAATTATTTTTCTATACCAATTGAAATATTTATATGATTTTCAACCTTTCATTGATGAATTATATTGAATGATTTTTTAATGTGAACTTCCCTTGAATTACTATGATAAACCTATAAAATCAAGTCTTTCCTATGTTTTGCTGGATCCACTTGCTAATATTTTGTTAAGGACAGTTGTGTGTACGTTCAGAATAATTATTAGTGTGTATATATATTGTTTTTTCTTGAGATATACTTGTCAAGTTTTGGTATCAGCATTATGTAGAGCTCATGAAATGAATTGGGAAGTGTCCCATACTTGTCTATTGTCTGAAAGAGTTTTAAAAATATTGACATTAAATGTTTGATAAAATTAAACAACAAAGCCTCTAGTTTTCTTTTGGGAAGCCTACAGTTTTCTTTTAGGAAGATTTTAAATTATTAATTCATTTTTTAAAATAGACATAAGGCTATTCAGATTTTCCATTTTCTCACTTTTGGCCAGTTGTGTACTTCAAGCAGTTTGTCTATTTTATCCAAGTTGTCAAATTTATTAGCATAAAGTTCATATTATTCTTGCGTTTTCCTTCTATTATTTGAAAGATTTTTTATTGATCTTTCCTCTTTCATTCAAAATATTAGTAATTTGTGTCCCCTTATTTTTCTTCACCAGTCTTCCTCAGTATTTTCAATGCTTTTGATTTTTACTTAAAAGCAACTTTCAGATTTGTTGGTATTTTTAGTTGTTTCTCTGTGTATTTACACATCTTTCTTGAGTTTATTTGCTCTTCTTTTTTCTAACATTGATTTGTAACTGTCAGTTTCTGTCTAAACATTGCTTTAGCTGCATCTCACAAATTTTTGATGTTTTGTGCCTTTATTATCATTTAGTTACAATATTTTCTTAATTATCTTATGATTTCTTCTTTGACCAATGTGTTTTTAGGAGGGTGTTTTTAAGTTCCAAAAAGACGAAATTTTTTTTAAAGATCTTTCTCTTTGCAGTTGATTTCTAAGTTGACTCTATTGTGGTCAAAGAAAATACTCTTCATGATTTTAATATTTAAATGTGTTGACACTTATTTTATGCCTCAGCATATGGTATATCTTGGCAAATATTCCATGTGTCTTTGTAGTTTTTGTGTGAATATCTATAAATGCCCATTAGGTCAAGATGGTTGATACTTTTATTCAAATTTTTTATAGACTTACCAATTTTTTTGTCTATTTGTTCTATCAGTTATTGAGAAAGTAGTGCTAAATTCCTCAGCCATGATTGTGAATGCATTTACTTCTCCCTGAAGTAAGTTTTGAAGCTCGATTATTAGGTGCATACATATTCAACTGTTATGTCTTCCTGATGAATTGACTTTTTTATCATCATGAGATGTTACTTTTATCTCTCATAAAACTCTTTGTCATGAAGTCTATTTTTCTGATTCTATCATAGCCACACCAGCTCTCCTGTAGTTGGACACATGCTTTTCTATCTTTTTATTTTTAACTTATTAATGTCTTTATATTTGAAGTGTTTCTCTTGTTCACACATATAATTCATCTCATCTTTTTATCTCGTTTTACAATTTAGTTTATAAATTTAGTCCACTTACATTTTATACAATTATTTATAAGATTGTGTTGAGTCTCCTGTTTTCTTTTATTATTTTCTGTTTACCCTAGCTAATATTCTTTATTTTTTTCTGCTTTTTTGTGTTCTTTGAATTAATTAAGTATATTTCAGCATTCCGTTTTATATGTTCTATTAGCTTTTTAACTAGACCTCTTTATTTTGTTTAGTGATTACTTTAGAAATTATAATATGAATTACTAACTCATCAAAGTCTACCTTAAATTAATATTTTACCACATTACAGAGCCTCTTCTTTTGTATTTCATTCTATTGCTGTCATTTATTTCTATATTACTAACCCTATGACACTTTTTTATAATTTTGATTTAAATGGTCAGTTGTCTTTTAAACAAACTAAGAGAAAAAAGCTTTTTATATTTAACCCACAAATGTGCAGTATTTCCTGTAGATGCAGATTTTCGTTTGGCATCAGTTTCTTCTGAAGGAATTTCTTTAGCATTTTTTTTGTGTAATCCACGTTTTCTAGCATCAAATTCTTTCAACATTTTTTTAATCTAAAAGTATCTTTATTTAGATTTTATTTGTGAAGGATTTTTGGCTAGATATAGAATTTTGAGTTAACAGGTATCTTTTTTCCTTTCAACACTTTAAAGATGCAGTTCCATTGACATCTGGCTTTGTATTACTTCTGATAGAATGTCAGCTGTATTTTTTAAAAAATTATTTTCCTGGTTGAAATCTGTCTTCTTCGCTTTTAAGATTTTCTGTTTAACATTGGTTTTTGTCACTTTGTTATATTTCTAGGTGTGATTTTTTTTGTCTTTATCCTTTTTGTGGTTGTTGACCTCCTTATGTATGTAGGTGTATATTTTCAGCAAATTGGAAAATATCTGGTCATTATTTCTTTATATTTACCCTCCCCACCCATTCTATATATTCTCTCCTCCTGGATTCTAAGTACTTGCATGCTAAAGTGGTTTATCATCCCACAGGTCATTAATACTCTCTCTCTTTTTTAAAAAATATTTTTTTCTCTGCTTCTGTTTGGATAATTTCTATTGACCTGTCTTTAAGTTTACTGATTCTTCTGCAGGGTCTACTCTCCTCTGAGTTTGTCTAATGAATTCTTTTTCTTTAAGATTTTTTTTTAATTGTTTCTATTTTTCCTTTGAAATAGTTCATCTCTTCTTTCATTGTATCCATTTTTTCCCTGAGATTTAAAAACATATTTATAATGTTTTTTTTTCTTTTTAATTCATCTGTATTTGTTACAACCTTTTAAAGCAGAATGTGGTCTGAGACTGCATTTATAATCACAAAACTTGCTCTGAATTACTTTTCAAACAGCTTTATAACATGCCTAGGTAGGCTTATAATTTTGCTACTCTAAATAATACTTTTCTTTGGGAAACAAGCCCATGGATAGTTACTCCCATCAAGTTGGTTCAGTTTAACATACCAATTTCTAGAGGTCTGGTACACACAGTTGATAACTACAGGGGATGGAAGGTTTAAAAAGTAGATCCCTAGAAGGTCAAAGTTGTTTTAACAAATATCCTTCATTTAAAAATCAAGTTATATCTCAGAACATTTCAGTGACAAAAGATTTGGTCTACTAAGAAATCCGCTTGATGGCTAAACACTTTAGACCCCAAATTTAACATTAGGTTATATACATCTTACAGCAAACATTACTTTGATGTGTTAAAATAAGCCAATGTGAAACTAGAAAAGAAAAACTAGCTCCACTTTACTGCCTAAAGTATCACAGGGTCACACTCGGAAGTAGAAAGAAATTTTATCTTCCCCTTAAGTACTTATTGTCATGCTCTACAGATTTTTAAAATGTTAACAAAAATCAAGAAAAAAAACTTGAAAATGTATTATCAGAGGAAATGAAGATAAAGTACTGAACACGTGTATAAGGAATTCTTCAGGCAGAACTTAGTCTACTTTTTCCATGCCTGACATGTCATCATCTCCTTCAAGGAGTGGCATCTCTTCAGTTACAGCAGCCTTGTTATCATCAGCAGTGGGGTCATCTTCGTTAATACCAAGGCCAAGTTTGATCATCCTGTAGATCCTGTTAGCATGTGTCTGGGGATCTTCCAGACTGAAGCTGGAAGACAGGAGCACAGTTTCATAGAGTGAGATGACCAGATCCTTCACAGACTTGTCATTCTTGTCAGTCTCTGCCTTTTGCATTAAGGTCTTGGTAATGGAATGGTAAGGACTTTATCTCCAGGAGCTTCTTGGCTACCATGTAACATCGTTACATTGTTGAGTTGTCTCTTAGGACTTGGGCCTTCATGATTCTTTCCATGCTTGCTGTCCAGCCATACACGCTTATGACAATGCAGCATGGGGATGTTAACAATTAGTGTGACACAACCACCTTTTCTACTTAGAATGGTTATTTTTAAGTCTCTGTCTGTTTTAACACCTGTGTCATCTGTGAGAACGATTCCACTGACTGGCTGTACTTTTCCTTGGATATCGGTCATGTTTTCTTGCGTCTTCATATGTCACATAATTTTTTATTGTATTCTGAGCTTTGTGTAAAATAGACAAGAGGATATTGGAATTAACTTTTTGTTTTGATTTGGCTGTTTTCACATAGTTCAAGCCTTTTCCTCTGCCTGATAGTTTAGGTGAGGGAATACTTGTTCAGCATCTTTTCAGGTTGAGTTGATCTGGTAATGGCACTTATATTTAACTAGATTTAATTCACCTATGATTAGGTGTACCCACTACCATCTGTGCTGCCTCTGCCTTTTGATCTCACAGTATTGGAAGGAGGAAGGTGTTGGGCTTCAGTTTTAGATATTTTGGTTTATTTGTGGGTTCATCCCGAGCAAAGCCTCAGAAGATAAAAAGATAAAAAGACCCCAAGAGAAAAAGACAAAAGTTAGAAATGGTGAAATGATTCAAGATTAACTAAAAATCCATAAAAATCACTTTATATATTTCCTTTCTGGAAAATCCTTCTCTTCAAGGCTGTTTCATCCTGGATATTCTTAGACTTTCACAAGATGATATAATTTCCATACCTTCCCATCATTTGTATTGGTAATAAAGATGAAATATGTTGAAGAACACAAGATTATATATCGCTATGGGCTATTTAGCAGAAAAATAAGGGTGTTAAAAATCTATAGCAATTTATCAACTATCATCTGTACAGTGAGGTTTATTTGTGTTTTTGTTTGTTGTTTCTTTCTTAATCTTACACGATAGAGAAGCCTAGAGTGTTCCTGTCAAGAATAGTCCACAACAAAAATGTCTGTCATTATTTGCCAGGAGCTTCTGGTGGCTTTCTTGATTTTCAGCTTAAGAGTGGCTGCTCTCCAGGGAGGCTGTCATTGGGGCCTACTATAGCAGGCAAACTGTCAGAGAATTTCTATCTGAGGAAGCATTGCCTTCACTTCCAATGCCTCTTGTCTCTGGCCCAGCATACATTGGTTGCTTATGAAGTTGTGATGTTGACTTCTAAGGTCTGCATACTCCCTTCAGCATTTTCCTACACTTTGTTTCTATATGTCATAGCTTCCCAGATCCTAGCTCAAAACTCCATCCAACAGCTTTATTATCTTCTGGCAGAAACAGGGGTGTAGGTCATGATGGCTATAGATACACCTGTCAAAACAAGGTCCCCTGAGGGCCACAAACATCACAGAGACTTTCACCTTCAACTTAGAAAATGCAATAGGAAAAATTAAATGTTTGGCAGTAATATAAAATCAATTAAAATTAGAGACCTAATGCTATATCATAATTATTAGTAGAAGACGTTTCTCTACAAAAGAAGTAAAACATTGTCCTAAATAAACATATATTATTACTTTATTCATTAAGTGATTAATTGAATTATTAAATAATTTATTGAGCCTATATGATATATCAAGCATTAAATTGGATTCTGTGAAAAATAAAGAGATTACTTAAGACATTATCTCTGTCTATAAGAAATTTAACCAATCAGTAGGAAAGATGAAACGTGGACATTAACAAGTATAGTACAAAGTATAGTCTACTGAAGGCTATAAAACATTGCAGAAAAATGCTCTAATAGTTCCATTTTTTGGTGATGTGGCTAAAAGATTGAAGAAGTTTGGCCGTGGGAAATCAGCGCAGTTGGACTTTTTAGAGAATGGGAAGGATGAAGACATTTCAGGCATTCACAAAAAGAATGTGAGCCAAGAAATAAAGGAGAACCATTGAGAGGCATGCTCAAAGAATGAAAGACAGTGCAATTTGACCAGATGCTAGGGAATGTGGAGGAGTATAGCTGGAGATAATCCTAGAGAAGCAGACAAGCATCAGATTGTGTATGTGTGTGCGTGCACGTGTGTCTTGGCAATGGGGAGTGCTGTAAGTGGGCTTAATTCAACCACTACAGGCAGCAGTAACTTAAAATTATATAGCACTTTGCAGTTTACAAAGGACATTTATATACGTCATCTTGTTTAATCTTCCCAGGAGTAGTCCTCACTCATCATCCCTTAATCTTCTTTCTTGGTTATTCCTCTTCATCTAGACATTTGAACATTGGAGTACCTTGAAGTTCAGTTCTTTGTTCTCATCCTGTGTGTTTATACTCACTCCCTTGGTTATTTCAACCAGTCTCATGGCTGAAAATAGCATCTATGTGACGTAGTTTTTCAAAGCTACATCTCTATTCCAGGAAGTTCTTTTGAATTCCAGATTTGTATATAAAGACACAAGTCAGACTGCCTACTGCAGATCTCCACTGAGATGTCTAGTAGACTTTACCTAATGTATCCAAAGATGAAATCTTTATCTCTTCGCATCCTCCACACACACACACACAATAAGCCTATTTAACCCTTAGCTTTCACTGCCCAAGATGATGGGGATTCCACCATTCCAATTGTTCAGGCTTGTAGTGTGATATATTGCAGTGATAAAGAAGGCTGCTTCCAATCTGAGTCATCTGAGGACTTGATCTGGCCCCAGCACAAGCCTGCAGCTTTGCTGTCATCAAACAATTGTATAATGAGAACACAGTGTGCCTGCTCAGAGTGAATTATATTTAGACAAAAATTCACAAACAGCGTGGGATTATTGATAATGTACCAGCATTTGCTAGTTGAAAAACATCAACTGGGCATTTTAGAGATGACCCACTCTCACCTGAAAAACCATTGTGTGAGAAACCGAGAATAAATAAATATATCTGTAGGAAAAGCTAATGGAAGTTAAGTATAGGTAAATGTGCACCAAAAGCCAAGGAATGATTTAAATTTATCTATCATCAAGAGACATTTATTTACCTTGAGTAGTAAGGTTATATTGCTGAAAACATAAGAAAAGCAACAACTTTATCTAATTAGGAATCTCTAGCATCGCCAGGACTCCTGATTCTCTCCCATCTGCTTGAATCTGTTTGAGAGCAAACAGATCACATTTTACTGAGATCTTTGAAAATGTGATGATGTTATGCAACAAGGTCACAGACGGTAGTGTCATTTCTTGATTCATTTCTTTTTTTCATACCCTCAGGTATTCAGGGAATCTTCTTGGATCTACCTTCAAAATATATGAAAATCCCACCTCTTTCTCACCACCTCCCTTACTATCACCCCAGTTAGAGCCATCAGCATCTCTCCTCTGGATTTCTGCAGTCGGCTGCTCTCTGTTCTTCCTATTTCCACCCTTAACCCTCTACACCATTTTCAACAGAGAAGCAGACTGAATTTTTACAGACTAAAACTTATTCTTCTACTCTTTTTTTTTTTTTTTTGCTTTTTCTCCCCAAATCCCCCCAGTACATAGTTGTACATTCTTATTTGTGTATCCTTCCAGTTGTGGCATGTGGGACGCTGCCTCAGCATGGCCTGATGAGCAGTGTCATATCTGCGCCCAGGATCTGAACCAACAAAACCATGGGCTGCCGAAGCAAAACACGTGAACTTAGCCACTCGGCCACCGGGCCAGCCCCTAACCTTCTACTCTTGTGCTCAGCATCCCTCAAGGGTTTACCAATTTTCCCATGATAATAGCCGAAATCCCTACAATGGCAAACACGATCAGATCTGATCTGGTCCTTACGCCTGTCTGACCTCATCTCCTGTCTCTCTCTTCCCTCTCTCTCTGCTGTAGCCACAGTGGTCTCGTCTCTGCTCTGTGAACATACCAGGCACACCAAGTACTCACTATTCCATCTGCCTAGAATGTTTTCTCCCAGAAAGAAATTTGCTCTTTTTTTACACCTTTCACCTAATGTGGGCACATTTTTACTATGTTGTTTATAGACCCGAGTGGAGGGAAAATCTAAGGATATAGGCTTATATAATGAAGAAAGCAGATTTCTATTCATCCTGCTTGTTCAGGTAGAAAGACATTTAAGTATAACTATGCTCATCCTACTGAGAAATGAATGTTTAAGGATATCATACTTTGTTACTAATTGTGTAACACATGACTAGTCCTCATCAATATTTCAAGTTCTCTTCTCCATCCAGGGCCATGGGAGGATTACATTTCCATGTCCTTGTGAAGTTTGATTGTCACCATGCAACTTACCTTGACTATATGAGAAGATGCTAATAGATATGCTAGTTGTCCATTTAAGAGCTGGTGTACAGTTATCTGTGCTCTCTTCTCCTTTATGAACTCTGAGTTCATGAGGAGATGGCAACATCACTGGATAGTTCAACCCTCATTCCCTGAACCCTTCAGTGACTATGAGGACCAGAATCCCTACTGAATCGTGTTAGTTATGTGCATGTGTAAAAAGTCAATCTTTTTTGTTATAAACAACAAGAATTTTAAAGTTGTTATTATAACATAACCTAACCTGTTTTGAGTAATATACTATTTTTTCAATGCTTTCATCATGTTTTATCAAGGTTATCTATCATGAAAAGATAAGAAAGCTGACAGGAATTAATGAGAAACATTTATTTTTTCCTTCAATTAATATGTATTAACCACCTCTATTTTCTGGATACTGGGAATATAGTCATAGATGAAATTTCCTGTCTTCATAGAACTTGCAGTCTGGGAGAAGTTGGGGTGAAGTGTTGGGCAGA
Organism: Equus asinus; assembly: GCF_041296235.1. Classification (NCBI taxonomy): domain Eukaryota; kingdom Metazoa; phylum Chordata; class Mammalia; order Perissodactyla; family Equidae; genus Equus; species Equus asinus. The sequence continues at coordinate 46,658,679 of NC_091794.1, read as the reverse complement.
GGGAATTTTGGGGCCAACATCCTGCCAAAAGGGAAACCCAGCCTAGGATGATGAGGATGACAGACACAAGGAGTGCAGGGCAAGTTTGGAGGGGATATCAAACTAGGTTACAAGTTACAAACAATGTAAGGTTGGGAAGCCAGCAGAGGACCATTAGAGCTCAATCCTGGGAAATGGGCCCTGGGAAGATGAAGAAGAGGGCAAGCAGCCAGGTGAAGAGCACAAGAGAGTAGTCAACTCCAGGTCCCTCAAGTAGACTGAATAGAGTAAGACAGGCTGCTGTTGCCTTCCAGATGGAAGACGAAGTGGTTGTGTAGGTGAGAGAAGTATTTTGCAGTGGGGCAGCATGGGACTGGGAAAAGGGAGACTACCTAAAAGTGACTGGGACTTGGGAGCTGCAGCAAAATTATATTTTCCAAACCCTACTAAATCCCAGGATCTGGGAAACTGAATTCCCGCTCATTCTACTTTGTTAGAAAAGAGCTTGAGTACGTTCTGAAAGCTGGTGCCTATTTCTAACAATTATGTGGGCCCAGGGGTGGGGAGGTATTAAAAGATGGTGGAAGAGACGTAGGCATTTCTTCAGAGAGATAGGTTTATTTTTTCCTTTACATAGAGAAAAAGAGGGAAGCTGTAAGATATCTGTTACCACAGAGAAAGAAGGAACAGTGCCAGAAAACACAATTTTGTGATATGGCTCTGCAGATTCCTGGTTATATGTATTACTACATAAAGATAAACTGGTACTACCAAGTGGTACTACTGATACTACCACCAAGGTGCTTTGACAGAAAGAAATGTTTTGACAAACCTGACAATTTCAAATTCAGTAGGATTAATTAGAGTGAAGATGGAGCAGATGTGACAATGAGGATTTTATTAAGACTATAGATTTATGTATTGAAGAGCATTCCCTTTGAATGAAAGAAAACAATACCAATTAAAGTTGTTTGAGGCGTATTAGAATCCAGTGAATTAAACTGATTTTTCCATTAATTGCGAAAAAGATTTAATCCCTCACTATGTTCATCTTCTTCAAACTCAAAGCAAACAGAATTATTCATAGAGAAAGGAGAGGGACTGACAGTAGTGGGATTATGTAAAGAATGCCTATAAGGAGTGATGTATAATACAGAGATATAAGCCTATAATTAATGGCACAGAGATTGATGTCAGACAGTTATGTAAGTACAATAGTACTTTATTATTTCAAATTAGTCTAAAGAGAGCTTGAAAATATCTATCAGCATATCTGGTTCATAAATGTGTTAACTGGTTCACACATTTCAAGCATGATGATCTCAATGGGAAATAGCTGCAGGGTGGAGAGTGAAGCTACAGATCCGAGCTTCTCCCCTAGGCTTTTAATTGTTAGGCATTGTTCTTGACCTTCCTTAACCCCAACTTCAACAGCATTCAGACAAATTGGTTAATTATATGGGTTAGTAGGTCACTAAAACATGTATAATTGAACCAACCATATGCAAATCAAGACTAAATTATTTGGGAATTAAATAATGCTTGCAAAATTGGATTCTGTGGTGATACCCATTATAAAGTTCTATGAAATCTTTAAATTTGGAAAAAGAATTTACTTTCTAAACTATTATCATTCTCTGCCCGATCTTACCTCATTATGGGCTACTCACCCTCCATGCTTTGCCTTTCTTAACTTCCCCGGCTTACTCTTTACCCCATCCCACAGATGATTAAACGTTTCTTTTGTCTGTGTGCTATGGTATATCTGCTTCAGCAGTTATCACATTGACTTATCCCTCTTTGTTTACTTGTGTGTCTCTCTCTCTAGGCTGCAAATCCTTTAAGGATGGACTGTATCTTAGGCATCTCTTTATCTCTAAGACTTGGTAGACTGCCTGGTACGAAGTGTGTCTTCAGATTTTTATTGTGTAAGAAAAAGGAATGAACAAATGAAACGTACAGAAATAAAATTTCCCTACATTTTGAAAATTTTAAGAGATTTATCATCTGTAAGTAAAACATATAATGAATTATTCTAATATCAAATAGTGTGATGAGATGACACTAATGTAGAAGAAAGGATTGGAAATGGGTTTCATTTTATGCTCCTGTGGGACCTTAGGAAATTCATTTAACCCCCTTATCCTCTTCTATTAAAAAAAGATGATAATACCTATTCCTCTTACTACTTCAACCCTGCTTTGTGGTTAAGAGAATTGAATAACTGTGTGTGTGTGTATGTGTGTGGGAACTCTGAAAACTGTAAAGTGCTATACATGTAAGTTTCCACTGCTGCATTAAAAATGGTGACCTTCTATGAAATAAGATGAATTAGAGAAGGCAGATTCATCAATTTCAGGAACCCCCCATTTGATGTCAAGGTTGAGTGCATGAACCATACATACATTTTACTATTAATTTGAAACTGAATCAATATCTTTTTCCTTTAAGGGTACTATTAATGTCAATAAGTTTGAGATATTGATGGCAAAGATGGAAAATTCTGTTATTTTTCCCTTTTAAAGAATCTATTTACTAGCTTCATTAAGATAAATAGAAATAAGGGAGGTACCTACTCATTTAAATAAATCAAATATTTTATTTCTTTATGTTCTCCTCCAAAAGTCTCCAAATTGAAATGTTTACATTTTTATATAGCTTAAATCAGAGCACAAATTTAATCTTGAAAAGCATATCCTTCACTTACACTGTATCTTGGACATTTTTCCATGTTGCTACATAATCTCCTAATGTTTATCAAGTATATTACCATATTTTACTTAAAAATTCCACTAATTATGGATATTTTGATTGTTCCTAGTTTCACTATTATAACTTCTAGTGCAAGGATCATCTTGCCATATATAGGTTTTCCTTCTTTGAGATAATGTCTTTGGATTAAGTTTCCAGAGAAAGGATAATCAAATCGCTGGGCTAGATTTACCTCCAGCAAACACTTAGAGAGGGATGGGGCATATTTTCCTTTTTAATAAGGAAATCTTTTGTTGAGCATCAAAATCCTGAAGCTAAATGAAATGAATGACAAATAACAACTTGAGATATTTCGTGAATAAGCAAAACTATTAAACAAAAAAATAACTAAAAAACAAATTAGAGAAATAAGGATAGTTTCAGAAGGCAAAGTTGTTTCCAGAACTTATTTCCTCAACACTATGTGTTTGTTTTCTCTGTACTTTGGCCTGAGGTGAAAAATGCAAAAGTACAATGGAAATGTTATGGTTCTTAAGAAGGGCAGTAAAATTGCTCTCCAGAAGGATTTTACACTAATAATATACTAGTTTAATTTATCAGTTTTATAAGACCATTGTGTACTACTTGAAAATATGGTTTTTAGACATAATTTTAATAAAATTATTATATTAAGTTTTCCTTAAAAGCAGCAGAAGTGAAAGAAACCAAGAGAAAACCCAGGACTGTGTGCCTTATAAATGTGCCTTCACGATCTATTATGCATTAGCTCTTAAAGGAGAGATTTTCCCTTCATCCTTCAGTTTATGAATTAATCTGCAGCCATATGCATTTGGTTAGTCAAGGCATCTTTTAAACTTTTCATTTCAATATTCAAATTCTATAAAAACTCTTCATTCTCTTATGCATATATTCTCAGAGAAGGCTATTTTTGTTTTCTTAAAACTGTAGGCCCTTGGATCTCATTAAGAGTAACAGGTGAAATTTGCAAAAAAAAAAAAAAAATTATTCTGTTTCCTTAAATATATGTTTCCTTACCATGCTTATTTTTTTCTATTTATTTATCTGTTATTTCTTTTTAATGCTATTTGTTTTCCTCAAATGCTTGCTATTTCTGGTTTCCTGCTCAAATTTATGAATAAAATATTAGATTGTTTAATATAGGTATCTGGCAAGGTTTTTCTGTCGTGACAACAGAAAGTTTTAGAGCTGTGCATTAGGAGTTGTTGAGGATCATGGCTGCTCTATTTCCTGGCAGTATGATCTAGCAGATGCAGCAAATTCAAGTGAGGCCCACTTCCCTGGAATGTATACTACACTGTCCCACATTCATGCTTTTTGTAAGAAATTACTTAGAAAATAGTCTTCATTCATTTTTGCGTTTCCTCTTTCAACAAATTCTTTCTTGTGACACTGAATATGTTCAAAGTTCTGGGGAATAGAGGTAGAAAAAGTAGATAAGACTCTCTCCCTCGAAGAGCAATTAGTTAAAGTGCAAGTGTGGTGAGAGAGAAGGAAAAGCAGAGGTTGACTAACCCAGCTTGGGAGTGGGAGCAGTGAGGAGTGGGTGGCGTCATGGAAGAGTCTCTAGAATCAGGGCTGACTAAAGTAAGATTTGATGGATCTGTAGAAGTTGGAAAGGTGAATTAGTTGGGAGAGAGGACATTCAAACTGAGAACTTTCCAGACGAAGAGAAAATGATATGCAAAAGTCAAATGCTTAAGAAAGGGCATGGTGGATTTGAAAAACCACAAGTAGCTCAGCATGCTTAGAGAAGTAGCACATGAAAGGAGCGATGGCTAGATAGGGAAGCAGGTGACCCACTTAGAGGTGGTAGCTGAGGCTATGAATACCCACCTGAACTGGAAAACATTATAACATAGGAGAAAAAGCATTTGATTAGGAATCAAGAGACATGAAGTCACAGACTGGGTAAGCTTCTTGGCCAAATCACGTGATTCCTGAGGCTTCTGTTCATCTGTAGAAGGAGCAAGTGGTTTTCCAATGGTGCTCCAAGTTGCCCTCCTATGGGCTGCTGCCAGTGAGGATGGAGGGGCATGTTGGGCAGGGCTCTTGGTCCTCTGCCTCTTTCCTTTTTGCTACATCAGTTCTGTTTTTGCCTGAAATAGTTGCTTACAATTTCATATGATTTTCTTTTTTTGAAAACTTACCTCCACCAAAAATATTTTGAAAACTACGAGACTAAGCTATCTTATGTCTTTCTGACAATTTAGGAAAAATAGCAATGTTTACTATTTACTAGAAAAACATCGGACTAGGAGTTCAAGGTCTGATTTCTACACTTGACAAACCCCTGTGTGGCCATAAGGAAGTCAATTTTCCTCTTAGACAATTTCTGCAATCATAAAGAGGAACAAATATTATCTGCTTTCTTGTCTCAGAAGATTGTTTTCTCAGAAGTCAATAAAATTAAATATGTTAAAGTACTTAGTGAACTGTATTTTATAAATGGTTGATATTATTAAGGAAAATATCACCTGTGCTGAAAGATGCTTCTATGCATGAGACTCTCTTATATCAAAGATGCCCTTGGCATGATGGATCTGGTTATTTAATGGAAGTGTCACACTTCTTATGTCACACTCTTTTTGGCTCAAGTTCCTTTACCTAGAATTGAGATAAAAAATCTCTGTACTGGACAGTTTTCTTCACAGTTTTCAAGATGCATCAGAATGAGTTTTATTAAAAGAAAAATTATTATTAATGAGCATTATATGCTTCATTGCAAAGTGATGGTAACCCTATATCGCGGATATTTCCTTGAGTTATTCATTCACTCTGTGAGCATGTATTGAGTTGAAATACTATGTATCTGCTGTTCGTAATACATCCCTTACAAAGCTCTGGAGAATAGGTTTAGGTGTTTGATTTTCGTGTTGTTGATAGTGTTGCATTAATGGAGCATTTACAAAATCAAGAGCCATTTCTCTTATTAATACCGATCATTCCTAATGGCAAAACTTAGGCATGTGTTAGATTAAAAGATCTTTCTCTATCAGAGTGAACAGGGGAAAGATTAAGATTAGGGAAATAGAAAATTCTCCCTTTTCACAAATATTGTATTCATTCCCATATTGCAGATGAGGAAAGAGACTCAGAGGGAACAGAGTTTCACTAGCAAGTGAAAAACTTAGGAATTGAACCAAGGTCCATCTGACCACAAGTCCTGTGCACATGGCTCTGGGCTAGCAGGGTCCAGTTTAAGAAAGCTTTGTTACCATTCTGTGGAGTCTAGGATGTACCCTCTGGGTCAGTCTTCTTAGCTCTGGCTACACGTAAAAATCATTTGGGAGTGTTTTAAAAATGTTGGTGACCTAGCCCTACCTCCAGAGATTCTGATTTAATTGGTTTATGGGGGGCAGGGAGGCAGGCCCAAGCATTGATTTTGTGTGTGTGTGTGAGAGGAAGATTGGCCCTGAGCTAAGATCTGTGCCAGTTCTTCCTCTAGGTTGTTTGTGGGATGCCACCATAGCACGGCTTGATGAGTGGTGCATAGGTTCACACCAGGGATCCGAACCCATGAACCCCGGGCTGCTGAAGTGGAGCACACAAACTTAACCACTACCACTGGGCTGGCCCCAAGCACTGATATTTTTAACTTATCCCCTAAAGGATTCTACTGGACAGTTATGGTGAGAACCACCAGTTCTAGTAATGATTAAATAGAGAAGTGATTTATTGAGATTTATTTTATAAAAAGATTATTTTGGTATCAGTGTGGGGAATGGATTGAAGGAAAATTAGATGAGAGGGGAGGCCAGTGAGGAGGCTGGCACAGCCAGGCAGGCACGAACCAGTGTGGGTCCATGTCAAGAATTCTTTCATCACTTGCAATTCCTGGATAAAGAATCTTGTGGTTAACAGGTGCTCTGTGATCTCTCTCCCTAACCTTAGTTGACTCTTGTGCTGTCATAGTCTACTCTGATCCTGCTTCTCTGGTGCATCTGGCTACACCTGTCACTGCTGCTTTTGTCTGTGGTTTCTAGCCAGCACCCTTTCCCAGATAACCAGGGAAACCAACTCGAGTGTTGACTGGGGCATCTTGGGTGATTTTTGACTGGGGCATACTGGGTGTTTTCTGTCATCTGACAGGTAATTTAAAGAGGATTTTGCTAACTGCATCCAAGTTGAAAAACTGACAAAGCCCTCCTCTTGCAGTCCCTTACTTCAGTACATAGTTCATCTTTCCCATGGGATGAAATCTCTGTGTCTCACTACAGGAGACACCCTCACTCTCTATTGCTTGTCATAACAGTCAGCAGCAGTGCTCCTGTGTGAGTCAGGGTGACTGAAGCTAAACCAAGTCCTGGTATTATCCCTGCCTCTTGCACAGGACATCCCTTCACCCAAAAGTGATCCCCTTTCTTTTGGAGGGACACCCCAAGTGACCATTCCATTTATATTAACTCGTGAGCACTATTATTCCTTTAATATCATACTCTACAGCTCTGAGTTCACCACCCTTCACAGTGAATGGGAAGTACAAGAGGCTTGGAGTCTGAATATGAATGGAATCTCAGTTTAATCTGTTGTTAGTGGCAGCAAGTCAGTGTTGATTCGTTCAGTTTTCTGACCTGTAAAAATAGGAAAAAATGTGTATACTCTTCAAACTTGAAAGACACATGTAAGTATAAGAACCAAGTACAATATTGGTGCAGAGGATGCATTCAACCAATGAGAGTTGACATTAATTTTGTTATTATGACTGTTAAGTCTGCATATCTTCAAGACTGCTGAGAGAGCAAAGGAGTAGGTAAAAATGTTAGTCTTTGCAATAGTCACATGGGAATATGTATATTCTCATTTGTATATTATGTATGTTGTATTATATGAATATTAAATATTTTGATATAATTAAATATGTTGACTATAATATATAATTATACCTTATATATATTGTATCATATGTATATTAAAAACAAGAGAGGTAGAAGGGGGGAAAGAGAGAGAATAAGAGAAGGAGGGAGGTAGGCTTTATTGATTCTTTATTCTCTTTTCTGTTATTATTGCTATTATTTTTATTTTGTCTGTTATATTGCTTCCTTGTCTATTTCTTGATGTATTTGGGAGGAGAGAGGATATAGAAAGATTTTCTAATTTTGCCAGGATTGGGAGTCAAAAAAGATGGAAGAACATTGCCATCATATCATAAAAGTTAATTTGAAATGTATGCAGCCAAAATTAAGATTGATATTGAGTTGTATTTTAGTTGATTTGTTTTAAATTTAGATTAATTTGAAGCTTTTATTAAAAGTGTTCTATTTATAACTGAAAGTTCTTTGTAATTCAATTAAATACTATAAATAAGAAATGCCTTTTGATAAAAATATGGCTGATTAATTAAATAGAAATGTTCATATTGTATTAGTGAGTAAACAGAAAATAAGGAGACCTTGATTTCCATATTGCAATGGAGGACACAGAGAGAAACTAGATGTCAAAATTTTAAAAATTTAGTATTTGAATAATTTATATCAAGCCTCTTATTAATACATAGTTTGAAAGAGCTTCACTGAAAGCATAATTCCAAAAACAGTTGATCATTTTAAATAATTTATCTATTTAAAAGTCTATGATCTAAGGCAGGCTCCTACCAAAGCTTCTCATTCATAGCCACCATTACACTAATTTGCTTAATGGACAAGTCTGGTAACAAAACAAATTCCTTTAGAAATTTTAATCCTCAGGAAAGGGAAAAGAGAAGAGGACATCAAAGAGCATTCATTAGATGCTACAGAAGAATGATTGTTCAATTTCAAAGGATCTACTCAACTACACCATCATTCAGCCATACTTCACTATTTTGTCCAGAAGAAATTATGAGTGGTTTTTATAAAAGGCCTTGGATGGAGTCAAGATAAACAATTCAAACCACATTTTTGATCTGCCACTCCAGCAACTCTAATAAAAAGATTTAATTCTGATTTGACATTCACTTAGTGAACACATGTGAATGGGGTTCTAGAATTTCAGTTAATGTCAAGAATAGTAAACTTCAATTTCTGCAACCCTGTTTGAAAAACAGGACAGATAACAATTTTCATGGCATTTTTCCATGGTGACTCAAAGATAATAGATATTAATTCCAAGAACACATCTTAAAGTATTTTTGGTATCCTATTAGGTAACTGATCTGTATCTGGAACCTTGAAACTAATTTAAATCACCTCCAGGCTTTCTTACCATTTCCTCACCATCATATTCTTTTCCAGATCGCACATCATTCTTCTCCATGGAGAAGCTGGAAGCTAGGCTTTAATAGTTTTTCTTTTCTGTTGGTCATTTGTTCATATTACATAATTGACCACAAGTAATGTCATTCTTGTCCTCTCCTTGGTTTTCTTTTTGCTCTGAAAATACCAGGGAAATTTCTTTCCTATTATCCTTAGCATTTTTCACAAACATCAGGCAACTCAGTATCATTAGGTAATCATATTCTTCTTTCATTTTATTTTGTTGTTGTACTTTTTCTGATCTTTCTTTGTACTTCTCAAGCACAAAGTTATCAGAAAACAGGCCATACAACCACTCTGATCTTTAGATGCCTTTATGATTGTTAATCTAGATTGCTCCAAATAAACAGAATGTTAGAATCATCTATAGGATAATATATGGACTTTTCTTTTTGGTTTGCTTCTTATAGTCTAAAGCTGCACTATCCAATATCATAGTCATTAGCCATATGTGACTGTTAAGCTCTTGACATGGAATTAGTCCAACTTGAGATGTGCTCAATATATAGATATCCAATATAAGCATTAGATTTTGAAGACTTTGTATGAAAAATTATAAAATGTTTCAATAATCTTTGATAGCAATTACATGTCAAAATGATACTATTTTTTAATATATTCATCAAATAAAATATATTATTGAATTTAACTTCACCTGACTCTTCTTGCTTCTTTTAAAGTACATGCTAGAAAATTTAAAATTTCATGTGTAGCACACATTATGTTTCCATTGGGCAGCAGTGATTATTCCCAGAATACTTTTAATATTTTTAATTAAATGTATTAGCTTCTTTTTGCTGCTGTAACAAATTATCACAAATTTAGTGGCTTAAAACAATACAAATCTATTAACTTGCAGTCTGGGAAGTCAGAAGTCTAGAGTGGGTTGGCAGGGGCTGCATTCTTTTGGAGACTTTAGGGGAGAATCTGTTTCTTTGCCTTTGCCAACTTCTAGAGGCCACCTACATTCCTTGGCTCATGGCCCTTTCCTCAATTTTCTAAGCCAGCAGTGTAGCATCTTCAAATCTCTCTCTCACTCTCTCCTCTCTGATCTCTGCTTCTGTCATCACATCTCTTACTCTGACTCTTCTGCATCCCTCTGATAAGGACCCTTGTGATTACATTGGGCCCATCTCAAGACCCTTAACTTAATCACATCTGCAAATTGGCTTGTGTCATGTTAGGTAACATATTCATGGATTCCAAGGATTAGGAATTGGACTTCTTTGGACAACCATGATCCTGCTTACTACACTAAGTACATTTAGTGCTTTTTTGGTTTGTTTGGTTTGTTTGCAATTTAAAAAATTTTATTGTGTTCAAATACTTTAAGAACAATATCACTTTAATACGGACAACCAAACATAAAAAGCAGCAAGTCTGAAGTAGCATGGTGCAACGGCTTCTCATCTAGCAGTGCCGCTGACCTCAATTTGACTTTAGTTACATCAGTCATTTGCCTCCTTGGGTTTTTTTCTATTTAGCAAAAGGAGATCTTTGGAGTCTATACAAGGACCATAAAACTGCAATTCTTTGGGCCATAGTTCAAACATACTCTACTTATTTTAATAATTAGTTCAAGTCCTTGTAGAACTACTTTCAGCTGTAAGATGTTTCGTATATCTTTTATCAGACTTGTGAATAATGAGGATGTGAATTGTGAATTGTTTTAATATATTGCCCATAGCCAAGAATTATACTCTTGTTCCATCATATAATATAATAGGTAAACTTTCTATTAACATATAAACTATCTACCCTGGTAGTCTGTCACACTTTGTGACTTATGACAAACCTTACTTTGAACTTTTTTGGCATTACTTTCTCTGAATAACTTAATTTAAGCAACTATTTTTAAGAAATTAGTATTTTTCCCTCTTTTCTTATCTCCCTCCATCCTAGTACAGTTTAGAAATAAAGGGTCAAGATTTCATTCTTTTTATAACAAAACATCATTTAGTAGCTTGCTTATCTCTAGGGATATTTTGGAAATTTTTAGAGAAAAAGCCACAATGCTTAGGCTGAAGGTCATGATTTTTAGAATGGATGGTTAAAAGGTTGAACAACTTCTTATGCATTGAGTATAATATGGTTTTATCATTATATTTAATTACATCATTCTATTGTTTGTTTCCAGGTCATCAGAAATAATTTCATCCATGTAAAATAAAAAAATAAGTTCTAAAACAAAATACAAGTGATTTTAGGAAAACTCATCCTTTTGAAATATTTGTGACATAATTCCCAAGTTGATGTAAATAATCAAAAATTAACTAAGGTGGCAGATTTATGTGCTTAGAGGTTCTGAGAAAGACAGAGAGAGAGAGAGAGAGAAAGTGACCCAGACACACACACACACACGCAAAGACAGAGAGATTCATTCCGTTTGGAGATCTCATTTAAAGATCTCCTCTATTTAACATTTTAGGACATTATAGAACTAAATATTTTCGGACAGGTAGATGATGCTCATTAAATTGCTAAGTGAACAATAATGAAAATTCAGGCTAATGTTTACTTTTAATTGTGTAATTAGCATAAAATTCTATCCAGAGAAGGAATAGTACCCAACCCATGTCTGTGAAGTCAATGAGATGGCAATGCCATTGGGATATAATCAAAAATTTCCTCTTCCAGCTTGAACTACAGAACATTAATTTTCTCATGGCTTTTCTATAATCAGGTCAAATTTTACAATAAATGTTGCTAATACTGGAAACATAGACTTATGTTATACACTAAGCTTTAATGGATGATGTACAATAGGATGGTTTTCTGTTTTATTTATTCAGTACTAAAGGAATATTGAAAATCATTTTATATAACTTAACACATTCTAGACTATGTTGCAGTAGATTAAAATTGATCATGAGGGGCTGGCCCCGTGGCGCAGTGGTTAAGTTCACGCACTCTGCTTTGGTAGCCCAGGGTTCACCAGTTCAGATCTTGGGCGCAGACCAACACACCACTTATCAAGCCAAGCTGTGCAGGCGTCCCACATACAAAAAAAAAATAGAGGAAGATGGGCACAAATGTTAGCTCAGGGCTAATCTTCCTCTAAAAACAAAAATCAATTATGGTATGATGGAGTCAAAAGCAGCTAAAATATAAAGAGACTATGCTATGAGGTTATTAGAGGGTCAGAATAAATACTACTTAATCTCACAAATATATAAAAGTCTATATCTTAAAATAAAATATTCAGCAAAATAATGTATTAAACTATTAACAGCTAAAATCTTAGAAATTGAAAATATATGTATCTTTAAGTAAAGAATAATTGTACCAACTAAATGTAAGTATAAATTATAGATGTCAAAAACAAAGAGGTCCTTCAGAAACAAAACAAATTCTTAATTATTAGGATAATGGCACCAACATTTGGAAGTTTTTAACAGTTCAAAATGATTCAAGTTTGTTTTGAAAATCTGGATTTATTTCTGATTTAAGTCCCCAAACTTTGAAAATATGTTTCAGTGTCTCCAACCAACCTTAATGAAGAAGTCTCATTTCTCTATGTGACAGTCTCATCCCAAAATATCTAGTCTCGATTTCCCTTACAAACCCTCAAACCATAAAATATAAAGATGCATCTGGTAAATTTAGCATTCAAGCAGGTGTGTTCTCCCAATACATATCTGAAATATTTAGTATCAGTCAAGTGTCTTAAGTAGACTTTTCTAATTAAGCAGGATTGTGTGAGCAGATTCTTCCCTGTAGAAAGAACCTCTTTACAAATAGCCACCTTTGCAGTACTCAGGCCTTGTAATGTTGCAACACTTTTTATTTTTATGCCTTTCATAATTCCCAATGGCCATTCATTTAGATTCAAGTCTTGAGCACTTAAAATGAGGTTCTATCAGGGGAGTTCTAAAGATGGTAGAGGAATATTTTTCCCAAGTCTTGCTTTAGAAATCTGTTTTACAAAGTTATTTAATTTTTTTCAGACAAAAGCGCTAATCTTTCATAACATCCTAAAATGTTTACTACCAACCAGAACTTAATTGATTTGACCTGGTCATAAAAAGCGAGCTTTTATATCAATTATCCAAAAAGAAAAAGCACAATCTTCTTATCATCAAGAGTTTTTTTGCATTAAAAGCAGCAATTAAATACTTATCTGTTTTTTTGTAGAATCATGCCATTCCTTTGCATGATCCATTTGGTATTAATCAATCATTTTTCATTTGTTTACAGTATAGAAACCAAAATAGGATGTGTAATTCTACCATGGGTTTTAGCCAGCTGTAATTTTAGTGACATAATCAAATTGGAATCCTATATTCCAGTTGGCACTCAAGTTTGCCAATTTTGGCCTTTCATTTCCCATTATTGTTAGTCATAGTAATTTTTTACTTCCCACTTCTATTAATTTCATTTTCTGAAGAGAGATTAGCAAGATCATCCAACATAGAGAATAAATTTGTTTTCTTCATGTATCAACTAGTTTCACTCTTTGATCTATCTCATTCATTCACTAATCATTTATACTCTGAGAGATACAAAGATTAAGTAAGTTTCTATCCTTTCTGTAAAGTAAATCACCAGGGAGAGAAATGAGTATGATTCATATTTTATCCTCATCCTTCTACTGCTCCTTCTTTTATTCTTCCTCCTTCATTGACTACCTTAACCTGTCAAACCAGTTTGTACACAAACGCACTGAAAACGGACCTTCAGTTCTATACTAATATCTAATATCTCTTCAGAATGGATGGTGAAGTATTAATCAAAATGACTACTAACCATTTACAAGTAACAAATCAATCATCGATAGCAAACTAAGGGTTAGTGGCGATGGTTTGTTTTAAACTCAACTCTTCTGTGATAGGCTTTGTTCTGTGCCCAGTATGCAGGGGGTATTCAATAAGTGGTTGCTGGAAAACATGTCAGCCTCTCCAAATTTCAGAAATATTACATCTACTTCTCTCATGTCTGTTCTATCATCAAGGGAAATTAAATTGTCTTCTCGCTGTTTCTTTATTACAAAGCTACTTTGGTTATTGCCCAGAAACACTATTCTAAATGGTTGAAAATTGATTGTTTGATGATTTGTCCAGGCATCATTCCTGAATTCAGTGTGTGTTGAGTGTTATTAACTGCTAATATAGCTCATTTTATTCTAAGATTGGGCTCTAAAAAAATTGTTTCCTAATATTTGATATCTTCTCCTGTTTTGCATGAATTATGGGAAAAAAATGTCTAATGTCTTTGAAATGAGATTTCCAGTTCTCATATTTCACATCAACAAATCCTCCCTATTTGAATTTCCATACGTATTTTAAATATTCTGGAAGAATCTTCTTTTGTTTTGTTGTTTGACTTAGGGCTACTCTGGCTTCAATGATTTCAAGTTAACTGGTCAGAACTGAACATGATCGATTGATTGCCTGTTTGACAATTTCAGAGGCCCTGTTACTATATGTGAGATCAAAGGAAAATACAAGAGCTAGGTGGAAGTTATATATTTTTTCCCTATTTCAACCATATTTTTCTCATGTAGGTGGTGATTTTTGCTTGCTAGCTGGAAATTTTCATAACAATTATAGAAATAAATAAGCATTTATCTATTTCCACTTCTTAGAAATATAAAGTACTACAGATTTTTAAAAATCTCTGTATAGAAAGCACGTTATGAAATTCTGAACTCCCATACTACTTGTTTTCACTTCTGCATACACTTATTCTAATTAGAAAGTTTTTGAATACTGGAAGGGTTCATAGAACTCATCTAGTTTAAATATTTCACTTTAATGAAATAGTTCAGGCGTACAAACAATTTATATGTAATATAAACACCTGTGCACTCAAGATTCAGCCTGAGAAATACAGCACTGAGGATTTGGTTGAAGCTGTCTTGCTTCAACTGTGATGTCTTCCCAATTTCATTAACCTCCATTCTTCCCAGAAATAACCTCTACCATGAATTTCATGTTTATCATTATCGTGCATGTTTATGTGCTTTTGCTGCATATACATATGCTCAAAAATAATAGATGTAATTGTTTTGCATGTTTTTAAACTTGATACATAAAGGGTATCATCCCACAAGTATCTTTCTGCAACCTGCTTTTGCCGTTGCTGCTCCACACTGCATTTTGAGATGCATTCATGCTAACTCAAGTAGCTGTAGGGCATTCATTTTTTTATTTTTACTGCATCTAATATCACAGTATGTGAATATTCTATAAATTATTTGCCCACTTATTTATCCAAAGGTGTTTAGATTATCCTCCCACCCCTTTTTTTTGTTCTTACAAGTAATTCTGCAACAGGTATTTCCCGTACATGTGTAGGGACATAGAGAAGGACACAAGAGTGGAGAGACTGGCTTTTAGGATATGAGACTCATCAGCTGTCACTAATCTGCTCTCTGAAGTTGCTGTACTGTTATATATTCTCCATGGTTTCTTCACCTCCTCGTCAATATTTTGTATCCCTGGACTTACCATTTTTGCCAATTTTATAGCTGTGAAGTGATATCGCATCATTTTAACGTGCATTCCTCTAACAACTAGGGAAATTGAGTATCTTTTTCAGCTGTTTATTAGACATTGAGTTTCCTCTTTTGTCAACTGACTGTTCACCTTCTTGGCTCATTTTTCCTCTCATATTTTCTATCTTTATAGATTTATAAAAAATCTTTATGTACTTGGATACTAATCCTTTCTTGATTATATGCATCACAAATACTTCTCTCAGTCTATGCTTTGACTTTTTTGCTGTGCATACATTTTCAATTTTAATATATCAAATTTAATATTTTTCCCTTATGAACTTCATTTTTTATGTCTTAATGTTTAATAAATCCTCTCTTCCTGTCTACCTAAAATCATAAAGCTATTTCATGCTAAAAGTTTTTAAATTTTGCTCTGCATCTTTAACTCTTTATCCTACACATTTAGGTATAAAGTTGAGAGCTGGTATTATAATTTTTTCACATGCCTAATCTATTGTCTGAATAATTCATCTTTCCTCCCTGCTCTCTAGTGCCACCTGTTATTTATCAAGTTTCCATAAATGCAGGGCTATATTTCTCAGCCCTCTGTTCTATTCCATCAGACTAATTTCTATCCCGGGACCAAAGCAGCATCGCCTCAATTACTGTCATTTTGTATTAAGCCTTAATAGTTCATATGGAAATTCCCCATCTTTGTTCTTCAAAATTGTATTGACAAGTTTTGACTCTTTGCTCTTGCAGATGCATGTTAGAATTAACTTTTCAAGTTCCGTGAAAAACTACAGTGGGCTTTTAATAATAATTACACTAATTTTAGAGCTTAATATACAGTATCGAGTCTCCCATCCAAGAACAGGCATATCTGTTAATTTATTCGGGTTTGCTCTTTAATTTTAATAGATAAGTTAACCATAGGCCAAAAAGTGACTGCTCAAAGTCGCGTAGCCAATTAATAGCAAAATCAGCGGTAGAAGGAAGGTTTCTGGATTCCTTAACAGCTCATACACTGACAAAGGCCTAATTATTTAGTCAGTCAAGAAAGAAGATCGTGGAGTCTTTGCAGCTACTCTACTCACCAGCATGAAAGTGAATCCAACTTCTGGAGTTTACTAGGCCCTTGATAATCAGTGTGGTCAGAGGGCTTGTTAGAAATGCAGAATCTCATCCCTTTCCTGGGCCTACCAAATCAGAATCCTTATTTTTAAAAGATTCCTGGGTTATTGGTAGGCACAATAAGGTTTATGAAATATTGCTTATGAAAATGGAGTCCTGAACTTCATTGCCTTGGCTCTTTTTCTCTAAAAGCTGTCGCAAATGCTAGTAGTAATCTTGACTCATTGACTTGCAGAGGATTCAGGTAAGGAGCATTGAGGCTTCTAGCATGACCCTTAGGGCTCGCTCTTCAACCACAGGCTCTCAGCAGCCATCCTCTGCTCTGCTGAATGAACACCAAAAGTCCAAAATGAGAAGAGATTGTCTAAATATTTATGTACATATATGCAGTCATATTCCTTTAAAGAAAGCAAAATGCTAGGGCTTTTTCTAAAAACAATTTCTCAGGAAGACTGAGGCTTCTTTTGATCTCTGTAGTTACTCAGGAAACAAATATATTTGCTTTGAAATCACTAGCTGCCTCAAATTGGCATTTTGGCTTCTAAATGCCATGGGGGAAAATTCTGTAGAAAAAAGATGGAATAGTGGGGAGACAGAAGCACAGAAGATTCCGTCTTTAAACTAAAACAAAGAAGAACGATCAGACGATTTTTTTCAAGTAGTCATATACTATTCATGTTAATCTCAGTTGAGCCGCCTTCTTGTTTAACTACTACAGCAGCCAGTTATCTACAGGGGGAGAGAAAAAAAAAAAGGTGAAGAGAGGAGATTAAAAAAAAAAAAAAAAGTGAGATCCCTGTAATATCACCTCGAGCCACTAGGGGTATCTTTGTACCATTTTTCATCCTGCACCGATTTGGAGTAGAAACCTATATTAGGGGAAAACCAGGGTCCTCGGCATTTTTTTGCGAACAGTGCACCCAGAATCCAAAAAGATTTTAAAAAAGAAGAAAGAAAGAAACCACAGTTCTTTCCGTCACCCGGACGGGGCTGCGAAATCGCTCTACTGGACATCAGCGCCGAGGATTCATTTTTGAGGTCAATTTCCAATCGAGATAAATCTATTGGATTAGTAGGATTATCTGATTGCAGCTGAAAGAAGTAACGTTGTTTGACCATTTGTATTTCTTGCCTGATGGTCGGATTTATATGGAGGTGGCTTTGGGTCCCGAGGATTCTGGATCCTGGTTGCATCTGGAGAGAAGAAAGGATCAATCGACACGTTTTGGAAGTGTCCGTGGGTGAATAAAAGGGGGGGCGGGGGGCGCAAAACTGGTGTTGCGGCTGCTTAAAGAAGGAAAAAAAAATGAAGCATCTTGAATTCTGAAACAAGAATTACCGAGTGCTCGAGATTCCCAAAAAGCGCCTAGAAACTGGTAAATACTTTGACCAATTCAGCTTGAATTTGACGGCGAAGTGTTGGAGAAACTGTCTCCTTGAATTATTGGAAGGGGACTGGGGGAAGATGAAGGGGCTTCGTCTGTGGATTTAGCTTGCTGAGGGTAAGTTTGGGGGTCTTTTATTGGGAGGGGGCTGCCTGGGTTTGTGTGCCGCTGCGCCGAAGGGGCTGCGGTCGCGGTGCCTGTGAAATGGGAAGAGAAGGGGGGATGAAAACCACCTCACGCATCTCCCGGCGGATCGCTAGGGAGCTACTACCTAGATCGTGCTTAAAAACCTTATTTTGTGGCGTCGATGAGGAAGCCAAGCAATCCTCCAAGCTCTCAACTTTGCATTGAAAGTCTCTCTGTCGGGAGATCCCTCTTGGATCCAGTGCTTTCTCCTAGTGATACTTTAAGGAGAGGAGGCAGCGATGCCTTGGAAAACCTGCATGTGGAGGGGAAAAGCCCGAGTAGAAATCGCTGCTGCCTCGGCGGAGGTTTCGTGGCTGTCTGGGCTTCTGGGGGAATTTTGCAGGGGAAAGTGGCTGTTTTCATGTTGTCTCGTTCTCCCTCCCTTTCCTTCTCCCTTCCCCCTTCCCGCCTCCTCCTTCTCTCAGCCGAACACTAAAGGGTTACAGGGTCACTGCATCGGATAGAGACAGTAGGAGTGGGTGACTGGCCACACATGTTGTCTTGTAATTCACTTGCACGACTTTGCATAATACAGTCCGAGGTAACTTTCTTCAAGTTGGACGAGTCCAGGAAGGCGTTGCAGCCTTTCTGCCGCGGGCCCAGGCTGGCGAGTGCGCCAGGCAGCCGGCTGCATTTCTGATGCATCCTACCCCGGCTGCCTCGCCACTTACTGGCTTTTCTCTCCGACTGAGCGGTGCGCGCGCGTTCCCGGACATTTTCTTGCTGCTGAATTCAGGGAAATTCTTTTTTATTTTTTTAATTTTATTTTGTAGCTCTTAAGAAAAACTCATCTTTATTTGCGGCAGCAAAATCACTTTCAGCAATTGTAATGAAAATTAATCACTCAAATGAGTGAATGTTAATTGACTTAGGAAACTAAAAGTCGCTTTGGAATCCAGAAAAGCATATTATTTTGAACCACTTTTGGAGTCCACATAGGTTCAGAACAATTACCTATAAAGAAATGATTTATTTAAAATATGTATATAGGTATGTTAAATAGGTAATGAACACCGGCCCCCCATATACCTTCTGACACCTCAACATCATAATTTTAGTTGGCTTTTTCTATTTTATGGCCAATTCGTTAAATTTTGAAGCTTGAGACATTCAAATGCATTCGAATAAAATGGAAATAGATAATTGTTAAGATATAAAATAATTTAATTTTGTACAATTTCATCTTTTAAAGAAAAGCATCAAACGTTTTTTCAGGGGTTTCTGTTTACAGATTATGAAATACATGTAGATACCGCTATTGTTTTAGCATTGAAGCCTCTTCATTATATTCATATTGTATATTTCTTCATATAATGAAGAAAGAAAACTCATCGAAAGGCAACTCTTCAATGTCATCTGAAGCACTGTGGTCCTAGTACTGATTTCAGGAATTCCGGATCCATCAGACATTCTGATTTTAAAACAAAAGCCAAACTTTCTTCCTGGATTTGCGTGTGTATGTGTGTTTCCTAAACGTAAATTCTGAAACAAGCACAATGCCGTTCCTTTTTCTTTTTTAAGATTAAATAGCAAAATATAAAACTTTTGTCTCCCAAGAATTCTATAGTGGAAAATTTAGATACTTCCTATTTCTGCAGATTTTGTGTAAGTTTGTCTAAAGAGGAAAAAGTAGAAAGACGTCGTTTCTACAAGCCCAATTGTTAGTTTTAAGGAGGTATCTGAGAGGCTGGGTTTACCTTTTTTTTTAAGCAGCTCCAAGTCACATGGTTAACGTGCAGAGTGAACTAGAGGAATGGATGTTCTGTGTGTTGGTACATTCTAGCCACTGATCCTAGCCACACAGTCCAGGAATATTTAACATCTTTTTTCAAAGTTTAAATTAATAAAAAAAAGACAGCTAGCAAATAATGTATTAGATGATAATCGTAAATAAATATTGAAGGTGAATGGCAGGTGGGCTGGGACTTCTCTTTTTAGGCTAGTAGAGAATATAATGTTGATATAAAAGTAGATGGCGAATATGAAACATGAAAAAGGACATCCTCTTCTAAGTTAATTTGCACATTTCACAACCATTGAACCAGTGGTCATGGGTGTGCCATAGTGCTAAAGCAGAAGACTCTGCTTAAAGTGCCCTTGTCATGGCTGAACAATATTTTTCTCTGTCAAGAATAATCAATACCTTCTTCTCCCTTGTTCCATTCTGTTTTGGCAGTGAAAATCCAAAGGGGGAAACTTTGGCTTACTGTTTGGTTTCTACAAGCAGTTCCTACACAAAACTTTGGTAAACTTTGTAGGTAGTAGATCCACTTCGGAACGTCAATACAATGGAAATAAAAATAAACAAAATTACACACCACAAAAGTTTAAAGCTGGAGCCAGTAAGTGAAGGAAGTACCCACTTACATAAATACTCTCCACTAGTAGAATGGATCACTTTAAGAACTATTGAAAGACCTGAAGAGTTCACTTAGAAAATTAATTACATTTTGCTCTACGTTACCCAAATACATTTTTTTTGGTCATGATTCTGAAAAAGAACATGGTGGCCTTTATCAGTTCCAGTTTTGCTTCAGAATAACACAAAATGTGGTAGTTTGAGGTAAAGGGATGGAATCTCTCAATTAGCCCTGAAAATTGCAGGCACAGTTCCTAATGTATGTGCCAAGAAATAGCAGTGGATTCCCCAAAGCTTATCACTGTGGAAAAAGTGATGTTGTATTCAGTGGAGCTCTGCTTGACAGCTGCCCCTCTCCCTCAAAAGCCTCTCCTGAGTTCTAACTGGCCTCACCTTTGGGAGCCAACACATTTGCTGCAGCTTCATTCTATGATTTTGAGAGAGTTAAATACAGCTAAATGTTATTCTGCATTAACTGATTTTTTTAAAGGAAATTACTACACACTCTTAATTGAAACCAAAATAAAAAGGGTACTCCTTTTTTAATGATTTGTTGAAATTTAATACATGGCATCCCCAAATGCAAATCTTCCATCTCTTTTGCTTTATTGAGAAACGAAAAAAAATTGTTTCAGCTGATATAGCATTTTAATTTTTAATACTCAAATTTGCAAAGCCCAGAAAAATAAAAAATTAACATAGTGAATACTTGTGATGAATCCAGGGCATCCTTTTAAAAGATAATTCAAAACGTTTTGAAATAGTTAACCTTTTAATCTTGTGGAATAGCAACGTTCTCAACTGTTTTTAAGAAGAATGATTCCTTACCAGTAACAAGTGTGATCATTTTGTTTTGTTATTAATGAAATCATATTGACAATGTTAAATATTGCTGTGTTGCCATAAAAGGACATGAATTATCTCTGCCCACAGGAATCCCTGCCCCCGCACAGGAAAAACCACACCGATTTGGTAGCAAACCTGTGTGAAAGAGAAAGACTGCCAACTTTAAGCTTAACTGAAGTCAGAGAAAACTAGTAAATCACTCCAGGCATTTGAAATTATTAGACATTAAACTTTTGGGGGATTTTATATGAATTCTTTTTATAACAGTCAATATAATCTCTTCTGTGCCTATTTCCGTTGCGTGTAAGAGAAATTCTAGTCAATGGCAAACCGTTTTACTGCTGCCATTACTGCAGACTTTACAGATCAGAGATGTGTCAGCGTGTTAGCTTTAGCAGTAATGCCTCTTTTGTGTGAAACCTTATGGGCCTTGCAGGCACTCTCTCATCCTGACACTCATAAAACGTTCAAGTCCTCATATTTATTATTAAATTTTCTTCCTGTATATAGCAACAGAGCACTTCAATATATGAATGTGTAGCCAAAAAATGACAGGCAAGCATGAATGGGACTAATGAGTTTTAATAATACACATATTAAGGACTGCTAAAGGAAGTTTAATTAAGAAAAACAAGTTGAGCATGAAATTCATTTTGGAACAAATGCAAGTTAAGTTACTGCTATAGATGTAAAATCAGAAACCACGGGGAGACATCACAGGAAATAAAATTCCAGGCTGAGACTAGACCTACTTAAAGCAGTTGACATCTTAAGACCTGCCTTTAGCTTGGTGAGCTTGGGTTTGACTTATGAAATCGAAGAATATATACTTTTTCAGTGTTTTCACTTTTCTCTGGTTTCTATAGCAATTTTAGTTTAGTATTTTAACTGCGTATCCAGCTACACTTTTGTACATAATATGAGCTCCCTTGATTCGGGCCACACAGTAACCTTTCCTTTTTCTGTAGCCTACTTTTCTAATACCACATATGTCTGCAGTTAGAGCTAACTGCCCAAGCCCTTGCCATCCCCTTAGGTATGCGGTGCTTCAGTAAGAGCTGCTTATGGATCCATTTACCTGTACCTATAATTCTGTTTAATTTTGGCATAATTTAGAAAATAGGTAGATTTCTTTATTTGCTTGCTTACTTATTTATTTGGTGGACGTCATGGATGTGGGTGCAGAAGTTGGGGAGGAGATGGAATATTTGGCAAATATTTTCTTAGAATGTGGTTTTCTTACATTTTGTCTGTATCTAACTAACATAGATACATTCTGGAAAGAGTGAAGAAGTCAGGCAGTAATATGAAGGTTTTATATATGTTCTTCAACTGCCTTTTTGGAAACATCCAGTTGATACACTAATTTATTCTTCACACAGATGTTTGGCATCACTTATGTGTAACAGTAGTTTTTTCTTCCTCAACACACTCAATGAATGTTGAGTCTTCAGGAAAAAAGAGGTTCGTTGTCACATTTCAAAATGAATTGAAAATTCTTGTTGCCTTTTTAAAAATAGTTATGGTGAATACTTTCATATTGTCATATGGCATACTCACTATGCTTGGAAATTCAACAAGGTCACACATGAAACCAATGAATATTGATTGGCTAAAAACCAATTTGGGATTATCACTAGCATAAGTTTCCCTGATAGGACAACCATTCCTTTTATGACAGAACCGACCAGGACAACATTGATTACTGCATATGACATCGACCAACAGTTGTCACAATACTCGTACCTGAAAATAATACTTGAGCCATTTAATAGTTAACCACAAAGCTAAAAGGAATAAAGGTTCACTTCAGTAACCATTATGTTTCAAGTCAGGGCATCTGTCATTTTTGATTTAAGTCTATATTACTTAGCTGTCCAAAACTTTACACACAAGTGACAGTGTTATCTATCCTTTTTCTGACGGGTAAAAAAAAAGTCACCAGTTTCATTACCTCTTTAACTGTGCCAAGTGTTCTAATGCATATATTAGTATGAGATGGATGCCAAAAGTTCCTATTATTTACAGCTGTGGTCTTTAGTAATAACATCTGAGGAGCTATGGAATATAGGAAGGTAAAACATTTTGCTTACTGAAACAATACAGTAGTGGTGGTCTCTGTAACCTCCTGGATGGCAGGGATTTCTGTCTGATTTTTCAAGTTGTGTGTGTTTCTCTCTAGCACCTAGAACAGTGCCTGGCACATTACTGTGACCAATAAGTATTTGTTAAATGAATGAAGAGAGCTGGTTCGGGCCTTGGGTGCTAACAACTAAATATGGAACCTCTTGCTTCATCCTTGGTGTCTTCATTTTTGCTTTTAATTTTTTCTTAACATAAATCAGTTGTTATTTGAATTGGTAGATATTTTGAAGTTGTATTCAAAATTCCAAAGGTAGAAAGTAATATATTTAAAAGACTGAATTTTAATGAAAAACAAATAATAATCGAAACTTTTTAGTAATTTTTGTATATGGTTTATTTACTTTATTTCAGTAAATTATTTTATCGAGACTTACAAGTATAATAGGATTATTTATGGTTATAATTTACCAAAACATACATTAGAGTTATTTTCTGCTGTGAAGAAAATGTGATATCTCAAGGGTCTCTGGAAGCACTAAAAATTATTTCAAACTCTTAGAACGTGGACGATAAGGTCTAAAATATAATGAATTTTGGTGTTTTGGTCATTATTTAAGACTTTTTCCTTTTTTAACACTTTATAATTTCAAGCTTCCTATTATTCAATTTTATTTAAATGGTGAATTCTTTTAGCATCTTATATTCCATGTGTATATTAAATTCTTGTGAATATCTATTCATTGATGTTCTGTTACACAAATGGCCCATGAATAGAGCATTGTTTTGAATTTTCTTATTGTTAGTATTAATAGAACTGTAATTTGAAGGGAAAATATAAGATGTGCATATCTGAAGAAGATTGCAATTGTAATATTCTTTCCCCTTTGGGGCACTAGTTGAGCTCTAAGCCAGGTCAGGAGTGACAGGAAGCCATTATTGTTTTTGGGGGCCTTACGTGAAAAGAGTCGGTGGTCTTAGTCCAGTTCCTAGTAGTCAGTTACTCCTTAAACAATAGTCACTATAGTATTTGCCAATTCCAGCAGAAGCCTGGAACTGAATGGGCACAAAGGTTTAACTACCCCGTCTCTGCTAATCATCCTCCAAGGGGTCAAGATTGACACACCCTGGCACAGGGCCACACTGAGAAACTTAGCACTGCCTCTGCCAAAGTTGCAGCTATTCTCTGGCAACAAGGGATTTTTTAAAGAGGACTTTAATTAATCAGGGCACCAGGAGTGGCAATTCTCCACTCTTCCCAGACACAGCAGCTCACTAGAAACAAAAATAAGCTTAAATAGTGAATTGAGAATGTAGCACTACTCCTCAGCTGTACTATCTTCTCTATAAAGATACTGACAGGCATAATTAAGTTGCTTCTGGAAACAATGACTTGTGACCCAAAGGTGGCCCCTTTCAGGCAAAAACATCAAAGTAATATCAAGGGAAGTAATCAGCTCTACCTGGCTGTCTCCCCTGAGCTCTTGAGTGATTATTCATTTTTTTCTGGGGAATCACAGTGTCATCAATTGGTTTTAAAAATGTGTCTTGCAGTATTTTTCATGTATATTAAAATTGTTGCCCTTGCTTTTTTTTTTAAAACCTCCTGTCTTGTCAATTCCTGCCCCTCACCCCCTTCACCTTCTTGTTCATTTTGAAGTCAGGATTCCCAAGTAGGTTTTAGATTTAACACTTAATATTTGGAGATTCTATGTGATAGTAGGTTCAGAGTGACAGAAGATAAAACTTATTTTATATAGTTAAATGCTAAGTGGCTTGTTTCAGCTGCCCCTCCCCCCCCCAACAAAACAAACAGGAAACTCTCCAATATTTAGCCATTTGTTGTAATGACGGTCATAGCAGAAATGTTCAGTTGTGGAGTGCAGAAGGAAATGCTATCACTTTGATCTCTTTTTCTTTGTGTTCTCAGAAAAGCTGTTATGGCATCTTAGAATCCCATTTTTGCCAAACAATAATGGAATTAGCCATAGTCTATATGGTCATCCATGCACATGCCTGCATGATGAGGGATTTTCATTATACCTTACTTTGTTTCCACCTCATCTCTGTTTTACCCCCTCTTGCTGCAACTCTAATTAAGATAATGCCTTCACAGAGGTCAGGCATCACAGATGGATGGATAAATAAAATCTGAGGGTAGGGTTAACTGATGAAAGATAAATATAATGAATGAATGGGGTATTCATTCCAAAAATATTTTCTGATGACCTACAATGTAATGAATTGTTCTGGAGATAGTTATTAAAAATCAACTATTCAAAAGCCACAGCCTCTATTCTCGAAGAGTAAGGCTAATCTGATCATGTCATTTTTGTGATTATAATTCTTCTCATCAGACTTGGGATAAGATCTCACATCCCTCAAATGGCCCAGAAATTCTTGAATTGTCAGCTCCTCTCTAGCCTGATGCCTCACCCTTCTGGCAAGTTACACTAATCTCTTTGTTCTTGGAGAGCCCTAGACTTCACAGCATTCGGGTCTCCTCTTGCCTCTGCCTGACACACTTTGTCCCCAGGTCATCACCTACCAACTCCTACTCATCCTTCAAAACCCAGTTTACAGATCACTTCTTCAGGAATATCATCCTTCCAACTCCAGACTCATTAAATCTCCCCTCAGAGTACCCTGCATTAACATTTTTGGCAATGCATTTATGACTAAATAGTTATCTATGTGATTTATTTACATAAAGTTTGTCTTCCCCATTGAACTTGAGTCTCTGTGAGAATCAGCACCATGTCTATCTTGTTCATGTTGACCTCTTCAGTGCCTGGCACTAAATAAGGTAAGAATGCAAGAATAAAGAGGGAATCTGAGCTTACAAATTACTGTGATTAAAAGTACTACAAGTTCAGTTACAAGAAAGGTAACAAGTGCTTTGAGAGTTGAGAGAAGAGAGTGTTTTTGTGGTTGGAAGGAACTGGGAAGGAAGTACTACCATTGGAGCCAGGCCTAGAGCGATGCTAGCTGGGTCCCTCCAGGCAAAAACTGATGGGGAGAGTATTTTCCATGGAGGAAGATCTTGGTAAGCAAGTTGCTGTGTGCTGTCTTCCATTAATATTGGGTTTTTGCAAAGATAGTTTGCTACAGGTATAACCTCTGTGATGTACTCCTGATTTTTCCTTGCTGTTCTTTAAAATTATTTTCTTGGTAGAATTTTTTCACCTATCACTGTCAAATTTTAGTTTGCCATTTCTCCTTAACATTCTATTTTCTCAGTTATTTTCTTTCATCACTGGAGAGGTTCATTTAGAATGGAAGTAGCCCAAGGAGGAAGAAGAAAAATAGAACCACTTACGTTTTCTGCAGAGGAAGGGACACTGGGATGTGACTCTGGAAACTATTGAGGCCTGCCTACCCTTTCTCCTACAAGGAGGGTCTGAATAAAATTATCTTTAGAGTCTATTAATTCTTCTGCCTTATCTCTTTCTATTTGTTGGAACTTGCTACATGGAGATGGAACTCTGTTACACGGAGATAGTAATGATCTCTACTCATGGTATTGAGAGAAGATTAAATGAGACGATGCAGTTAGCTTAGTGTTTGACCCTAGTCCATGCTCATTGGTGCTAGCCATTAATCAAGTTATTAATTAATGGTGGTCATTGCAGAGTATACGTGTCACCACATTAGTTCTCAGTGGCTACTTGATGGTATGGCCACAACATGGGCCATGGCATCCCTTGAACCTCTACATGATCAAGGCCTTGAACTTCACTATTCTCATCTCAGAGTAGACCCTTTGTAATCCTTGGTTCTAGTTCTTTCTTATGTTTTCTCCTTGTACCCTTCTGCTTACCTTCCTACTGAGTTTTAGTTAATCTATTCAACCCTAGAATTACCATTTCTCACAACCTTTCCTCCTTGAAATTAGACCATTCTTGCCTTGCTTATCCCCAGTGCTAACTTCTGTCATTTACTTTCTTCCCTAGGTCATAGAATGTTGCTAGAAAGTCTCAATACCACACTATTTGGAGCCGCTCCAAATTATGCCTATTAATTAACCCTGGCAAGCTGATCAGCAGCCTTTTTGTTTCCCTCCTGTTGGTGTCCTATGTTTTTCAATCTCCTCAAACCCTCAAACTGAGCATATGACTTCACTGAGTTAGTCTTCTTGGGGAGCGAAACAAAATGTCGTGGATCATGAAGGTTCAGGGCATGTTCTTTGGGGCTAGGTAGTTCCCAGCGTGTTGCTTGGATCTGCCTTTTCCTATCTTTGTGGCCTTAAGAAAGTTATTAACCACCTGAAGCCTCATTTTCCTCACCTCAAATAAGAGTAGTTGACTTAGAAGTTTGTTGTGAGGACTAAATGACATGAAGCGTGTAAAGTACTTAGGACAGAGCTTGGTGATCTATAATATTAGTTGCTTTTGTTGTCATTTTCACATGAATGTGGATGCATTCAGGTATACTTCAAACTGAACATGAAAATAAAATTGTTTCTGGTTTCTTTCCCATCAGTTCATTCACTAAGGTAATGGTTTCCACACCTTTGTGATCACACAATCCTGTTTTTGATAACTACACAATAAAACATATAAAATATATACATATACTTCCACATAAATATCTCTATCAACAGATTGCAAAATATATGGTAAAAGAGACATTAAAAGATAGGAAAGATAAAATAAGTATTTTTTAATATCTTATACATCTTGATGCCTTCATTCCGTCATTATCTCAAGACACAAGGATTCTTAGGGCACGATTCACAGCTAATGAAAGATATAAATCTGTATTTCAAGCCATCTTCTTAATGTTTTGAAATATTTTTGCCTGACTTAGTTATAGATGATTAGATAGTCGTTGCTTTTAGTCTTGTGGTATAGCCAAAGAAGAGCTTATACTAAAAGTAGGAGAAGTTTCCTTTCTGTTTGTTTCTTGCTCTTATGATTACATTACTAGTATTTCCTTTAATCTATATTTGTCTTGTGGGTAAAATTTAATCCATTAGTCCATTTAGTCCATTTTGTGAGGGTTACTTTAATTGCAACATGATGAAAGACGTATAAATCTACTTATGCAGTGATATAAAGTCTAAATCATCGTTGAAGAGGAACAATAACAACAACAAAATGCCACAGCTGACAAGCCTACCATGTTACAGAACTGCCTACTTCCCCAAGAACATCTCAGGTGCTCTATGCATCACACAACTATGTGAAGACACTGGTATTAAACATATATTCATATTCATAAAGCTTAATTTCTTTCTCTTTTTGCTTTATGTAAAAAATTACAATACACAGAAGTTCAACAATTTGCTTCCTTTCTCTTGTCTGGTCATCCTGCGGTGCGGTATGAACACACTTCTTTGGAGACCCTTGCTCCTCAGTACTGCCAGTCTAATTTTCTTGTGGATAAATTTGATAATACTCTTCCCCTGCTAGGAATATTTAATGGCTTTTCATCATCCAGTGAATAAAATCCAAACTCTTTAGCCTTTTAATGAAGGGCTTGCTTGATTTGGCTGAAACCTGCCTTTCCAGTCTCCTCCACGGCCCAACCTCATTTACTTTGTGTTCTGGCCAAACTAAACTGTGCCTTCAAAGGTGACTTCTTTTCTTTCTGTCAGAGATCAGGTTTTCCAGGGAAAAAATAAAAAGACTCTGAGATGGAGGTTTGCCTGGAGGAAGTTTATCAGATCATGCCATTGGGAAAAACACCTGGGAGGTAGTTAGGGAATCACAACCAACTCCTCCCTCAGCCCCTTTCCACAGGGAGCTTTGGTGTGGGGATGGTCTCTCAGAGTCAGTCTGCCTTGAGGCAAGAAACCAGGCCCTTCTACACTGGTGTGGACCAGTCATTGGAATGTGAGCTTCCCCCAGGGAGTTTGAGCACCACAGTACCCACTACATATCCTTTTCACTGTTTCTAGAATGTACCCTCTGCCAGGCATTTCTTCATCAGTGTTTGTCCAAATCCTATTCTTTGAGGCCCAGCTCAAATCTCCTTGATTCATGAATTCTTTCCTAATCCACTAACTCAAGGTAGACCTGTCTCTTCATTTAAAGCCTAACAACATTTTGTATGAATGCATTTGTTTGTTTATTCATCCAATTTTTAATTACTTTCTATGTGAATTAATCACACATTGGTTACTTTAAGTGTTCAGTTATGGAAAGGACTCACAAGACTCAAATAGTTTATACTCATTGCACAGGATGCATTGGATGGAGTCTCGAAATCTCAGACTCAGGCCTCTTTGTTCTCCCATTGCTTGGTCACATGGGATACCGTGTTGTTTGGGATCTGGAACCACCATCAAATGTGCATGTGAAACATCTTGGTATAGAATGCCCCAAATCTGCTGGTGGTCAGGTTTTCTTAGAGTGAGCTGGTTGCAAAAGTACATTCCAGCTACATAGCCAGCTTTGGCCATTGAAAACTGCCACACTTCACTGAAAGCAGTTATGAAAGCAATTATTATTAAATTATTATTACTGAATCCAATTGTTATTACTAAGCCATGATGACAAGCTGATATGTTCTGACTTCAAAACAACTCACAGGCTCATAGGTACAAAACATTATTTATCTTTAGTTAATACAGTCAATCTTCATTATTCCTGGATCTGTGCTTGCAAATTTGACTATTCACTAAAATTTATTTGTAACCCCAAAGTCAATACTCAAGTGCTTTTGCAGACATTCATAGACATGAGCAAAGCAGCAAAAAATTTGAGTTGCCCTACGAGAACATTTCCAGCTGAGGTCAAGCAAGGTGATGGTCTGCCTTCTTGTTTCAGCTCTCATACAGATATGAACAGAGGGTGGAGATGATAGAGGCAGTGCAGCGTGGGGCAAGAAGCTCCAGCTCTGAGCCCAGTTGCAGGGAGTTTGAATTCCAACTCTGGCACTTGTTAGTAGGGTGGCCTCAGACAAGTCATTTAATGCTTCTGAATCTTGTTTTCTCTTTTGTAAAATAAAGAAAATAGAATCTACTAGGATGGATTGTTTTTAGAGTTTGAGATCATAATTTATAACTTGTGAAATATGTATTTATATATATATTTGTGTATATGAATGCACAAGCACATGTACACATATGTATACACCTGTATTTCCCTAGGAGCTATGGATCCCTGTTCCCCAATTCAGTGTTTGTGGTGACTTTATAGAACAGAGCCAGAGTAAATAACAACAACCAATTTTTTTTTTCTTTTTTTGAGGAAGATTAGCCCTGGGCTAACTACTGCCAATCCTCCTCTTTTTGCTGAGGAAGCCTGGCCCTGAGCTAACATCCGTGCCCATCTTCCTCTACTTTATATGTGGGATGCCTACCACAGCATGGCGTGCCAAGCGGTGCCATGTCCGCACCCGGGATCCGAACCTGCGGACCCCCAGCCGCTAAGAAGCTGAACGTGCGAACTTAACTGATGCGCCACTGGGCCGGCCCCTACAACAATCAATTGTATAGCATTGGCCAAGCTCCTGGAAGCTCTGGTGATAAGCATGCCGTCAGGTTAGATCAGCTGAGATTTATCCCTATCTGCCCTATGTTAAGGAGTTTCACACAGATTTTCATGATGGATATAAAGATATTTTAAAACAACAACAACCCCAGATCCTTGCCCTTGAATAAGAATTTCACTAGGGAGGAGTTGAGTTCAACAATGGAACAAATAAAAACAAATAATAAAACCAAACAAAGTAGAAAATAAATGGGTAATGTTGGAAAAAAGGCACATACAATGCTATGTAAAGTTAGAAGTCAGAGACTGTCTTCTGGGTCCTACCCCTCCATTTGTTATGTATTTATTGAACACATGTCACATTCCAACCTGCATTAGAGCCATTTTTCATGTGACTTATTCCTTTACAATATTGTCGCTACCTGGGAGCAATGATTAGATTTCACTTGTCTTTAAATTCTAATATTTAGCATACTAGCTTATACATTGTAGATAACCAATAAGTGTTTGTCGAGTGAATGAAAGATTGGATGAATGTGGCCACCCACCATGATTATCTTATGTTCCAGGCAGTTCTACTTTCTCCATCATCATCTCTTTGATCTGGGTCACTCAAGAGCGAACTAGTTGATGGACCAGCTATAATGATGAATTAACGCAAGTGAGATAATATATTCCCATTTATGATGACTTTTAAAATGTTATTTGTTTTTTATTTTATTTCTCTCCGTGGAATTACATATGCTTTAACCCAAAGGGAGGACTAATGGAGGAATTTGTGAGCTAGTATCTCCACTAACCGCAAAGTCGGATGAAGCTAGTCCTTTTTTTGCTTGATATGCTGAATAAGACTTTTCTGACCTCATTGTTTTAATGTGTTTATGATAAAATGCTTCAAACATATGGAAAAATACAGAGAATTCCATAACAAAGGTGTGTGTATGTATTTCCCAACCCTATCAAATCTTAGATTTGTAAAACTTGCTGTAGTTAATTAATTGTGGTCTTTGAAGGGCTCACCACAGGTTATCAATCTTAGTGCCAATTCATTAATTAATACTATTAACCAAATATCCTGTTACTCCATGTTTGTGTGTCTGTGAAAGATGTAGAGTTTCTTTTGCATATTTAAGCTTTATTTAAATAGCATTTTACTGTACCCAACCTTCTGCAACTTGCTTCGTTCAAAAATTTTGAGATTTAACCATGTTGATATATTCAGATCTAGGTACTTTATTTTCACTGAAGTATAGTATTCCAATTTGTGCATATATCATAATTCATTTATCAGTATCTCTTAATGGACATTTAAGCTGTTATGAAGTTGGGATTTTTTTCGGTTACTTATTATTTTAACACGATTTTGTGTAAACACTTATGAGCAACCAATCACTGCATTCAGTGTAAAGTAAAAGAGGTAAAAAATATCACAAAATGACATCTAAGCTCCCCATAGGAGTGGGGTAGACCATTTAAATTTCTCCGTTTCTGTGAAATTGCCGGAGTATTTACCTAGACTCTATCTTCTGAAGGAACATAAAACACTTTTACAATTCAATTTTAAATGCAGTAGGATCAATTTTTTAAAAGTGTTAATTGTGAGTTGAGAGACTGTATCGTGTCTAGTGATCAAGAGGATGCCCTTTAAATCAGATGCCAAAGGGCTTCTGGATCTGCTATTGATTAGCTGAGAGGCCTTAGCCAAAGTAGTTAACCTTTTTAAGTCTCAGTTCCTCATGAGTAAAAAGAGGATAACTGTTGAACCCATTTTATAGGGTTGCTGTAAATGAGATGTAAATGTATAAAAGCTAAGGGTTTGGCTTATACTAAGGTAGCACCAATATATAGGGAAAAAACTCTGCCAACAAATTTGAGAGTTTTTGTGTTTAGGTATCTATATATGCCTAAATATATTTATATGTATATATAAAATATGTATATTTAAAATTTCAGTAATTAAACAAGCCATATTTTTACATTAGCCTTTGACAACTGTCATTATTATAATAGTGACTTCTGAAAAACCTTTGGGGTCAGTACTCTAGTTCTCCATACTGGTAAGCCCATGTAAAAATGGGATATTTTTATAACCTGAGAAGCGAAACATTATTAGAATTTGAGAATTCACCATGGCGTGCAGAATTCTAATCTCCACAATTTGTGTTAAAGGAGCATATCAGTGGAAAACAGGAGCCTCTTTATTTTTATCACAGTTAAGGATTTGTAGTACAAAAAGGAGTGTTATTTTGTTAATACCCAAACAAGTACTTTTTATATTAATGGGATATCTACTATGTAAAGGAGAACTTCTGGAAATCGCTGTTCTTGAAAATTGGCTGAATAACAAATGGTGGTGGAGACTTTTAAGACCTCACCACAGGTTCTCTATTTTAGGTATCAAATGTGCTTTTTAACACCAAAAGGTGACTAGGAAAGACTCAGTCATGCGGTGACCCACCACGATTCTGCATAAGAGTGAGCATAATATACTTTTAACAGAGGAGGGTTTGTGTAGCTAAGTCTTTCATACATGCTGGAGTTCGGGGCATGAATGGGATGATCTAAGCCCATCTTTTGTATGTTAATGTGCTTTCACAGCAAAGATATTTGAATTAACGCAGACTGAGTATTCTTGAAGAAAGACATTTATCTCCTTATTGCCTTCTGTGATGGATTGTTCAGAGCTAAAGGAACACCAGGCTTGAACCAAATCTCCTGCTGCCCTATATAGTTTTTACAATCACCCTTTCAATAACACAAAGTCAGTGCCGCCACACTGCCCAACCAGCATTTCTTCGGGAATCTTCCCACAATATGACAGAATAGAACCATCTGTAATACAAATCAACACTATTATTTTCAAAGTAAGCCCTTTTAAAAGGCTGCTTGAACAAGAAAAGACAAATTTACCCATGTGTATGCCATTTTGCAGTTAATGTAAGATTACACTGTGAATTGCACTGCACTGGATGTTACATTTTATCCTGATGCATTTTAAGTTGAACTGGGTAAACAGTGTTAGATGTTTGATTAGTGTTGATATGCAAGATGCCATGATTAGGTAGATTGTTCTTTTAAATTACCTCACTTTTGTTGTATTCTCCCTTTGATCTCTAACAGATAGTGAGAACAAAATTTGTAATTTAAAATATATTGACTGTTGACTTTGACTCAGAAATTAATTTTCACGTTGCAAATTTACTGGTATATAAAATATATAGCTAGATGGTAAAAAAAAAAAAACCCTTTAGTCTGCAAAAAATGATGCCAACTTCTCTCTTTTCCAAATTGTGTCTAAATCCATTCTATCTTTTAAATTCTTGAATCTTAATTTAAGATAGAAGACCTGTAGCCAATGATTTTATGCAAACTTTTGAGAAACAGCAAGGAGGTTGACCTTGTAAGGTAGTTGCACTTAAATGATCATAGTTGAACTAGTATCAGTTTTCTTTTCTAACATTAACTTTGTTTTTTCTATATAGCATTGGATTGGGGAGCGCCTTTTAATATATATTGTCATTCTTACAGAGTTTGTTTATATTCCACTAATTCTCTACCAATATTTTTAAAACAGCTATCTACTATTGAATTCTAATTTTTAGCATGTTTGCTGATTAATTCTGAGGTTCCTTGAAGTGATTGAAGACTGTCAATAAAGGAAAAATTTTACACATAACCTTCAGCATTTTAAAATACTGTACTATGAAATGTTCCTGAAACTGTGTATTTTGACAAGGCCTGCTGACACTTAAATATGTATACAGTCAGCAGGCAAGTTTCTCAATAATCTAATAATCAGTTATTTCACCTGTCATCTTATATCAAACCGTAATTTTCCTATAATAGTATTCAACTTCCCTGACTCTCACCATTATTAATGTATTTCTGTAGCTTATAAAACATCTGGTTATCACTCTGTCTATTTTAGCTTGTTTGTGCTAATGATTTATTTTCATTTTCTCTAGGATATAGACCTGCAGCTAACTGGATTTGATTTATAAGAGGGAAATCTACAGTCAATGGCCACTCTCGCCACGTTGCTACTATGGAAAAGAGAATGATCAATAGGATATGGTCTGATAAATAGTGATGATTGAAGATGCTGCTTCAATACATGTGAAATCAATGGGAGATACTGGCTGCGTGAAGAGCTTTCTGAGCTTTTCTTGACAAGCTCGCCTTTAAGAAATCGGAGGTGTATTCTACCATTACACGGTCTTTCTCAAGTGGCTACAAATACCTCTGCCTCACTGTAACCAGACAACTACACAACTAATGTGGGACCATGGCACTGCCCAGATGCACGTGGCCAAATCACGTTTGGAGAGCAGTGATAGCGTGCTTGGTACACAGGGGATTGGGTGCTTCATTGACTCTCTGTGTCTTGGGATGTTTGCTTCAGGCTGCCCATGTGCTCTCACAAAAATTGGATGATGCAGACCCGTTGGTGACTACCAACTTTGGCAAGATAAGAGGGATTAAGAAAGAGCTCAATAATGAAATTTTGGGGCCCGTTATTCAGTTTCTTGGGGTTCCGTATGCAGCCCCACCAACAGGGGAACATCGTTTTCAGCCTCCAGAGCCACCATCTCCCTGGTCAGATATCAGGAATGCCACTCAATTTGCTCCTGTGTGTCCCCAGAATATCATTGATGGCAGATTGCCTGAAGTCATGCTTCCTGTCTGGTTTACTAATAACTTGGATGTGATTTCATCGTATGTACAAGACCAGAGTGAAGATTGCCTATATTTAAACATTTATGTCCCAACTGAGGATGGTGAGTTTACTGCAGGAAAAACAGGGAGATGTATTTATATTTTTCTTTTCTATTCTAAGTTCTAACAATATTAATTCGTGTGTACTGGTAGCATGCATGGCTTTTCCTGTTGGCATGTAGACATATTTTACATGCGTGCATGCTGCTCTTTTTGTTTGCGTGTGTCGGTGTATCTGTTCTTATTTTTTTCCTGTGCCTACTCATTTTCTTTCCTCCACAGCACGTATATTTAGGTAGAAATGGGTTCCTAATTTCCATTTCCTACCGAATGACTTCTGAGAAGATGCATCAACATTTCTCCATTGCATGTGCAGGCTCAACGAATTGGGGATCTTTGGCACTTAGTAAATGCAGGAGCATATTAAGTTAGATAGTGGTGTTGCATGTTCCGGCGGTCTGTGATGGAGCGCCATGTTATTTTCTAGTCTTCTATTCATTTTTCAGTAAAAAGAATATCCAAGGAATGTGCCAGAAAGCCCGGCAAGAAAATATGTAGAAAAGGAGGTATGTATCAAAGTGCAAATAAAAAATGGGGGAAAAAGCTTGCAGAGGAAGAACAAGATATTCTCCCTAAGGATGATTTGCTGATGCTGGGAAGTGAATAGTTAGGTGATATTTGGAATTTATTGAAGGCTGTCAAAAAATAGAAAGATGGTTAAGGAGAGCTTTAGCTGAGTAGATGACATTGACAAAGCTCATTGGTGGTGCCTTGTGTTCTGGTGCTGGTAGCATCGACAGGAGTTGAATCTCTGCTTTGAGTTTGTGTACAGAGGAACAGACACCTAAGCTATTACACTGCCTGCAAGGAACCCCAACAATGCTCCCTTAACAACTGGTTAACTTTGATCTCCGAATCCTTTTCTACAGGTATAGATTTCTGTTCCTCTTAAAATTGATTAGTTCAGTCTCAGACCTAGTTTTTTGTTTGTTTATTCTCAGCTTCTTCTGTACACCCTATGAATATTTTCATCTAAGGGTAACTTTGCCACAACTATTGGGCAATTACCATTATTAAGTAATGGTATTTTTTCCCCAGACAGTCTTTTCATTTCAGTTATTCTTCCAGAAGAGAATGAGGTTTTGCAGATTTTGATACTAAATATTTACAGTCTTAAAATTACTTTAACATTTTTATATTTATGTTAAACAATTTAAAACATAGGGAAGAACATGATTCAGAAGCTACAATTAAATCAACCTTCAAATCATCTCTAGCCAGATTGAGCAAATGTAGACACTGACAGCTGCAAGCTTGCATCTGAATGTAGCGTGTCCACACTCCATTTTTATATAACATCCAGTAAATCACTCATAGAGAGTGTGATTTTCTATGGCAGTAAATCATCTAAGTGTTATTTTGACCTTATTCATAACTTTGTAGAATTTCCAACCTTCATACAGAAGTCATATTAATATTCTAGTGCTGTACATTCTCTCTTTCTATGCACTTCTAATCTCCTGGCTGGACCAAGTCAGATTTCATTACAACATCCTTATGGGGCGGGGAGTGTCTAAGCTGTTCTGTTTTACCAGGGTTGCATTATACAGAAGAAGCTTCATATAACAAAATTCTCAACTGTGGATCAGAAGTATTTGCATTAAATTGAGTTTTGTTTGGTTTTGGTTTTGGTTTTGGTTTTGGTTTCTTTGGTCATATTGGTAGAATGAGATTTAACCTTCATTTTTTTATTGATGGCATGATTTGGGTTAAAAGCATAATATACTTCAGAAGGTGGATATGGACGCAACAAGGGTGTTTTAAACAACTAAAACAAAGTCTTGTTTTTCCCCAAATGAGAATAACTGCAGTAATTTACATGCCTTCGACTAATGTACAATACTGCAGTGGTTATTATTATGCAGCTTATCAAGCATGTGTAATTAGCTAAGTGACTTTCGCCTCCTATCACAAAGATGTTGATTCACAAAGTCATAAATAAAGATGCTATTGAAGAATGCATAAATAGAGCGTAGTACATAAAACTATGTACAATCAAAAAATAATAAGGACATCAAAAGGTAAGCTAGTAAGTGAGAAAGTGACCTTTCTTCTCATGCAACTTCAGAGAGAAACAGATTCATTAGAAAATTCTTTTTCATTGTTCTTTGAATTGTTGGTTCCATCTGCTTTATGAGAGAGTTGGCAAAGAGGTACATAGGCTGTGCTATTTACTTTGGCAAACTTAGAACTAATTTATAATTAGCCTGAGGACAAAATCTATAGATACCAACATTAGTCTGTGTGGTTTACAGTCCAAATCTATTGTGGTTTTATATTGAACATTCTAAAAAATTATGTCACTTTGGTATTTAATATATCCTATTATTATTAAGTAAATTCTTCTCATTTATCAGCCATTTATATATTATCGCAAAGTCTACATAACAATGTAAACGTAATTTTCTATATAAATAGTCTTTTTAAAATAAACAAAACTAAAGTTTAGAGCAGGAGTAGAATTTTTTCCCAAACTTTTAACTTTTTTCCTTCTCTATCATGAAGGGTCTATTCTGGTCACTTCAAGAAATCATATTATCCTGGTTAAGGAAAATACTAGTCATTTCATTTCTGTATATACTAATATATATTGCAAGTGGATGATGAGTTCTTCAACAGAATGTTAAAAGTTTATAAATGATGGTTGGGGAACTGTAAGAATAGTCATGTTATATTTTATCTAGGTGTTAATAAAATTCTGGCTTGTTATTATTTATCTTTCTTTTTTTTTAAATCAATGCTTTTTTTTTTTTCTCTCCAAAACCCCAGTACATAGTTGTATATCCTGGTTGTAAGTCCTTCTAGTTCTTCTATGTGGGATGCTGCCACAGCATGGCCTGAGTGGTGCTAGATCCATGCCTAGGATCCAAACCTGGTGAACCCCAGGTCACTGAAGCAGAGCCCGCAAACTTAACCACTATGCCACCGGGCCGGCCCTCTTATTTTTTTTAATTGTGTATAGTCACCCACAGAGACAGATGGACCCCATCCCTGTGCCAAGTCTGCTATAATCTGTTCATCCTGTATTCATTCAAAATTCTTTCTTAATTGCCTATTATAAGTCATGCAGTATTCAAGGGAGTCAGTAATGAATGAAACAAAGATCCCTTTTCCCACAGAACTTATACTCAAGTAAGTTTACAAAGAACAAAGTACTTTCTACACCTTAGTCTGTATAGAAGAAAGAAAATTTTCTCCCTCCTGCAAAAGATGCCTTGCTCTGATTTTTAAATAGAGGTTTTAAAATATTTTCCTGTGTAATTGAAGAAAAAAAAATTTTTACCAGTAGGCTGCCTCTTATTTAAAATAGGTCCCAGTCGCACTTTTTAATCTATCTTTTCATATTTCCCATGATAGTTTTAACCATATGTTAATTACTCTCTAGATATTTCATCAGGGTTTTCTCCTTGCAAAACTGGAAGAAGGGATGAGTGCTTAAAATGAGAGGACTGTCAACACTTGTCCAAATAGGCAGATACCGTGTGATAGAAACTGGAATTCGGATGTGGAGGACAGACATAATTTGTCACAAAAACTTTACGAGAAAAGTATATTACTATCCTTATTTTACAAATAAGAAAGTAGGCTCTGAGAGTTAAGTGTTCTGACTGAGTTTCTGCTGCTACTAAGTGGTAGAGTCAGGTTTGGCCCTAGCTTTTGCTTATGAGACACATTTCCTTTATGTTAAATTACCTCCTGTAGATGATTTCTATAGCAAAGGCTTGTATCTCTCCACCCTCCCACCCTCCCTTTCTTCCTTCTTTCTTTTGCACATTCAAATATGTTATGAATTCTTTTTATTCTATTCTGTTCTATTCTATTGACTCTATTTTAGACAGATTTAATGCTCATCTTAATTGAATTAGGTCAAGCCAATATTAGAAACTGGCTTCCAGAAACCATGCTTAGTAGCCATTTTACTGAATATTTTTAAATTGTATGTGTGTTTTCTTACTATCTGGACCAAAATCCCAGCATATTCCTCCTGGCTGCTATCAGGAGGAATTTTAATTTGCTTGTGTTTCATTTTCTTTCTCTACTTCTCTCTCTTGTGAGAGTTGCCAGCAAACAGTAAAGTGGTCAAATATTAGGCAGTAAACATGAGAAGGAGGAACAAGGGACCCAGAGAATCCACAAACAAATTGATTGGCTCATGGATACCTTAGAGTTGTGTAGCTTTGTGTATTACCAGCACTTTGACTATCATTTGCATAGCTCTTCTGAGATGAATACAGAATTAATTTTTATTTCTGCCATGGTGAGAAATTGTTAACCCATTTTTTTTTCATTTACCCCAATTTTTATTG
The DNA here is from genome assembly GCF_041296235.1 of Equus asinus. Lineage (NCBI taxonomy): Eukaryota > Metazoa > Chordata > Mammalia > Perissodactyla > Equidae > Equus > Equus asinus. Next base: position 46,618,784 of record NC_091794.1, on the reverse strand, counting down.
CACAGAAAATTAGAATCTTTATAGATGGCCCTAGTATACTTCCTGACTCCTTGAGCATTTTATTCCTGATTTTCATAAGTATTTTACTTTTTTATGCTCTATTTTGTAATCTTTACCTGAAATAATATTGAATTCATTTAAGAGCCTTTTCCACAAACTTAAGGTTTATTTGGTTGGTTGTTGAACATAGAGACTGAGTCTTCTCTGATTAAATATATATAACAGTGAGTCCTATCACTGTCACTGTGTTTAGGATTTTAAAAGGAGGTTATATCCCAGAATGCTCTTCCTTCTTGCTTGTGCATTTCTAACTAATTTATTCATTTAACAAATATTTATGGAGTCCTTATTCTCTGCCAATTAAATTACTGCTCTAGGCCCCAGAGATACATCAGTGAAAAAAACAAAAAAAAAATCCTTGTCCTCCTGGAGTTTACATCTTAGTATGTGGAGACAAAATGGAGAGAATGGATAATTACATTTAAAAGGTATAAGAAGATGAGAAATAAACAGAGTATGGAGGATCAAGAGTGCTGGTGTGGAGGGTGAAGGTAATTTTAAATGAAGTAGTCAACATAGTCCTTGTTCGAGCAAAGGCCTGAAAGAGATGAAATGACTTCTAGGGAAAGCGTAAAGGAAAGAGCTGGTGCAAAGGAAGTAAGGTGAGAATCTGCCTTGACTATTTAGAGAATAACTAGGAGTACACTATATCTGGAAAGGGAAGAGAGAGCGAGGCACTGGATTCAGAATGATCTGACTTTATGTTAAAGAGATCATGCTAGCTGATGCATTGACAGTAGATTTTAGGAAAGCATGGAGAAACTGGGAGCACAAGTAAGAGGCAATTGTAATCGAGACAAGACATGAGCCTAGTTCAGGCTCAGACCAGGGCGGAAACAAGGCAAGTGATAGAGTCTTGATGTATTTTGAAGATCAATTTCTTTCTTTCTTTCTTTTTTGAGGAAGATTGACCCTGAGCTAGCATCTGTAGCCATTCTTCCTTTTTTTTTGCTTGAGGAAGAGTGGCTCTGAACTAACATATGTGCCAATCTCCCTTTATTTTGTATGAGGGATGCTCCCACCACATGGCTTGATGAGCAATGTATAGGTCCATGCCTGGGATCCAAACCTGCAAACCCTGGGCCATCGAAGTAGAGTGAGCAAACTTAACCACTATGCCACTGGGCTGGCCCCAAAGATGACATTTCTTGATCAGTTTGTTGTGGGCTGTGAAAGAAAAAGAGGAGTCAGAGAAGATTCCTAGGTTTTTAGTCTGAGTACCTAGAAGAAGAGATTTGCCATCAATTAAGAAGGAAAAAAAGGAATGTGGAATGGTTTAGAGGGAGGCACAAGGAGAAGATGGTGTTTAGTTTTGGACATGTTAAATTTGAGATGACTCTTAGACATCCAAGTGTAAACATCAAGGAACCAGTCTGAAGTTCAAGAGAGAGGTATAAATGAAGATATAAATTTGGGAGTCATTGTGATATAGAAGGCAAAGATTTAAAGTCATGAGTCTGAGTGAGAATAAAAGGAATTGAATAAAAATAGAGAAAAGAAAAAGACATCAAAGACTAATCCATGAGATATTTCAACATTAAGAGGTCTGGGAGAAAAGATAATAGAGACAGAAAATGTTGCATATTGAGATGGGAGGTAAACCAAGATTTTTTTTGTCATCCTGGAAGCTAGGTAAAGAAAATACATCAAAATAGACACAGCGATCAACTCTGCCAAGTGAACTTTTGTAGGGTGGTATGGGTATGACACACTGGAGTAGGTCTAAGAGAGCACTGGAGAAGATTTAGAGTTGCTGAACATAAATAACTATTTTAAGGAGCAGAAAAAAAAAAACGAGAGCCTATGAACAATAGAGGGTGTTTTTGTGGCTGTAGGTCAAGATGGAAAAAATAAAGAAATGTTTGTATACAGAAGAAAGGGAACAATTAAAAATACGGGAGAAAGATGGTAGACTACTGGAATAATATCTTTAAAGAAAGATTGGCTCTTGTTCAAAATTAGAGGTTTTGGATTAAAAAGGGCATAGGTAGATAATTTAAATTAACGTGTAGCTAGGCAGAGTGCATGGGTAGGAGTACAGGGGTAAAAGTGGTAGTGGGATTCTCTTCTCATCTGATTGTATTTTAATTGTTTGATGTGTAATATTAAGGGAAATGGAGATAGAATTAACACTGGCAAGCTCTTAATTCATCCTAGACATTTAACCGTAATTTATTTAATATCACAACAATCGTACGTGATTCTTATTCACACTTTACAAATGCAGACAGGGAAGACCAAAGAGGTGAAGTATCTTGCTCAAAGATGCATATTTTTTTGATGGCCAATGGTATTTCCTTTGAAGAGAGACAATAGAATAGAGGGAATAAAACCAAACATCACAACAGCAATCCTGTTTATATGGGATTCCAGATCAAATAGATCGTGGCCAATTTGCTAGTAGAAAAATCACTACATACTGGAATAATTACACCATCTGGCTCATTTGGGGTTTGACGATGGATGGAAAACCAGATTGAACCAGAGGTTTGGCTTTATATTTGAATTAGTTTCATTGGACAGATGTGGTTAAGTCTTCTAAAAGCTAAACAGTTTAAGTTGGAGGTCTGAAATGAAGTAGATCTAAAGGGTTGCAAAGTTTTAAAAGAACAACATCAATTGTTCCATTGTTTACTGACACACAGAGAGTCTCCTGAAGCTGATGATTAAAAGACCATTATAGGTGTCCAACTCAATTTTTCCAGAGGATAAATACTTTTTCCCTTACCGAAACTGAGGTTGAAGTCGAAAACATTTAAGGCTTATGCCACCAACAAAAAGAGTTACGCCACAAGAGAAAACCTTTGTAGAAGTTGCTTCCCTCTTTCCTATCCAATGTAATAATACATTTTCTTTATTGTTTTCACATATATAACATACTGCCAGCTTAATAATTGTGACGTACTCTTTGCTTTAATGTACTTCTATGTTACTTACCATTACAGATTTTGTTTATAATCTTTTGACCTTTAATGTTTCTCCTATTAGTATTCTTTTTCTTCTGCTGCTGCTTATGGTGGTACATGCTCACATAGTTTAGGAAATAAACAGCTTCAAAAATCACACCAGGATATAAATTTGTTAGTAACAATCACGTAAACTCATTCTGGATCTGATAATCTTAAACTCTAGACTAGATGTGGAAGTATAATTTCTAATCATAAGTTTGCACATAGCCCTTCGTAAGTGGACAAAGTACTTTATTTGACACTTCTTGTATTAGTTTCCTAGGGCTGCCAGAACAAACTGCCACAAACGGAGTGGCTTAAAACAACAGAGATTTATTCTGTCAGAGTTCTGGAGTCAAGAAGTCCAAAATCAAAGAGTTGGCAGGGTTGGTTCTTCCTGGAGGCTCTGAAGGAGAATCTCCCTGCCTCTCTCCTAGCTCCTGTTGGTTGCCGATAGTCCTTGGCATTCCTTGGCTTGTAGTTGTATCTCTCCAATCTCTACCTCTGTCATCATAGGGCTTTTTTCCCTGTGTGTCTCCCAGTGTCTCTGTGTCTTCACATGGCCTTCTTATAAGGACATCAGTCATAGGATTTATGACCCACCCTAATCCAGTATGACTTCATCTTAATTACATTTGCAAAGCCCCTGTTTCCAAATAAGGTCAGTGTATTACTTTACTAAGATTGCTGTGACAAATTATCACAAACTGCATGGCTTACACAACAGAAAATTTTTGTCTCAGAGTTTTGGAGCCTGGAAGTCTGAGATCAAGGTATCACAGGTTTGGTTCCTTCTGAGGGCTGTGTGAAAGAATGTTCTAGGTCTCTCTCCTTGGCTAATAGATTGTTGTTTTCTCCTCGTGTCTCTTCTTATGGCATTCTCCTTGTGGGCGTGTCTGTGTTCAAATTACCCCTTTTCATAAGGACACCAATCACATTGAGTTAGGTCTCACCCCAATGACTTAATTTTACAAATTATATCTAGAGACTTTTTTTCCAAATAAGGTCACACTCTGAGGTACTCAGGGTTAGTACTTCAACATAGGAATTTTGAGGTAACACAATTTGACCTATAGAGTCACCTTCTGAGGTTCTAGTTGTACATGAATTCTTGGAGGACACCAAGCACACTTCTACTTTTTTTCAAACTGAATCCCCAGGAAGATCTCAAAATGGTGCTATCATTATGCCCATTTTATAGGTTCAAAAATTATTGCTTATTGGGTTTAAATAACTTACTCAAGGTCACATGGCTGCTGTTTAGGATTGCTTGGCCTCCTTTTCAAATCAAAATTCAAATTTTGTGTGGTATCAAGTCCCTCCAACAGATTTGGATTCTCTCTGATCTCTTGAGAAGTTTCTTTAACTTGTTTTTAAGTATTTTTCTGTCACGATAGATTGCTATGCATTAGTCTAGATACTTTTGTATGTCCAAGTATGTGACTCTGTGTAGACGAAATGATGAAGTTTTTTCTTCACTTTCCCTGAATTTTAAACATCTTATCTGTATGGTTGCTTATATGTAATCATGGTTTTAGTTAAAATTAAGATCCTACCAATTTAAAACCATAGTAGCATTGATTTTTCAATGCCGTTTCATTTGTCATATCTAGGCAATTGGACAATGTTCTTTTTAAAATAATTTTTAAGACCTATTTCTTTGTTTACTGCAATCTTACTCATCTGTTATCTATGTAATGATAGCATTAGAGCAATTTAACTATAGCCCATAATTTTCATTAAAGCGTGTAAAATGTTGCAAAAGTCAGTTTTAAACAATGACAAAAAGAAATCTTAATAACAGGAGCTGGGGTCACTGCAACCGTAATCGTAATTTTCAAAAGTAGAAAATCTGATTCATCAACAATGGTCTTAATTTTCTGCTTCTCATTTCAGGACTGAAGGAAAAACTCTTCACTCTCTTTCATCCCTTTTCTTTGAGGCAAAGACCTTTGAAACAGTTATGCCAAAAAGGAAATGACATATTGTCTCCTAGTCTTAGGAGGACGATACAGAAACACCTTCCCTCTAACTCTTTCTCTCACAAAAGAGTTCCTATTCTGTTTCACCAAAAAGCTTTGAGGGTCCTCTTCTAGAATCTTCTTTCCAAGTTCCTCAAAGTAGAAGGAGAAGGAGGAAGAGAAGGGATAGAAGGGTAAGCGTGAACTGCTCAGGTATGACATGAGGATAGATGTAACCCTGCCAAGTAGATAAGAAGCATTTGTAAAAATAGCTGCTCCTCAGAAAAGAAGAGGGAGCCCTGGGTAGAATTATTAAGAACATATTTGCTTCTTCTGATTTGGATTCCCGGGGCTCTCAGGAATAGATAGGTCCCCATGAAGGGGATCCCTGGAAAGAGGAACACCTATTGCTAACTCTCTATTCCTGCTAAGTTCGCTCACCATCTTCCCAGGCAGTGCCTCAATTTTCAGCTCTAAGCTTTCATCGGAAAGAATTGCTATGTTCCTTGGTACAGTAATTTACCAGGCAGATCCTGAGGTTTCTGAGCTGCCTCTGAGCTGGGCAGCCAAGTAGCCTGCGGTGCGTCTCCTGCTGGTCCCCCCATCACACACATCCACGCTCCCACACCAGGGCAGCTTGTCTCTCATTCCTTACACACAGAAGAAGAGTCCATCTACAGTGCCAAGACTTTTAAAAATAAAAAGAAAAGGAGAGGCAAAAAGGATTCTTTTGCTTTAAAAGAAATTTTGGAAGTCATTTATTTAGGGAATTAACTTCATTTCAATGAAAATGGAAATGCAGCATCTATAAATTTGAATCTGAAGAGAATTTTTTCTATAATGACCATGTAAAATATTTTGTATTCCAATTTACTCTGAAAAACCGGGGTGAAATTTGTTTTCTCTGTTTTTATTTTATGAAGACCTTTGGCCACCTGTGCCGTTTAACAAAGGGCATTTGAAGGGGGAGAAACCTATAACCTTTGTAGGATGTTTCCTGGGGCCTCAGATTGTCATTAAATGGAATCTTTGACTATGGCAGCAGTGCTTGTCTTCCTTCGTTTCTTCCTTCCTTCCTTTCTTCATTCATTCATTCATTATTCTTTTTGGTCTTGATGTTGCTTTGCTCTGTTCGTGTCCTTTGTCCTGAGGTCAGATTTCCTACATGGCCATTCCTTCTCGTTCTCAGCCAGAGCCTAAAGTGCTCCTGTCTAGCACTGCTGGAGGCTCAGTGGGCAGGACGTATTTTTTGCCCTGAGGGAGCTTACATTGCAATGACAGCATGCCAGTAAGAAGAAGCAGAATGTTCTGGTCGGTGGCCATGTCAATCTTACCAAGTAAATGGAAGCCTGATTTGTATTAAAATCTCAAAACAAAATGAAGGAATGGCTGTTTCTGTGGAAAAACATGTAATGATGCTGATATTTGGCACTTTGTTCCCTATAATAAAGCATTTAATTAAATCTTTAAGTGTGTATGGAGCACGGAATATGCACAGCAGAATAAAACACATCAGGCATAACCCAAACTATAATTGTATCAGCCCTGTGGCCTGAGCCCACCTTAGTTGCTCTGCCAAGATGCAATGGTTTAAAACTTTCTATCCATCTGTTTGAAAAGAAACCAGCCTGTGCTGTCACTATACAAATCTCTGTGAGGCCTGACAGTGCTTTGGCTACTGACACAACAGCTGCTGAGTTACTGGGCTACAAACGGGCTGTCTCTTCCAGAGGTAGATTACCAGCTGCCGCTCTGGACTTCTTTCCACACTTCTAGTGAGTGACTACTTTCTGCAGGGCCCTGTGGTCAGCCCTGGAGACATAGAGATCAAAAGAGCATTCAAGAGTTGCCCTCAAAACGCTCATAGTCCTGTGGAGGTGGCAGATACAGAAAGAGAAAATAACCATGTCATAAGCGTGCTGAGAAAGGGAAACAAGTGTCATTACGGAAACACACAGGAGAGGAGTCTGTGGTTTAGAGATGTTTTGTGACAGAGAGTTGTCCCAGAAGTGAGCACTCAGGAATGAATATTATAGTCCCTTCAGGCCTTCACAGGCTAGTATGGTCTGTGGAACCACTTTACTGAGTCACTCCAGATTAAAATATTTCTGAGTGTTTATTTATGTTGTTTGCTTGTTTATCTGTGTGTGAGGATATAAAGGATATGTATGTATATCCTTTGCCCGGATATCAGTTGTCTCCTGTTCTTGCTCTCATTTTGCTGGACTTTAGAAACACCTGCCCACTTCTGTGGTGCTGACTCAGATCCGTCATGGGTTGGAGTAACCACACTTAAAAAACGCAACTGGTTGGGCCATCCTGGTGGCGTAGTGGTTAAGTTCCCGTGCTCTGCTTCGGTGGCCCAGGGTGTGCAGGTTCGGATCCCAGGCGTAGACATACACACCGCTCACCAAGCCATGCTTTGGCAGCATCCCATATACAAAGTAGAGGAAGATTGGCACAGATGTTAGCTCAGGGACCTTCTTCCTCAAGCAAAAAGAGGAAGATTAGCAACAGATGTTAGCTCAGGGCCAATCTTTCTCACACACACAAAAATTGTTTTTGAAATAAAAACAAATAGGCTTGAAATGAGAATCTTCACTATAAGTAACCCATGGCAACTCAATATATAGACTTTGTTCAAAGATATTTTTTTGGATGTTCTGAATAACTAAGGCTGCTGAAGAGGTAGTTCCAGAGAAGTGAGGTGTTTACTAATTGTGAAAGTGTAAGAGCCAAACTTCTCCTGCTGAGGCGACCTCTCAGGAGTGTGTGCAGATGTCACTTACTCCTGATACTCAGGACACTTCAGATATTATCCTTCCACCTCAGTGTACCCCTCCCCTCCTTCTCCAGGTCCCTCACCTTAACCTAGAGGCTCCATCATTTCCTGCCTGAACCACTACAACAGCCTTGCAACGGGTCTTCCTGTTTCCATTCCTGCTCCTGCAATCCATCCTACACCTAGCAATCAGTGTGATCTTTACTTTAAAGTCTGAAATCAGATCATATCACCCATTTTTTAAGCCCCTCAGGGATTTCAGGTTGCTTTTAAAATAAATGTAGGACTCCTGACCATGGCCCATGAGATCCTACATGAAGACTCCTGCCCACCTCTGCGATCTCCTTCCTTATGTTTCCCCCTTGCTTTCTACATTCTAGCCTTGCTGATCTCCTTTTGTTCACTGGAGTAGCCAGTCTCTGTCCTACCTTAGGACCTTTGCTGTTCCTTCCACCTTGAATATACAATGTCTACCTCTTTTCCTGTCTAAGTCTTATAATTCAAGTCTTGGTAAAATGCCACCTTGTGAAAGCAGCCTTTGCTGAACACACTGTTAAGATAACCTCACCTCACCCTCTTCCTCAGTTATTCTTTTACATCCCCTTGGTTATTTCCTTCATTACAGTTCTATCTCCACGTGAAATTATCTTGTTCATTTATGTGCTTACATATTTCCTCTCTATCTGCCCCAGAAGAACGTTTCTCTTCTTCACTGCTATATCCTCACTACTCACAAGGGATTCAATAAATATTCATTGAAAATATAAACAGCCTTAAGAAACAATGCACTTCGTTGGAGAGAGCCTCCGTCTCCCACCATCTGCATTTATTTGAGTAATGCTACACCTGCTATCATTTCTCACCAGACGTAGCAAGAAAGAATATATTCTGTTCCTCTCTGCTATGCAATCACTGTTTGTTTATGGCTCCCCAAATGAAGAAAATTTCAAAGGCAACATCAGAGTCCTTAACTAAGAAGTAACAATGTTCAGTGGCTCCATGTCTGACAGATATAACCTGGAATCTGTTCTAGGGGCTCTTGGGGCCGAGTGGCTGCCAACAGCCGAGGCTCTTGGCTCTCTGCCTGTGCATGTTACTGCCAGCATTATTGCCTCTGCACTGAATTTATATTTTAATACAGGACACCAACAACGCATTTGTGTAATAGGAGCACAGAGAATGATTCTCCTTTTCCAGGCCAGAAGCTTCATTTTCCCTTCCCACCTTCTAATTTAATTTCCTTTTCCTCTTACCCAACCCCAATTTCCCTCCTGTGACAAATACATCTTCTCTTCTAATTATTTTCTTTTCTTTGATCTTGTTCTACCATCTACCTCTGTGATAGGACTTCTTGGCACTGTGTCTGCTAAGGCATTTCATTTGGGGTCACTGAAGAGGAAGAGCCTGAGTACTGTATGATCTAAGAAGAGGTCTAACTGGATTTATTTAAGGGGTCTTCTAAGTAGCATAAAATAACTCTTCCAGTAGCCTATGTTGGGGATTTCCTTGCTTATGTTTTAGCCTTCAATTGGGTCATATCACCATTAACATGTATATGCATCCAGAGTGTTATTTTGCTCCTTTCTTCTTTTATTAGATATTAACAACTCAAGTGTTCCAAGGAAAAGCCAGAAATCATTTTATAAAATGGGACAAACCAGACAGTAAAACCTTATTGTATGTACAACACCATAGGCAGAGTTTTAGGAACATGGTTGGTGGCCAATAAATGGTTGATAAATGAAGGAACATTTTGAACATGACAGGTAATGGGCAGCTTAGATTGCTGAGGTAAATGGAGAGGCCACTGGCTTTTCTAGTAGACAGTGGAGGCTGGATCCTGGACAGTTCAGGTTGGAGACGCATAGTAAGAGTGTTATAGACCTGGAATCTCTGAATCTAGTTGTGAGAGACAAATCTAGCAGTAAGATAGACTCAATCTGTGTCTTACAACATATTCTAAGAGCTGATGGAGAAGAGACTGTTAGATTCCTGGCAGGGCTGGCTTCACGGGCAGGTCATCTGTGTAGTCAAACTGATCCTTGTGCTCAGATCAGCTCTACCCTTATTTAAATACTCTACTGCCATCATCTTGAAATTCATAATAATTTTTGAACAAGAGATCTCATATTTCCATTTGGCACTGGACCCCACAAATTATGCAGCCAGTCCTGCTTCCTGGCTTTGCCGGCATTTTCCCCATGCTGCGTACCCATAGATACTCATGTGATTCTGAGAGATAGTAGAACAGAAACCCTCTGTGCATGTTGGAAAGTTCAATTGAAACTCTCAACTGAAACACTGTGAACATTTGTCCTTGTACTCTTACAGTTCCCTTCACATCTAAGGGGAATAATGAAAAAGGGCCATGCTGTAACTTGGGGAGATAAAAGATCTGTTTTTCTCTTATTCCTGTTTTATTCATTTTCATTCTTTCATGAAACAGTTATTAAGTGTCTAACATGTCCTAGGGACCATGCTAGACACTGAGGATAAAAACAACTAGACATGGTATTTGCCCATAAGGGGCAATCAAAGCAAGAGATAATAAATATAATTATCATAAGACATATCAGTTGTACAGTGTCTATCATGGACCAGCCATTATTTTAAGAGTTATATATATTAACTGAATTCTCAAAAAAACCCCTATGAAATTGTTACTATTAGTGTGGCTGCTTCACTGATGAGAAATGTGAGGCACGGATAGGACACATAAACTATTCAAGGTTCCACAGTTAGAAAGCGGCAGAGCTAGGATTCAAAACCAGCAGCTCAACTCTCTTGACTGTGCCCTTAGCCCCTAAGTGTAACAAATGTAAGAGGTGCTCTTGAGGATGTACATAAAGGTTATGTGTGGTAGGATGCTGCCCAAAAGAGAGAATGGCCTGTTCTATCTTGCATGGGAGCTGGTGAGAGAAGGTTTTATTGTAATAATCTTGCTTGAGATGCACTTTGAAGCACGACGAAGTGGCCCATCCACTGAGGAGGAAGATTTACTGGGATGAAGTAGGAGAGAGTTGGCCAGGTAGAAAGCAGCATGTGATTGGAGAGTACTCTGAGAGAAAAGCCTGGAGCACTAGGCAGCTCTCAGATCTTTGTGTCTGAGGAGCTTGGAAGTTTTATCTAGATGATGGGAAGTCATTAAAAATGTTAATCAAAGGCTTGACATGATCAGATGAGCACTTTAGAATATTCTGACAACAGTATAAATGGTAGAATCCAAGGATGAAAAACTACAGTAGAGAGGAGTAGAAGACTGCTGCAATGGCATGTGGGCCTTATCAAAGGCAATAGCTGGGAGGTGGAAAAGAAGAAATGAAGGATAAGAAATGTTTATTGGCAGCTTGATGGGATTGGGGGATTGACAGGTTGTTGGGAGGGCTGAGGAACGGATGGACCCTAGGATGACTCCAGGCTGTCCCACTGCCCAGTGCCTTCCTTCTTGATCTGCTGCCCTTCCTTCTTCTAACCAGCCTCCTCTAAACGCCTTCTCCACCAGGACTCAAGAAGGGAGGACAGGATAGAAAGTAAGTTAGAATGATGAAATGAAGTTGGAGAAGAGGGAAAGTGTCAATGGCAGAGGAGAAAGAGAAAAGGAAAAAGGCTCCAGAAAACAAAGAGAAGGACAGGATGGAATACTGAACAAAATTTTAATCTCCCATATGCCAGATGTAAGGTAAACTCTTAAAAATAATGCAATACACACACACACATATATACATACACACACGTGTATATATATTTTACTGTCATTTTTTTAAAAATAGAATTTGAGAAAGAGATAAGTATGTCAGAATAAGACAGAAACAGATGACAGGGAAGTATGGCAATGGCACAGAGGAAAGAGTCATGACTCTGTAACCTACCCTTGGTTGGGGCAAGCTTGAAAGTGAGAAGGAAGACATGCATAGACAGCGAATCACAAACTGTCAACTGGAAAGAAAGCCAAATCATTTAGTTAAATGTAAATTGCTAAAAAGCACAGACAGGTGCATAATTTATGCAGATTTGTATTAATGACTAGACAACTGAACGTGATTTTTCAGAACACTAGTAGCTCAGAAAATACATGTTGATTGAATTCAACCTTCTCTCACCAGCTCCCATCCAAGATAGAACTGGCCATTCCCTCCTTTGGGCAGAATCCTACCGCACATAACCTTTATGGACATCCTCCAGAGCACCTCTTACATTTGTTACTCTTAGGAGCTAAGGGCACAGTTAACAGAGTTGAGCTGCTTGTTTTGAATTCAACATGTATTTTCAGAGCATTTACTGTGTGGCATGCTGCATGCTAGGTGTTGGAATACAAATCCAATCTGTACAGATTAGTAATGCACACAGATATACATACACATGCTGCACTCAGGTATTTGAAATCTAATAGGAAGGCAAATTATGAATAATCAAATACATATATTACCAGACTAGAGAGCTCATTAGGGGCCGAAGTGTGATTAAGCTGCAAGAACTCATCAAGCTGGCTGTGAATCAGAAAAGTTTCTTGAAGGAGATGATATTTTGGATCAGCCTTGAAGGATGGGTAGCCTCTTGGCAGGCAGAGATGTAGAGCCTTTGTCCAGCAAAAGGAAAGCCATAGCAGTGAGTAAAGTCTGAGGACAGTAAATGTCAAGTTACTTAGATCACAGAAAATATTGAATATTGAAATATCAGTTGTAGTGAAATATTAGACGACCTAGAGGGCTAAGATGAGTGGTTTTACTATCAACTAGTATGCATTAATGATCTTTTGGGCAAGGGAGTATGACAACAAGAAATGTGGTTTCAGAGGAGGGTGGGCAAGGAAGAGGAAGGAGGGAGAATTGATTAGATTACAGGAAAGGAGACTAAATAGGAAGTCATGGCCCTATAGTTCATATGAAAAGTGGCTCACAATGGACTACAAAGATGATGGATTTGAGAGACATTTCAGAGAAGAAATTAGGAGAATTGGAAATTGATTGCAAAGAGGTTGAACAGTGAGAAAGGAGGCATTGGTGAGCTTGACAGCAGGTTGGAGACCGTATGGCCTGGAGGAAGGTCATGCTGTTAATAAATCACATTCCAGATCTACTCCAGGGATAGATGAGCTTGTGAAGTTTTCTGCAAAACTGATCATATAAGTGAATTTACCATCCTTTTCTTTATTCTTATCAAAATGAAGGCACAAGAAAGGCTATCAATGCTTTTGTAGTGTGTTCTAATAAAATATTAACCTCATCAACACAAAGAAATGCTCTGAAAAATCCTACATTCATTTTTTATCAAAGAGAGGAAAAAAAGATGATATATCTTCTGCACTGAGATTTCTCTGTGACTGTCATTTCTGAGCTGTGTCTAGCTCTAGATTTCCAAAGGAGAAATGAATAGGGTACTTTTCCCAGAAAAAGACCACCCACTGTCATAAGCTGTGTGAGTATAATTCTCATTGACAAGCCAAGATTGAGGAACATACACAAGGCCAATTGCACAGACTCAACCTGTTTTTCCAGCTATTTAACTGTTCACATCAAGTGCTGGGTTTATTTGCATGGAAGTGGAATGGACCCAAAGAACTTGAAAGCGGCGAAGCCACATGTCTCCTTTGTGAGAAGTACAGATGGAACGGGTGAGGCTTTTTCCTGAGACTCGTACACCTCGATCATTAAAACCACATAAACTTCAGGGAAAGACTCAGAATACAGAATGTGGGACATGAAGGAGAACATTTTCTAAAGCAGTGGCAGGAACATCTGGCAAGATCAGACATGATGGAATACCAAAATTGCTTTTCGATGCTGACCTGCTGGAAGAAGAAGAGAAATAGTCTCAGGAAAAAGAGAAGGGAAAAAAATCAAACTCGTTTTGAGAGTTTAGGAAAATGAAAGTTCACATTTGTCGAGTGATTGTCCTGATCACTTTTAATAATGTGATTCAAGTAGGAAAGTGACTTCTTCAGGGGGATTTCTGAAAAAGAAAAAGTTATTAACTGACCCAATTAGTAAACACAGCAAGTTGCCATATTTCCTGCCCAATAACAGATGCAGGCCTTGGGGGAGCTGCCCGCTGCCTTCCAGGTCATTGAACAGATGACTTCTTCGGTGCGCTAATTATGCTGAAAGAGTTAAAAGAGCTTCTAAACACATTCTACACCCAAGGGAGTGTTGAGTCCCGGGGAAGCTCAGCTGAATGAAGAACCAGGCTATGACTATTACTGAAACCCAAAATGCCAGCATCCTGTTCGATCACCATTCTACAGCAACATACAACCCTTATTCCTCTCAGTCTAGCTTGCTTGCCATGACCATGTTGCTGGCCTGCTTCTAACACGGCTTCCACATAAACCTCAGTGAAAGGTTACCCTTAGTGAAGGTTAAATAATTCTTGTGTAATTCTGTCCTTAAAACCATTTGGCATGGAAGTCAACAAGACTAATTGGTTGTTGGCAGCAGGAGAGCCTATTGACTGTCCTCACAGAGGTCAGTGTGATGGGGAAGGAAGTTAGGACAGGTACCTATATAATGTAAATATAAGGGAGCATGGTAATCTTCATGAAAGAAGAAAAAGGAGATTTGCTGGAGGCTTAAAAGGAAAGAAGAATGATATCTAATTCTGAATGTGTTTTCCGTAAGGTTAGAGAGTGGACCATCGGAAAACGATAGGATTTACGGTGACCTGGAATCATGCTATCTTGTAACAGGTGGGTATGGAAGGAGAGAGTGTGTGTCAAGAAGAGAGAATAGCTTGGGCACAGGGAGCCTTGGAGGTGGAAAGGGCAAGATTTCTGACTGTCATGTGGCTGGAGTTGGGCTGGGAAGCAGGTAATGGGTGCTAGGAAGGAAAGATTGATTGGGACTTTTGTGAAGGACTTGGAATGCCAGTGTGAGGATTTTACATTTAATTTGGTAGGCAAAGGGGAGCCACCAAATGTTTGTGCATAAGAGAGTGACATGATTAAAACTGTTTTAGGAAGATTAATTTGGCAGTTGTCTTTGGTTAGACTGATGTTGCAAGAGGCTGGAGCTTGGAAAAACATAGTTAATAGGCTTTTACAGTTGTGTCATCTACAAGAAGTTGATCAGTAATTGAAAAAATTTTATAAATATTTAAATTTTCCTGCACTCCCATTGATGTCTATTTAAAATGTTCCAAAGGATTGACGATAAAGAATATTATTAGCTTTTTTTCCCCTTTCTTTTTTCAAAGACAGAAAAGTATGTTGGAAGAACCAGCATATCCAGTTGAAAGGTTGTTCTCTGGCAAAGGGGCTAGGCTCCCCGGCCTCCTGCCAGCGCATCAATTGTGTAAAGAGCCCCGGATTCATGACTTTCAGTTCTGTCTCTGTCATTGTGTTGCTGTGTGAATTTGAACAAGTCATCTCACCTTTTGGGGCCTCAGTTTTCACTTGTGTGAAATGAGAGTTTGGGTTCCGTGACCTCTAGAGTCATTTCCGGATTTCACATTTTCAGGTTCTTTATAGGAACAAAGGGAATTGAAATGGATAAAAGGGTTAATATCTGTCTGCCTTTGCTTCTGCCTATTTCTCTGACTCACCAAGAATTCTAGTGAGGAGGAGAAGTTAAAGACTTCACTTCATGGGTGGATTTAATGTAGCGTGAGTGTGTTTCATTTGTTGCAACAGTTTAAATGCCATCTTTAATGTTTTCTTGCCATGCTACTGTTGCTGTTTTTCCCTGTTTCCAAGAAGATAAACTTTTGCAGATGTCTGCTCCTACACCCTACAATGAATTAAGGACACATTTTCTTCTTCACATGTAAGAAGACTTAGCATACCAATTTAAATAAATTATCTGTGGTGTAATATTGGTATATCTTAGTTTTATCTGCGAGGGAATAATTTAAATCAGCTAGCTGTGCCGTGTAGTACTTTAAAAACATGAATGCAAGACAGATACCACATGCAGTAAGACCAAACAGTAACTATTTCAATTAGTTTAATTAATTATAATAAAATGGAGAGCATGTTAGGCAACCAATGGTAGTATTTCCAGGACTAATTTATAGCTTACAGGTTTTCTGATTTTTCTTAACTAGGAAGATGATACAGTTTTAATTCTTTTTTATATTTTATTTTCTCTGTCTTTATTTATATTTTTCTCTGGGGGCTTGCAGACAGTTTTATAAAAGGCTTGTGAGGATAGCATGATTAATATATATTCCAGTGAGAATCTTCTTGAACTCTCAGAAGTTGTCAGAGATTCCTTCCGTGTCATTTTGGTCAGACAGAGGTAGAGAATGGGTGAGTCAAATATTCTTAACTCTACCCACTTGCCATTTCCCTGATTCTAATTAGAGAGGCATCAACTGTTTCTGGATTTACTCTGTTATGTTTAAACAGTATTGAGCAGACAAAGTTTGAGTCACCAGGGGGCTGGGGATACCACTGTTAGAAGTAGCCCTCCCCTTTTCTTGAATCTTGCAGAAAAATAGACAGATGAATGATCAAGAACTAGGATAAAGGAGTGACATTATATAAATTAGGAAAAATATCATTGACATGGGTTTTCGAGATAAGCTAATGTGAATCATTTTCTGATATGTGGACAAGTATTTTGTGGTTGTGGATATTGGAAAGATTGTGCCACCCCCCACCCCTACTCCGCCACAGACACACACCACCGTTACCAAAACTCTGGTACTTTTCCTCAGATTGTAGTTGACTAAACAAAATCGGGTTTTCTTAGTGGTTTTAGTAAACTTGGTGACTGGGGACATGTGTCCATTCACTCATGCTTCTGCCTCTCCTCACGAGCAAAATTTCCAAGTGGGGGTGGTATGATTGGCAAAATTGTGATCTTTCCCTTCTCTCTTTGAAAAGACTTAAAAGACATGTTTGTTTCAAGTTACAAATCATGAACTGTTTGTTAAATAACCTGTTATGCACTATGTATGGATTAGCTAATAAATCTATACTTTAGTTATTGATACAATATTAAGAGAATTTCTTAGCCAATAAGATAATAAGATAAATAAGGAGTGTTATAATAAGGTAATTAAGGCATATTCATTCAACTTGCCTGATCTGTTCACCTGAATCTGCCTAAAACATCTTGGAATGTTTAGTGTAATGAAAGAAATCTTTAAGGAATCTATAGATACAAATCAATTGACTTTTAACAGAGTTACTAGTTTGAAAAGCTCATTACAAAATTGAAATAAAATTACTCTTAGGACTATGGATTTGTTATAATATAAAAGATGATAGAAACATCTTTGAAATTTAGTGTGATTCGTTTTCTTGTAGCTAGAAATATAGCTTCGGTAATTGAATTTATATTAGCCTCTATGTCATAATACATTCAAATGTATGGAGTCCTTTCTCTGTTTATAGCCTGTAGAGCAGTATTGTCTAAGAGAACCTTCTGCACTCATAGAAATGTTCTGAATCTGCCCTGATTGATACGGTAGACGCTATCTACATGTGGCTATTAAGCACTCAAGACGTGACTAATGTGACTGAGAAACTATTTAATTTTATTTAATCTTTATTAATATAAATTTAAATTTAAATAGCTATTCATGATTAATTGCTACCATTTTGGACAGTGCAGCTAGAGGATGAATATTAGTATCACCAGAAGAAAGACAAAAATTGTCTAGGATTTTCAAATATGAGTAAATCTTAGCGTCTGTATTTTGATAATTTTTGAATTTAGAAGAAGATAGCTAGAAATTGTTACAAGAAGGGCACTTATTCAAATAGAATATGTCAAGTATTATTGTTTTTAACTTCAAACATTTTTAGACTACAACTATCAAATTTATTTTAACTAGCTCTTTGCAGATTTTTTTTCTGATGAAAATTTATCATCAATATTTCAAATTTAAAACAAAAAAGGCATTCAGAACAATTTGTTCCATCAATGCCTATTTTATATAGGGTGCTCAATAATTTTTATTTTCAGAGAGATATATAGTTAAGAACATTTTTTTTGTTTGTGGGACTCATGTTTACCATGTTTTCTCTCAAGGATATAGACCAGTGTGGCCCACATATCCCCAGCTCTTCTAGAATTGATCCCTGAAAAGTAACTTAATTGCCTGGAAATATTATTATTATTGTTTGTGTGTGTGAGGAAGATTGGCCCTGAGACACCACCTGTGCCAATCTTCCTCTATTTTATGTGGGATGCCACCACAGCATGGCTTGATTTTTGGTGCTAGGTCTTTGCTTGGAATCCAAACCTGCGAACCCTGGGCCACTGAAGCAGAGCATGTGAACTTAACCACTACAACACTGGGCCAGCCCCCAGAAATATTTCTGTGACTCTCAGCTTACAAACTTGTTACATGCTTTGTTTTTCGAGATTTTAAGTTGACTATCATAACTGTTGACTTTTCAAATCATTTTCTAAGACTGTGCTGTTGATTCATAATCTATTCTTCATTTTCAAAAATTAGCTGTTGCCAAAAATGGCAAAACTATTCCAGCCAAAGAGAAAGTTAGCTTTCCCTTGGGATCTCTTGAAAGTCACTAACGGGGAAACAAAAACATTTTCATAAGACTAAACCAATGTCATCAAAAGTGATGTCTTCTTTCTTGCTTTTCTCTTTGATCTGTCATGGTTTTAAGTTGAACATATTATATAGAAACATTTGCAGTTTG
Source organism: Equus asinus (assembly GCF_041296235.1). Lineage (NCBI taxonomy): Eukaryota > Metazoa > Chordata > Mammalia > Perissodactyla > Equidae > Equus > Equus asinus. Next base: position 46,600,424 of record NC_091794.1, on the reverse strand, counting down.
TGGTTTTCTAGCATATTAACCTGAGAACCAAAATACTTATCTGCATCGTTGCATCATCTCACCTAGCATTTGGGCTTTTTTGTTTGTTTGTAACAAATGAGTTCATTCCAGCCCTGGGTACAAAACCTTTTACTTTTAAGACCATTGTTGTTTTATTCATGATTTTCTTAATAGCAGTTTGAGTTCTTCCTAGTCTTTAGAAAGATAACATGTTGCTTATTTTATGTACTTTTTTCTCACAAGGACTCATGCTTTAAGTTGTTCAAGCAGCTGGCTGTACATTTCATCCAGGTGAGACTTTTTCTTTTTAATCTGTTGCTTGTTCAGCAAAAGAAATCATTCCTGAAAATCTGGATGCATTATTTGAATTCTTCTCATGAGGCTTTTATTGATGTTGTGCCTGATTCCAGCATTTGTCCACTGAACTTCTCTTTTGTATGTCTGTATCTTTCTCTTTTATGTGATTGCTCCCTTCTCTTCCCACGGGATTTTGCTCTCATCTTTGGTCATTTGCATAGGTGGGAGTTGAGGTGGTGAGAGAGTGTTTTTACTGACTTGAGCCTGGCCTTCCTGGGTAAGCCAGCTTCCTGGAGCCCCCGGTCATCTGAAAGGACTTGGATTCCTCTCCTCTGGATGACCTTGCTCCATAATATGCTCTTCTTAGTAGAGACTGTTTGCCTTCTTGTTCGTAGACGTCAGAATGCCATTGGCATTAACTTTAGGTTGAGCTCACTCAGATGGTGGAAAAAACCCACAAAACCTCTCCCTTATTCTTTGATTATCATAGATTTTTTATGCCTGAAATTCATGTGAAAATGCCTTAGGTTTTGCCTTTTAAGAGTAGCCGTTGAGCATCCTAGCTGTGCAGAACAACATATTGGCCGTGTGATTGGTTAGACATAAAGAAATCTGTGTAAATATGCACCTAAAGAAAGGAGTTAAAGGGTATTCCAAATAAAAGTTTTAAATATATACTTCATCAATATGTAAAACGTTACATAATTACCATCTAATAAAACTGGCAAGAATCTTAGAGATACTTTAAGCTACATCTTCATTTTTTAGGAAAGTGACTTGTTTGGAGCCTGATGTAACTTTAAAATTTTGTCCTAAGAAGCTGAATATAATATTTTAATTACTTCATAAGTTCAAAGCACTTTGCAGAGCATTATATGTAAATAACTATTATTACTGTATAAGCAATTTTAGAACTCCTATAATCCTTTTCTTTTTCTTTGTTCTTCAATTTAATCACAATGGTGAGGGACATACCTGAGTTGTAGAATATCTTGTTGCTTTTCTTTGGTTCTTTTTTTGATAAGTCTTCTAGACAGGAGGATCTAACTATTTCTTTGTGCGTGGACCGTATTCCCAGACGGGAGTTGATCCAGTGTTAATTACCTTGGCAAATACCATCTCTAAGTTCTTAAAAATTAGGCTTCAAGAATAGCAAAATGATCAATAGACAATTACCTTTTTAATTTACAAATACTTCTCAAATTAAAAAGCAATATTCTTTATTCAGAGACTTAGCTTTAGTTATCATTAAAAGAAAGGAAAATAATAATTTAGGTTTAAGGGGCTAGCCATGTCACAACAGGTTGTCAAATACCCAGTGAACAGTTATTTGAAACTTGGAAACCCCTAGATAAGGGCTTTTAGCAAGTTGTATATCAAGTTTCTATTAGACAACTCCCTCTGAATCGTGTATGCATAACTCATCCCTTTATCTCCAACTTCTTTATAGCTTGTTTAATATTGCTGGTTTAAACAACTTTACCTTTGTTGCTTAAAAAAAAGAAGGCTTGACAATGTTAAAACATAGAAGAAATCAATCTCCATTTCAGACTTGATCAGACTTTTATAATTATAATTGAAAAATCCTTCAAAATTCAATACATTCTTTTTTTAACCTTTATGGAAAGGTTTTTTTTAAAATAATGTATACCAAGAATTCAGGAGAACTTGAAAAATCCTGAAGGTTACAGAAGGCAGTTGTTTGAGAAGGATTTTCTTTTTTGCAGACTAAGGAAAGGAGAAAAAATGCACGTCTTTAGAATAAACTGTTTTTCAGTTACTCATGAGACATGCCTGGGAAAGTGGACAAAGGGAGAGCCAGTTAAGTGTAATTGGGAAGCTAAGCTATTTTGAAAGGTATTACCAAGTCTACACAGACAAGGAGAAGAGTATTTTCAGGGAAGCATATAAATGACCAACATTCTCTCCAAAGGATGAGGAAGATTTTCAAGGCTCAGAGCTAGTGTTTCCCCCTCTTGGCATCAGGAACAGTGAACAGTAATCTTTTTTAAGTCATGAATATGAAGTTCTAGAATTCCTAACTGTAATTATTCTCACTCTTACCTGATTTTCTTTGATTTGGCAGTAAGTTTGCTATATTTAAGGCGATAGAACCAGTCCATTTCAAAATAATGCTGGGTATAACTTAAAATAAGAAAAAAATTAAAACCTTATTAAAATACGTGTGGATGGCAGTGTTTTGCATTTCCCCCAAAATCAAGTGGTCCAGTATATTCCTTTCAGGTAGATCCTACTGACCTTTTATAATTAGATTATCTCTTCCACATTTTTTTGCGGTAATCCCTTTTAAGATCATTCTTATTTAATATTATCATCCTTCAGAATTTATTTTCTTCCCCAGAGAGAAGCTCAATCCTTTGTGAGATCCATTCATTATTTCTGCAAGGACATCTCTTATTAGGCACCAGTATTCTTTAAAAGTTCCTTTCTTACATGGTTTTCTAATGTAGAGTGATATTCTTCTGACATGCCTTGCTTACATTTTCTTTCAAGTGCCGTAAACCTCTTGACTTTGTTACCCAAATTAACAGTGTAGGCAGATATTAGAATTATTGGTTGTCGACGAGGGACACTCTGGGGACAGAAGAGACTAGAGATGGATAGTAAGGAAATGAAAGAGAAAAAAGGTACGGTTTGCTGGAAGTTGGTTCAGATGGGGAGCTTCGGAGAAATTTCCAAAATGAGAGCCAGTAGGTAAATTGCCCTCTTGGGACATGAAGGTGTGATGTGACAACTTGGTTTTCCCAGTGATCCTTCTGATTGTAACTGTGTGGGTAGTTTTAGATTTAAATGATTACGGAGAGACGTGTCCATTCTGAAAGTAGTTATCTTAAATCAAATGTGTGGTTCAAATCATTATTATTAGCAACTATCTCTTCAACGATCTCAGAGTAAGGGGGTGGAGGATTCTCACATGTGGAGAATACAGATTCCTTATTTTGAGAAAAATTGTTTGTGACACTATTTGTCCATCCTTTGTAAGTGTAGATTTAAAAAAAGATCTTTAGGACTTAACTTTCTTTTCTCTTTTTTATTTTGGGACTTAACTTTCCTTTTATGGCTGAACAGCCTAAAACAACAAAAGACTTTGTGCTTGGCATGTACGTATATGTTTGTATGTGTGTATGTGTGTGTGTGGTGGGGAGTAAGTGCTTGTGTAAATTTGTGTATATATGTGAGAAAGAAAGAGATGCCACCAGAAGCAAGGGTTTCACTTCTAACTTTATACTTCAGAAATGTTGGTTTTGGTCCCAGAGTTATTTTTGAAGTATAATATCAACTGCCAATTCAATAGATATGGATATTTGTAGTTACCTACAACCATGGTTACAAAAGTAAATCCAGTCTAATTAGGAGTAAAATCTACTCTGGAATGAGAGTTATTTACTTGAAGTTATTTTCCAAGATGCATTTAGAATAGGTGAGAATGGGTTTCCATTTCATAAATTTCTGATCATTATTTTTCTTGCATTATATATTGAAATTAAGTTGTGGCACAAGAGCCTTGAAAATTATGTTTTTATAATGTACGATTTCAAGATGAAGTTTCAAATGTTTTTTATTTCATAACGAACTTTAATATTTTTCTCCTTTCTTAAGCCTACAAAACTTGATCCAGGAGCAGATTCTTTTACAGCTGGGTTATAAACTCTTTGAAAATGGTGTTTGTAATAGAAATGCTGCCATAACTTTAAATCTAGCCGTGCTAGGAGGCAGCCTTCAATCTTCATGATTTGCTGACAACATAGAAGTTTGTTTTCAGATGCATCTGCGATGTCTATCTTAAGCATTCCAGATTGTAGGAAATGAAGTATCATCCTCTTAGAGGAAAAAAAAATAGCATATTCATTTTGCTGAGGGCAGCATTAGTGGATATGGGCATGGTATACTGTACATATCACTTAGAGCTTCTTGAATTCTGCTTGATATTTTAGTTACAACATGGGGCTCCCCAAATGGTGGTTGTGCAAGCATTTGTTCTTCTTCAATTTTTCCCCATAGTATCTGGGAAACATAGCTATGAAATTTCTAGGAATAGAGTGAAGGATTTCATCTGGCTTCCGTTTCAAACATTGTGGTGCTCCCTAGTCTTGTGGAAAATGTCTGAAGTCACTGTGAGTTTATTTTATCTGAAGGGATGCTTGTGTTGATGGTCTATATGTACACACTCAAAGAATGGACATAAACTAACTCCAGCAGAAAAAAATGACAATGGTTTACTTTTAGCTCTGTCATTTTATGTTTTATGTTCAGGTAAAGGTCAGAGAATCCAGTCAGTCAATCATTAGATATTTGAATACCAGCTGGGCGCTCGACTATTTGCATCCCATGAAAAGCTCAAGGAGGCGGGATTTTCTTACTGATGACTAGGCTGCCACTGTGCAGTCTTTCTCACTTGAGATTAGGAACCAAGGAAAACAGCCACAGACATTTGTGTTTCTCTAATGTTTTGGGTTCACTAGGTACGCAGTTGGGATTTGGCATAACTACAGAGGGCTCACCTTGAGGGGTGGCTTTTATGGTGGTTGTCTTCTAAAGAAGCTGGGATGGGATTGCCTCAATACCTGCTGTCTGAGAGCGATATGAGTCTAATTGCTTCAAGAAAATTTTTTCGGTGGCCTAAAGTTTGTAGTTTGCTCTTAAAACATTCTTCACTTTTGATACCATGGAATATTTGTTATGGAAGAGATTACTGAGAGCTAAAATCTGAGAATGGGGGGCCAGATCATAGAAAGGCTGTAGGATACTTTAAGGACTTTAACTTTTACCCTGCTTGAGATGAGGAGCCTTGAGATGAAGGGTTGTGAGCCAAGGATTGACAGGAACTGACTTTTGTTGGTGCCTTTCAATCTGTTGTTAATAGTACAGCCAAAATTAATGTCTTTATAACATGACTGATTATTTAACCATCATTCCTTTAGACTCCAGTTAAAAACCCTTCCATGGTTTTCATGTATTCTTCATATAATATCCTCCATGGTTTGGCCTCTGCCAACTTTCTCCCTTTATCTGGTTCCACACTCCTCTGCCATCTGGGCTGCAATCAGTCACTTTGTCCTCTTAGCATTTCTAACATTCTCCTCACTAGGGCAATTTCACCTGTTGTATGCTCTTAGCCACATGTATGCATGCCTTTCATTATCATCAAGTGACAAGATGGGTGTTTTCAGTTGATCTAATAGGAAATGGGAGATTTTGTAAGTTCCTGAAGAGAGGAATTTTGTGGCCCAGGAGCTCACACAAGGAAGAAACCTCGGAGGTATGTAATTCAAACATAGTAGCATTAAAAAATGGCCACATGTGTTTTATGTGGGTACCTCTGGAGACAGGCAAGGGAATTGCCATCTATGAAGGAAGCCCAGTCCATTGAGTTGTTAGAAACAGCTTCTCTGAGAAGAGGATTTCTGGCAGTCTGTCAGGAGAAGAAAATTAGATTTCTAGGGCCAGCAACGAAAAGAAACTTCCTGATTCTTCTTATCTTCTAATTCTCATTTAGCGGTACAGTATTTATAGGAAGAGACTATATTGGGCTGGATTTTTTTTCTCATAACCCTTTCTGATCCCCCACAGCTTGTTAAACCTCTTATGTATAATCCACTTGTATTAGCTTATACTCACAACAACGCTGCAGGGCATTGTTCTGTTGCCTATTTTAATAGAATTCTGAGATGGTGTGATAAATGACAACTTGTCTAAGTCATTCTCTACTAGAATAAAGACAATCTACTCAAGACTGTATCTGTCAATAAAGGTAACCTTTCCTAAATCCATATTTTTAATTAAAAACATTATGGGCTTTTAAACTTTTCAAATTACTAAAGAAATGCATGTTCTTTGTTTTTTAAAAAAACAAACAATATAGTATTGGATTAAAAAAAAGTGAAAATCCCCATTGACGTCTTCAGTCTCACTGGATAATTTGTCGATAGCATATATGAAAAATATGGTTAAAACACAAAAAAATTAGAGTTAAACAAAATGCCCATTATATCCCCCATAAAAATAAATGAATGAGTACATAAAATCTCCTCCCACTTGCTCCCCAATCCTATTCTATAAATATGATCGCTATCAACAAATTCTTACTCCTCTGAATTTATATATATTATTATACCTCATAGAACATGTTTTTACATACAGATTTCAAATATCTATCATATGAATAAGTACAAAATTTACTCATTTACCAAATGGGGTGACATAATAGATGTTATTTAGCAATTTGCTTTTTTTCAGTTAATAAATTATAGACCTCCTCCCATGTCAGTAATGCATACCTTTTTACACGTTTCTAATACATATGTAATGGGAGGAATGTACCATGATTTATTTAGCCATTTCTGTCTTGAAAATATATTTTACAATGCACAGCATTATTTTATTTGGTGCATTTATAATTCTGCTTAGTTAGAGTTGTTAATGAGAATTAGGCTTTAGGGAGATTGTTCTGTCATCAATGTGCATGAAGAATTGGAGCTGGGAACAAAGGCACACAAGAAGAGCAGTAAGATATTTTTTCTCCCTGTGGTGATCCTGATGCAGAGAAATAGACCAGAATAGGGCAGAGAAGGGGCTGAAGCTGAGAGATGGAGGAAGCACCGTTAGGGAAGGCACCCTTGAGATGACAATAGGACGTCCAAGTGGACATGGAGAAGACAAGAGGAAAGTGCTTTGCTACACAGTGCAGGAATGTTACCGCTGTGACACATCGATGGATGAATTTAATTTGGGATTTCTTTTAAAATATAACACACAAAACAAATGGAGTTGTTAATAGTAAAACTCTGCTTTACCTTTTACAGAGTCCATGAACATTTGTTTTATCTGAAAACGCAAATAGTTATATAAGGCCATGAATAGCAACAAAGGTATCTGCAGTTATTATATGTTACCACTTGCCTTTTTCTTCTTATACACATATCATCCACTCTCCACAACCCCCCTGTAAGACAAGCATTGTCACCCGTATTTTATTTTATGTGTCCCAGAGATATTAAGTAATTTAAGTTTATAGGGAGTTATTATCTTTGGAACTATACTGCCCCTGCAGATAAGGGCAAGAGAGCTCTTGTTTACTATTTTAATACTCATTAGTTCTCCAATAAATACGAAATAAGGCATAATGGCAATAGGAGTAGAACCATCTCTCTACTTTCGAAATTCTATTTATCCCACTATTCTGCTTTGAATTGAAAGTTTGAGTTCATTTTTTATGTTTGTTAGATAAGAAAAACAATCACAAATATCTATAGTGTCCTAACTGTATTTCTAATAGTAATATACAAGATTTTTCTGAAGAAAATGGTTTTAGAAACTCTTTTCTGAAAATGAATGCTCACCAGGCCATTCGAGGAACTGACTAAAATTTGAATTCTCTTCCTTTGTTTGAGTGCTTTCTATACTCATAAATAATTTTCTTTTTATTATCTTAATTTTCTCATTACTGTTATTAATTAGAAGACATTTTATATCAATGACAAGCTTGAAATATTATTCATTTTTCCTCAGAATTATTAGAGACTATGTCTATGGGGAGTTAAGTTAATTGGATAAAACATTTTTGAAAGGACTGAATTTTATGTTCAGTAAAATGAGACCCACATTTCTATTGAATTTTTTAACTATTGAGTCCGTTAATAAATACGTGTGGAAGAAGATAGTGATCAAGAACATTAGGCAGGCTCCTGATATGCAATTCCAAGCAGAGAAGAATGGTAGTTTATTTATTGGCCATGCAAAGACATCAAGGGTGGCAGTGTTTATTCTCAGCTTCTAAATTATTTTAATTTGGTATTTGGTAAATTGTATACTTTAGTTTCTATATTTCACTTAAAAGTAAGAAAACAACTTAACTGTTATTTATCAATTTGTTGTTTAGTAGAATGTAATTAGTCTGCATAAGGGAAAAAATGCCATATGTAAATTATATCTGAGATTCCCTCTACCTCATTCCTCCACTCCTACTCAGAACTCCACATTTGCTCTTTTCCTTTTGGTACTTCCACCAATGCCAAAGCAGTAAATAAAAGATAGAGGAAAACAATGCTATGAACTGCCTTTTCCACTGTCTAACTAATAGGACAGTGAAGTGGTTCTATTACACTTAGGAATAATATAGAATCCCAGAGAACAGTAAGAGTCAAGTGCAGGAGCTGGAGGGGTGGAATAAATCTCTCAAGGAAATTATAACCATTGTATAGCTTATGAAACTGAGGTTCAGAAGTTGCGTATCTTCCCTAAGGTCAAAATTTATCCATGACATTTCTCTCTCTCTCCTCCTTTCTACCTTCCTTCCTTTTATTTTATATGATTTTATTAACCAGAACATACCTCATTCCTTATCCTCAGTGTATGTTTTTTTTTTTTTTTTTAACTATTCAGACTGGGACATTCTTTGATATGTTATAACTGCAAATTTCTAAGCTAAGAGAATTGGGTTCATGGTCTGGAATTTCAGAACATCATTATTGTAAACTTTTTGTCCTTTCTTGGGATTAGCTGGAAAATAGGAAAATAGTTCTGTGGGGATTTAGTGTTAATTTGATACAACTTTAAGGATGGATAGGATAGTTATCTTCTGGATAACACAATGACTCTCATATTTCTCTTGGATTCACATACTATTGAGGTCACTAGTCTATATAATGTAAAAGATTATAATAACAAACAAAATTAAAAATCTAAAATAAAGAATTAGGATGAAATGATTTCTAGTGAAAAGAGGTCAATAGAGGACATTTGGGAGTCTCCTGATAATGCTGTGCTTAAACCAGCATAAAAAATAAATAAATTCTCAGTTGTTAACTTTATGATTCAAAGTACAAATAGAAATAAAATAAATTCTGGGGATTTTTTTTTGTCTCCTAATATTAGTCTAATAGTGAATAAAATAATCCAGGTTACCTTGTGATACATTCATAAGAAAATTGTTACCTTGGCTGAACAGCACATACTGGGTGATATAGAACACTCTTTATTCCCAAGAAAAGGACTTGGCTGTGTAGAGACTCATCTATCTCCAAAATCTTAAGGTCGAGGAAAATAATCGAAGAGGCCTATGAGACTTAGCATATTACGCAAGGAGTGGTTAGGTAATTGTGTCTAGGAGGCAGTTTATTATAAAATATCTTTGGAAATATGCAGTTTAAGATAATGAGAATAATTTGTTTCCTCCTGCTTTTTTATTGGTTCTGCTATTATAATACATAAAGGAAACAATAGAATGGTCCATAATTTGCCTCTGAATAATATTCAAATTGAATGACCCATACTTGGTGTGAATCCTATAGAAAATTGTTTTTACAGCTTCCTTCATATGCAAGTTTTTGATATACTTTTGTTTTACTTACTATAAAATTGTGAAAGTAACATTTAAGAAACTAGTTACAGTGTATTTATTTAAGGCTTTCGATATGATCAGAATTTGACTTTTATGACCCTTATTACTTTTGCAGGCATTATTTTATAGTTGAGATATTATGATGCTGCGATGCCATGAGGCATGTCTAAATAGCACAGATGTTTGTTCTCTGGAAGTTGAACTCAGGGAAGCTTCTATGATGCCTTAAGATACAGAACTGAGCTATGGGTGAGAAGACCATGGGGAAATTACATTGACTAGCTATACTATTACGTAGAGCCATGAAAATGTGCCTAGGTCACCAGAGTATGCACAGAGGATATAAACTTTGATGGATCCTTGTGCTTCTCTGTATCTGTATTTTGGATTTAGCCCTCTGGATCCAGATGAAAGTTGCCAGAGATGCTGTTTCATTCCTTACCTTTCAACAATTGGAAGTGGAAAGTTGTGAAACTTTGACCGTAAACCCCTCACTGCAGTTGCAGATATATACTATGTGGGGTATTGGTAAATTTTAGTAGAGATGTTTGCTTCCCTCACAGCCTCCAGAGATCTAAACCTTGAGATATGATTTTTTTTCACCTAAGATTAAACTCTGGTTTTATGCCACTTCACGTCTGTCAGTACAGTTTTTTTTTTTTTTTAAACCAGTGAATAGATGGGTGAATGCATTTGTTAGAATATTTCTTTTGTGTAGTCATAAAGGTGAAAAAGCCTGGCTATGCCTCTGTTTGGACGTTCCAGGCTGAGAAAGTGTAATTGTAGCTGTGAAAGGAAGTGGGTGTAAAATGATTTTGATGGTTCAGTCAACTTCAGTAGACAGATGTTGATTTTATCCTTTAATAGGAAAAGGTTACATAAAAATTCGTGTAAAATTAAAAGGACAATAAGTTGCAGATTTGTGAACATTATTAAAAGAAATATATATGGAAAATTTTAAAATAAATTTTAAGATCATATTCTTATAAATATTTTGTTTTTGTTTTTTAACAGTTCCTTTCTGTCACCACCTACGTATGTGATGTTAGGTCTCTTAATCCCTCTGATAGTTTTCTCCCTCATTTGCAAAATGAAAATAATTCCTACTACATAAGGATTCATGAACAATTAGACGGAAAAATATGAGAGAGATTTAACTCTAAGAAAATGTAATGGATTATTTTATCAGAGAGGGAATCTCCATGAAGAAAGTCCTCTTTACGGAAGTGCCAGTTTTTATCATCTCATGACTATGTGTTAATTTCTTCTGTAAGAACGTTGTGAATAGTATCCAGAGTAGCTTTGGAGCAAGGATTTGTTTTCATTTATTAATTTCCATGTACTAATTATAGACATTAATTGCTTTTCAAGCTGATAGAATATAAGCCTATAGTGCAGAAAGATATTGGCACACACTGAAGGAAATGTTGCATAAATTGGAAAAGTATATTCAAAATATTAAAAACTCAAAGAAGTGAGAATTTAAGGAAAAGTTCAAACTTAGCTCCGGGTTTGATACCACCCATACTTTTAAATTCCAGTGTATTCACATTTATTGTTACCAAAGGTAAGTCATTTGTGTAAAATATCAATTATGAGATTTTACTTTTTGAATAAAGAAAGGAGAGGTGCTTATAAAAATGGGACAAAAAATAATTGAAACTTTAAAATGAGTGATTCTCGTGACTTTATCTTATTTCTAGCCTGTTTTGTATTCTAATCAGGGATGCTGGAGGGCCCACGAGTGCTCTAGGCACAGGAGAAGCAGTATTGTGGAGCTGGAATCTTTGATATAAGATACTTCACCCAGTTCGAATTTTATTTCACTTTGTTTGCTTTCTGACTCTAAATGTGAATGGGAGGCCAATAAGACTAAAATATCTAATCAATAAGCAATTTTCCTGGCCAGTATGTTCCTTCTGGCTCAGTTAGGTCTATATCCTAGGATAATGCTGCCAAGCAGCAATCCCTCTCATACCTACCCAAGAGAGAGTGGTGGTGATTTGATGTCTTGCAGTCCTGGAAGTTCAAACAGGCCAACAGAGTCAAGAAGTGGAGTAAAGGGTATAGAACTTGGTCTGGCAGCAAGCAACGAGGCAGGCAACGAGGCCTGGTAGAACTGGGTGGCCCTTCAGCCCTCTGGACAACAGCTGGAGGCAGGCACCCAGTCATGCAGGATGGTGCTGGGCAGCTTCTCAAGGCATTGTTAGACATGGGCAATTGACATACGGATCTAGTTACTGAAAATGGGGATGAAGTGCAGAAATGTAGTTACTAGACCAGTTGTAAGGTGATCAGAGCAGAACTAGCAATTGCTTTGACCTAACAATGAGTCTCCTGAGCTACTAAATTTGAAGCCCTGAAAGTTTCCTAGAGAAAGGCCAAGGATGATGCCAGAATTTGAGGTTGGGTGAATGCACAATTGGAAGCCCAGGTTCTGGTTAGGGAAGAAGTTTGCCCTCAGGAAGCCATGCACATTTTATAACGTTCACTATGCAGTTGTGCCTGCCTCCTTCCTTCTCTTGTTTGTATTAGCTTCTTTGTTCCTTTCTTCCTCCTCCTTTTTTCCTTTCTTCCTCCTTCTTTCTTTATCCCCCTTTCTTCCCTCTCCCTCTCCTCCTCTCTCTCTTTCCTTCCCTTCCTCCTTCCATGTTTGGCTTTTAGCCATGGTTTAAACTCCAATATTCTAATTCATTCTTGAAAAAAAAAAAAACACTTTTTAATCACCCATCTGCATGATGCTTAATGCATCATCTTTCAAGGACAGAAGAGTGCATAATATGATGCATAATTACCAAGTATGTTACATATAAAGGATGAATTGCAAATTATTTCCAAAATTATTTCTCAGTAAAATTATTCAAAGAAACAATCTAGTGATCAGAGAGACTCTAAAGTCAGTCTGTGTTTAAATTTACCCAGTTGTCTCCAGTAATGTTTTTTATGACTTCAGTGTTTGAATTTTCATCAAGGATCCAATCAAAATTCATGAACATTGTATTTAACATGTCTTAATCTAATTGCCCCACAGTCTAATTTTTTGTTTTTTGTTTTTCATGACACTGATATTTTTCAGTGTCCCATTCCAAGTGTTGTTTCTAATAACCCATATTCTTTATTTGTTTGGTTATTTTCTCATAGTTATGTAAGTGTAAACATTTTTAGCAAGAATATTACCTAGATGATGTTGCTTACTTCTATCGGGAGGAAAATAATGTCAGGATATCCTATTATCGATAATTCTATATATTTGAAGACTTGATTAAGACAATGTCCATCATCTCTTACCATTGAGATACTGGGGTGACATTCATTCAGCTCCAAAGTGGGTAAACTAAGGCCTGAGGGCCAATTCAGTCTTTTTCTTGTTTTTGCAAATAACGTTTTGTTGGAATACTTATGCTCAGTTGTTTATATATTATCTATTGTTATTTTTGCACTACAGTGAGAGAGTTAAGTAGTTGCAACAGAGACCATATGACCTGAAAAGTCTAAAATATGTACTATTTTATCCTTTACAGAAAAAAAAATGTATGCCAACCTCTGATTTAGGTACTTCCAGAGGACTGTTATGAATACATTTTTTAAAATGCCATGAGTTTACTAGTCTTCTCACCAAAATGGCATAACAAAGGCTGAATTTACCTCCTGCCTGAAATGACAAAAAAACAAAACAAAATAATAAAACCAGATAAAGTATATGAAACATGGAAGCGTTTTTAAGACAATGGATGTCACCGAAAATGAAGGAGATCAGTCCCTGAGACACAGTAAACAAACAAAATGAGCCCTGACACTATCCCACCCTGTTGCCTTGGGAGAGTTTCCAGACCACAGCATAAGCAAGGAAAATCCAGATGGAATCCAGCCAACTCCCAGAGTTGGAGAGATGGAGTCCAAGAGATCAAGGCAGCTATAGAGTATAGAGGTAAGAGAGCTGTACACAGAGAGAAACCCAGAGCTTCTCCCTCAAGTATTCAGCACAATGATTAGAGCATGCATGTGAGGAAACTACAGAGGCCAGGGAAAGACTTATCCAAAAGTATTAAAGTAAACAATGCAGGATGCACACATGGGACTAGAATCAATGCATGTTCCTACCAGCCAGACTGGTAAACTCATAATTTATAAGGCACAGGGTAGAGTACTTGGAAAGTTGTTGCTTCAGCAGATGTGGGAAATTAGCCCTAGACTAAGTGCTCATGGACCTACCGAACACTTCTTAAAGCAAGGCTCAAAAGGCTAAATTGTTTCCATGTAACTTAACAGAGGTCTAAACAAAGCTCAAGAGTATTATAGGACTGCAAACATATCTAGTACCCAATAAGGTAAAATTCAAAATGTTTGACATCCAATCAAAGGTTAGCAAGCATGCAAAGAAGAAAGAAAACATGACCCTTAATGAGGAAAATAGTTCAAGTGACACTGAACTACAACTGGCAATGATGTTAGAATTGGCAGACAGGGACATTAAAATAATTATTATAACTGTGTTCCTCATGGTTTAATAAAGTTAAATAGAGATGTGGGACACAGTGAAAAAGACCCAAGCCTCACTTCTAAACATGAAAACTATATGTGAGATGCAAAATACATTGACAAGACAATGGCAGATTAGCATCACAGAATAAAAGTCATAAACTTGAAGACATAGGAATAGAAACTATTCAAAATGAAACACAGAGAGAAGAGAATCTAGAAAAGTGAACAGAATACCAGTGATCTGTGATACAACTTCATGAGGCCTAATATGAGTATAATTGGATTCTCTAAAGCAAAGCAGAGAGAAGGGGTTACAGAAAAAATATTTGAAGAAATAATTGTTGAAAATATTCCAAATGCGATAAAAATTATAAACCCATAGATCCAAGAAGCTGAATGAGCCCCAATCACAAGAAACATTAAAAAAAAAGACATCAAGCATATCATGATCAAATTGTTCAAAACCGGTGGTAATGAGAAAATATGAAAAACACCTGAGAAAAAAAGATACTTGACATACAGAAGAAAAAGATAGTGATGTCACAGAATTTTCATCAGAAACAATGCAAGTAAGAAGACAATGAACAAAGTACTTCAGGGTACTTTTTAAAAACTGTCAACCAAGAATTCTCTATACCCAACAAACTATATTTCAAAAACTATATTGAAATAATGGCAGCTTAAAGAATTAATCATCAGTAGACAGGCACTATAGAAATGATAACGGAAGCTCTGGAAGCAGAAGAAATATAATGCCAGATAGAAACATGGCTACACAAGAAATGAAGAGCACTGGAAATAGTAACCACATGTGTAAATGTATAAGATTCTTTTCTTATTCTTTAAATCTCTTGAAGGGATAATTGACTATTTAAACAAAATGCTTCAAGGGTTTATAATGTGTATAAATGAAATGCATGACAACAATAGCATAAAGGCCAGGAGGGAAGAAATGAAAGTACACTCTTAGAAGATTCTTATGCTACATATAAAGTTGTATAATGTCATTCAAAAATAGACTGTGATAAGGTAAATGTGTATAGTATAATCCCTAAATCAGTGACTAAAATAACAAAATAAAGAGTTCTATCTAATAGGGCATCAAAAGGTATAAAATGAAATTATGAACATATTCACTTAATCCAAAGGTAGAAAAGGAGGAAAAAGGGAACACAGAACATGTGGGACAGATTGAAAGGCAGAGATTGTCAGATAGGATAAAAAAGCAAAATTCAAATAATTTTGCTGCCTAAAGAAACACACTTTAATATAAAAACATAAACAGGATAGAAGTAAAAGAATAGGAAAAGACATTTCACTAGTCAAAATAAAGCTGGAATGGCTATATTAGTGTCAGTTATTTCAGCTATGTTAATTTAGAACAAAGACTACTACTTGGGTTATGTAAAAAGTTCATTTCAAAATGACACAGGGGTTTCATCAAGAGAACGTAGCAAGCCTAAATGTTTATGCCCCTAGTAATAGTTCTTCAAAATACGTAAATCAAAACCTGATCAAACTTCAAGGAGAAATAGGTAAATCTGAAATTTTAGTCAGAAATTACAATACTCTTCTCTCAATAATTCATAGACCAAGTAGGCAGAAAATCAACAAGAATATGGAAGAGTTAAACAATGCTAACAACCAACTTGATTTAATTGACATATATAGAATATTCCACCCAACCTAGAGTAGAATACACATTCTTTTCAAGTGCACACAGAACATGTACCAAGATAAACCATATTCTGGGCGACAAAACAAGTCTCAATGAATTAAGAGGATTCAAGTTATGCAAAGTATGTTTTTTGACCTTAATGGAATTAAATTAGAAATTAGTAAGAGAAGGTCTCTGGAAAATTCCCAAATATTTAGAAACTAAATAATATACTTCTAAATAACACATGAGTGAAAACAAATCAAAATGAATATTAGAAAGTATTTTAAACTGAATGGAAATGAAAATGCAATATACACAGAATTTATGAGCTGCTCCTAAAGCAGAATATAGGGGAACACTTATAAAAATAATTCCTAAATTAGAAAAGAAAAAAGCCTCAAATCCATGGCATCAACTTCCACTTTATGAAACCAGAAAAATAGGAGCAAATTTTACCCAGGTTTAACATCAAAACGTGAAATAATTAGGGATAAATCTGCCAAAAGATGTTCAAGACTTGCATTCTGAAAACTGAAAAATACTTTTGAGAGAAAGTAAAGAAGACTAAAATAAATAGATATATCTCGATCATTGGTCAAAAGAGTCACTATGTTAACACGTCAGTTCTCTCTTCGATAATTTATGGATTGAATGTAATGCCAATAAAAATACAAGCAGCCTTTTTCTTTTTAAAGAAATTAACACTTGATTCTCAAATTCATAGGGAAATGCAAATAAAGAGTCTAGAATTGTCAAAACAACTTTGAAAAAGAAGAACAAAGTAGGAGAATTAACACTACCTGATTTCAAGAAAAAAAAATGATAAATAGGACTTCATCAAAATTTAAAACTTCTACTCATCGAAGGACACTGTTAAGAGAATGAACGGAGATACCACACATTGGGAGAAAATATTTGCAAATCATATCTCTGTGAAAGACACAGCCAGGATAGGTAACAAAAATCTCAAAACACAATAATAAGAAATAAAAACACAAAATAAAACCTGGTCGAAATATTTGAAGAAATACTTCAGCAAAGAATATTTAGGGATGAGAAATAAGCATATGAGAAAATGCTCAACAGAATTAATCACTGGAGAAATGCAAATTAAAGCAACAGTGAGATACCAGCACACTTGTATTAGAATTGGTAAGTTAAAAAAACTGACAAAGCCAAGTCAGTGGAGGATGTGGAGGAGTGGAAACTTTAGTACATTGCTGGTGGGAATGTAAAATGGTGCGACTACTTTGGAAAACAGTTTGGCAGAATCTTAATCTTGACAGACACCTACTATATAATCCAATCATCCCACTCCTAAGTGATTAACCCAGAGAAAAGAAACCACATGTCCATGAAAACATTTGTCTGTGAGTGTTCATAGAACCTTTATTTGTATTAACCAAAAATCTGAAACAACCTAAATATCCATCAATAGATGAACAGATAAACAAATTGTGGAATATTCATAAAAAGGAATAGCACTCAGCAATAAAACAATAAACTATTGATACAAGCAACGACGTGAGTTGTTTAAAAGCAGTTAAAAGATGTTGAGTTCACATCACTATCTCAAAATAATTGTGCTGAACAGAAGCAGCGAGACTCTCTTCTTGCTGAAAAGAGTATGTACTGAATAATTCCATTTATATAAAACTAGATAATGCAAACTAATCTATAGTTACAGAAAGAAGCTGAGTGGCTGCAGTGAGGAAGGACTGGAGAAAGGCGACAAAACACAGGGATTACAAAGGAATATGAGAAAACTGTGGGGAGCGATGAATATGAATGTAATCGGTTTTACAGTGACAGTCAATGGGTACATCTATATGTCAAAACTTATCAGAGCATACATTTTAAGTATGTGCAGTTTATTGTACGTCAATTATACCTCAACAAAGCAGTTAAAAGATGTTGAGTTCACATCACTATCTCAAATTCAAATGCAATGCCACAGGATTCTTTCTCACCTTCCCACATTCTGTATCTGTGTTTGTGTTTTCCTTCTCTCATAGTAAAAACTGGTTCCTAACAATATCAGAAGATGTACTCCTTGTAATTTGTTACAACATACAGACAGTTTTAGAATCACATTCATACCAGTATTGCCAAAAGAAAACCAAAGAAATAAAGTTCAATCCTGATATTTCTGGTGCCTGATAAGCACGAGGTGTTCAATAAATATTTGCTAAATGGATTAATGAATGTAATGATGGGAATTATAAACCTTCATCATCTTTATCCATTCATCCCTTGATGGGCACCTAGGTCGCTTCCAAGTTGTGGCTATTGTGTATAATGCTGCAATGAACATAGGGGTGTATCTATCTTTATGCCTTTGCATTTTCAAGTTCTTTGGATAAATACCCAGCAGTGGGATAGCTGGATCATATGGTAGATCTGTTCTTAATTTTCTGAGGATATTCCATACTAGTTTCCATAGTGGCTGCACCAGTTTACACTCCCACCAGCAGTGAACAAGGGTTCCCTTCTCTCCACATCCTCTCCAACATTTGTTGTTTCCTGTCTTGTTAATTATAGCCATTCTGACTGGAGTGAGGTGATACTTCATTGTAGTTTTGATTTGCATTTCCCTGATAACTAATGAGGTTGAGCATCTTTTCATATGCCTGTTGGCCATCCGTATAAAGAAGATGTGGTATTTATACACAATGGAATACTATTCAGCCATAAGAAATTATGAAATCCAGCTATTTGTGACAACATGGATGGTCCTCGACGGTATTATGCTGAGTGAAATTAGTCAGAGGGAGAAAGTCAAATACCGTATGATCTCACTCATAAGTAGAAGATAAAAACAACGACGAACAAACACATAGCGATGGAGATTGGATTGGTGGTTACCATAGGGGAAGGGGGGGGTGCAAAAGGGGCGATTAGGGGATGGACTGTACTTAGTTTTTGGGCTGTGAACATGATATACTCTACTCGGAATTCAAAATATATTAGGATGTACATCTGAAAGCTATATAATGTTATAATCCAATGTTACTGCAATAAATAAATTAATTAATTAATTAAAAATAAACCTTCATCAGCAATCTTTGTGGGTTTTCAAAATAAAACAGTATTTTGCCTTAAAAAGTAAAAAAAAAAGATTTCTTCCAATCCTTTTGGTCCTTATGATATATACCGTTAAGTTACACTGAAGGTGTACAATTAGAAAACTGTGTCCAATTTGCTTGAGTTATTTGTCTTTCTGTGGTAAAGTTATACATTTGATATAAAGGTATGGTGCATTTGTTTACGCTTGGACTGAATTTTATGTTTTCCCTCTTTTCGTCTTCCTTAATTTACTTTTTGAATATTTAAAATATTTGTATGGTCCCAAATATAGAACTATATGAAAACATATTTGAATCTTTCTCCCATAATAAACTTCTCTATTTCCTTTGCTCTCTATTTCCACTTACCTGCATAGAAAGGAAATCGTTTTCTTAATTCCTTTTTGCAAAAAGCAGCAAATTTATGTTTTTTCGTATATATGTTTTCAGATATATTTCTTGTTTTTCCTTCTTATTCAAGATGCACACTGTACAATATCTCTCTACTCTCTTGCAGGTTGATTTTTTTTTACTTAATAATACTCTTTAGATATAACAGTCATTCCATTGACATCTTCTTCATTCATTTTTTAGCTACACACTTTCCTTTCATCATTCTTTACTCAAACCAGTTTCCTACAGATGATGTTTAGATGGTTTCCACTATTTTGCCTTTGCAAATAATGACACAGTGAATAACTTTCTGCATATATAGGTTTTCATTTCTGGAAGTTTATCTTAAGGATGAATTCCTACAAGTGGAATTGCTTTTGTTGTGGAATATATTGCCACTGTCTCTTCCATGTGGTTGTACACTTGACACTCCAGTCAGCAATCTATGGACTACACGTTTCCAGACAGCCTCGCCTTTGTGTGTGTTGTCAAACTTTTGAAGTATTACCAGTTTAATGGAACAGGAATGGTATTGTAATACCAAGTATTTTATATTAAATGTATTTTAGGTTAAATTTGTGTCTTTCTGTTAGTGAGGTTGAGCACACTTTAATATGTTTAAAGGCAAATTGTATCTTTTTCTCTGTACTCTTTTCACTTCTGTCTGTCAGTCTCTCTGTCTCTGTCTCTTGCTCTCTCTCTGGTCTTCATTTCTAGGATCTCTTTATATATTAGGGAGATAGCCTTTTTCTGTGATGTAAATTGTAAACGTTTTATTCGAGTTAGTAATTTGTCTTTTGTCTTTGATTTTATGGTATGTTTTAGAACATGAAAGGTTTTTCTTTTTATCGTAATTGAACTTATCCAGTTTTTATTGTTTCCGGATATTTAGTTATAATTAAAAAAGCTTTTCCCACCCTCAGTTTTTGAAGGAATTCATCCAGTTATATTTCCTTCTGGTGTCTCTATGGTTTACTTTTTTTTCACTTAAGTGCTTCATTTGGAATTTCTCCTGGTGAGTAATGTTACGTGCAGAACCAATTTGTTTGTTTTAAAAATGACTCTCCACTTGTTTTAGCATAATTTATTTAAAAAGTATATCTTTTTCTCATTAGTTTAGGATACTACTTCTACCATAAACTAAATTCCCATATATTCTTGAGTATATTTCTGAGTATATTTTTTTTTATTTTGTTCCATTGGAGCAGCATCGTAGAGTTTTTAATTGTAGAGGCTGTACAGTGTGTTTTTATATCTGGCAGGTCTGGTACTCAATTATTATTCTTATCTAGGGATTTACTCACTATTTTTGTATGTTTATTTTCTTATGTAAACTTTAGCATCAACTTATTGATGCTCAAGAAAATTAAAACAGCATTTTTGTAGACATCATGTTTAATATATATATTGATATGGTTGATTGATTAGCGATAGCTACAAATTCTTTACTAGTTATGTATGAAGTTATGGAGTCTAATTCCCCTTCCCTTCAATCTGGCCATAGTGACTTGCTTGTATAGCAGAATGTAACAGAAGTGACATTCTGGGACTTAGAGGCTAGGGCAGAGAAAGCGTCACAGATACTTTCCGGGTCTCTGGGGACCTTTTGGGACCCAGACACCGTGCTGTGGGAAGTCCAAACAGCTCCATGGAGAGGCCACACAGACAGGAACCAGAGATCCTGACCAACAACGCTGGTTGAGTCAACAGGCACTACAAACTAGCCAGCTCTCTGAGGGAGTCTTCTGAGCAGTGGATCCTCCAGCCCAACTGAGAGTTACCCCAGCTGATGCTGTGTAGAGCAGAGACGCGTCATTCCCAACCAGCCCTACTCAATTGCAGATTTTTGAAGAAAGCAAATAATTACGGAAGATTGTTACTGTTTTAAGCCACAAATATTTGGTGGAGATTATTACATAGCAATAGATTGCTAGAGCAATTACCTTAGGGAGAATTAGAACTAGACAGATAATATTTTAACTTCCCACCTTGCACTAAGATGCCATTGTAAAATCTTTATACTTTTATTTCCCTATCTTATTCTATTAAAAAAAAAGAACTTTGGCAGGAGTATAGTATAGTGTATTTGAATAAATGTTTTACCTTAAACACATCAGCAATACTAGTAACATCTTATAAAATGTTGATCCTGAATAGCCTGGCATAAGATTTGTCTTAATAAAAAGAATAATTTATAACAATGAAAAGCAATTTATTACCTTTATCCTATCTACTTTAAATAAGTAATCAAGGCAGTTAAAAAGCTATATATAGGTTAGGTCCTTGTTATAACAAAATAGAAGGAGAAACCTATAAAAAGAAGAAGTGATTAAATTATTACATTATTTTCTTGGTTCTAAATTTCATCCTTTCATCATTTTAATATTCCTCCAGTTGAATGCTTCTTATGATTGCCATATATGTTTGATATAATGTTTCTCCTTCTCCTCAAAATTATTATTAAATCAAAAACAATTCACAATTGGGGAACCATGTGTACATCATAAAGCATTTTCCTTTTCTTTTCCAAAATAAAGTAAGCGTCTATAGATATCTAATATCTGCAAGAAGATTCTTCAGGCATTTTGTTTGAAATGGCAAATGTAGATAAATATATATCCCGATTTGCATAGGAGATAAAGAATTAATGCATGGCACTGTTCTTTCTCCGTTAAGGCATTGCCTCCTCAGCTATATATCTGTAACACAGAGTCAGTAGAGAACGCAGTGGTCACAGTTGCTGGAACCAGACGGCTTGGCTTCAGATCCCAGCTTTTCCACAGTAGTTCTATGACGCTGGGAAATGTTGCCTCCCTTATAGTTTGCTATGAAGATTAAATGATCTAATATTTATAAAGCACACAGGAATCTACCTGCATATAGTAAGCATCATGCGAGAGTTTGTTACATTAAATAAAAGGCAGGGAGGCCCTCACAAGGGAGGAAAATAGCTAAGTGTTTTATGGGAAAAAAAAAGAAAAGAAAAATAGGGCTAACAACATTGTAATGGGATTTATTTCAGCAGCTGCTGTTCATTTACAGCAACTCCTGTTCCCTTGGATGTATCATCTCTGTGGCAAGTATGAAAGGTGCTTCTGAAAAGTTTTCAAGCCCTTAGAAAGTTCCAAGGTCTCAATATACACGAAGCTCTTTTGTATCGCAGCAGGTCGTTCTGTTATGTACACATTTTAGTACAGATGGCTATTTTGGGAGAGTGTAAGCAAAACTGGTTATAACAAATGAATTTTGTATTCCCGAGATTTGTTTTTCTCTCAGTATGTTATCATTTTGAGCTACATTTTTGGAAGCGTATATGACAGGTGTACTTACCAACTGTGCCCGAAAGAATTATGCTTTGAAAAATATCTGCCACTGCAGATCTCAAGCTCCCTGTCCTTTCTTCATGTTGAAATTATTCCTGCATGAATTTGTTGACTTCTTATTTCTAAGGTGTATTTATTTATAATTTATATCCTGCTTACTTCCCAAATGACTTTAAGGTAGCTTTCTAAAATTCATGTATAAAAAGACAATTAAAATAAAAATAGCTCCAACTCATATGGATGTGAGAGTGAGGTTCTCAGTGGAAAGGTACATATGCCTGAAATCTTTGTAATTTATATTAAATTTAGTTTTGCACTTCCCAGCAGGTAAGATAAAAAGGAACACCGACTAAAAGAGGGACTACTCCAAGTTAATTAGAACTCCTAACTGTTTTCTTTTTCTTGTCCTGAATTTGGTGAAGCATTTCTTCTGTGGTTTCTACCTATCTAGGAAAAGTGTTCTTTTTGCAAAAGCTGCAGAGATGCTCCTTATATCCCAACCCATCCTTGATCGTAGTCAAGGGTGTACCTTGATAATGTCACTCAGTCAAAGTCTTAGTTGGCTTTGGGTTATTTCGTTTGTTTTTGGTGAGACCTCTAATGTGGTTCAGATATATTGCTTATTGCTCTGGTGACAATTAAAATATTTAGTGAAGTATTTCTTAAAGGATGGTCCCCACTACCTGTGTTAGAATCACCCAAATAATTTGTTACGTATTCAGCACCCCACCTCAGTCTTAATCAGAATCTTTGGGCCTGGGTTATTTTAATCAAACCCCTCAAGGGATTGTTTGCAACACCAATGATGGCGAATCACTTTCTTGGAGGAGTAGACCTATGGGAAGAGATGAAGGGCAGTCTAAACTACAAGAAATTTGAGACTCAAAGACTTTGGATGCCACTATCCAAGGTTTCACAATTAGTGGGTTGATTAATTTTACCTCAGTTTCTTCCTCATCTAAAACTAGAGTAAATCATTTTGTCTTACCTACGGTCGTTAGACAATTACATTAGACAAGAAATGTAAAAATGCTTTGAAAACCACGAAATGAAAGAAAAATGAGAGTCAGTTTTCATTATTATTGTGGAAAGTATGTGATTTAATATTCTAACTGTACTAAGGAAGTCGTATGGCATAGGGGCTTTGGGACCTCATGGTGTACTTGACTTCTGAACACCACTCCCTATGGGATCTCATTAGAGCCTTAAATTCTGGAGATGAGGGAATCTGGGAATCCTTCTGCTTCTTAAATAGACTTTCAAACAATCCTGCTGTTTTTAGACTTGGATTCACCACCCTTCCAACTGCTTGTGCTGCCAGTTCCTGGGACATTTGCAGTTCTGCAGTGCAAATTGAGTTGGTTTTTGACCTTTTCTACTGCCAGCTTAGCAATTGGCTTTCTTAGTTAAGTACTTCACTTTTTTTTTTATATTCTAGCTTCCAAAATAGTACTGTTGTTGCTCTCTCTTCTGTTGTTGTTGTGAGATTTTGCCTCTTCCAAAGACTCTGAACTTTTTAAGGGGTACTGGGGGCTAGTAAGTACTGCTAATACCAGGTTTTTGCCTTGACTTTATTCTTTCAAAGTGTAAGTGCTTTCTCTTTAAAATCATTAGTTGGAAACCTGATTCACACTTTTGTTTGAGAATTTTAAAAAATGGTACATATATTTTGTTTTTAGCTAAAAAGATTAGAATTATCCCACTGGTTCCAAAGCCAGAGATTTATTCACTTTATTCTCAGTAACATTAAGTAAGTAAATAAATTCATGTACTGAGGCTTCCTGAGAGAGGGAGCCATCAATAATGGATATTAATTTTGTTTTTCTTTCTTTTTCTCTTTCTTTTCCTGAGGGAGATTTGCCCTGAGCTAACATCCATGCCAGTCTTCTTCTATTTTTTTAATATGTGTGTTCCCAGCACAGCCTGGCCGCTAGCAGAGTGGTGTAGGTGCTTGCCCGGGAACCAAACCCAGGCTGCTGAAGTGCAGCACACCGAACTTTAACCACCAGGCCACCAGGGCTGGCTCCTAGATATTAATTTTGAAAAGTAGTGGATGGTGATCCTTGCTGGCAGTGTTCTTCTCGAAAGTTTTTTATTACTTCATTTTTTTTCTTATGAAAGCTGATAAATGAGACAGCAGATATATGCCTGAATCTACCGCAGAAGAGAGAAACCTAAGTTTGAAAGTGCACAGACACTTTCACCAAAATCCAGTGAAGGGGTTTGAAAGAAATTAGGTTTTATTAACCCTACTAATAAGACGTAGATAATTAAGGAAAGAAAAATGGCATAACTTGTATATCTAAGTTAAAGTAACTTAATGGGCATGGTGATGGTGTATGTATTAGTAGATGCTGTGGCTGTACGTATTTATACCATAAGTCCTAGATACCACATCATACAAGGGTTAGTAATCAGGAGATCTTGGGCCTTTACAGACTCAGATCTCACTGCTTCTCATTTTCTTTAGGTCTGTTGCTACCAGGTGTATGATTAGGAAGGTATAAAAGCCTCAATGAGTCTTTTATTGACTCTCTATTTGTATAATTCCAATAATTACTTTATAGAAATGAGAAGTAGCTTGGGACAGACAAGTTTTGATGAGAAATAACAAAAACAATCTGGATTCTTAGGTTAGAATCTAGGATAGCGACCTACAAGAATGATAATCTGAATTCTTTACATCCCAGGATATTCCTGCTCTAATCTCTACACTGAAGCATTTTGACTACTCTAACCTTAATTTGGAAATAGCACAGAACCTTCTCGTTCCATCAGATGACTTCCGATATGTCCACTCTCAGTCGTGCATGCTCTTGTAGAGCTGGTAAAAATCAATCGGGGTGAACAAGGTACCAAAGCCCTCTTGCTACTTTGCCTTGTTTCAGACTGAAGGTGCTGCTAAACTAAGACTTTCCTGTGGGTTAGTCTTGCTAGTCCCTCCCCAGGGCCCTGTTTCAAGGGTATGAAGGTGTGGTGTTGATTCCAATGCTATTGAACAGTGGTTTCTAAGTGGAGGTTCCAAATGATCCACGGGGCTATATTATTTACGTGTGCTTTATAATGTACATTGTAATCTGTTCTTACAGTACTACATCTATGTGATTCATACACATGCGTAGAATGAAAGTCCATCCTTGAAACATTTGTAAAACTATCCTATAAAATAAGAAAGTTATTCAGTGACAATAAATCTCTTAGGTAGCCTAATTTGATGCTTCTGTGAAGACAGGGACAGAATTATTACAGTCCTCTTTTCAATAGAGAAATGTAACATCAGGAACTTGAAGGCTAGAGTTATCTCATTAGGCAGATGAGTCCCTTAAATTCTATGGGCTCTATTTTGATATTTTAACCACAGAATCTTAGCTTACCATTTGTGTCATTTTGAGCAATAACCAGTGTAAGTAATAATAAAATATCCAGTGAAAGTAAAACACAAATATAGAGGAATTTCAGAGTTCAGAAGTGTCCCAAATTAAGATATATTTATTTTCATATTATATTTAATGATGATGTATAAGCTGTTAAAGGCAAAGTGGATTACAGAAAAGGCATTTGTATTGTAATTTTTTCAAATCAGCAAGTGGTGACTTCTAAGTCTGTTCTATTTGCTGGCTCCTCTTTTTGCTGAAGTGTCAACTCTTTGTGAGAGCTGAAATGACAGTCGTTGCATGACATAACCATATACCTGGCGTATACAAGGGTATGTCAGAAATATTAACCATGTGGGAGTCATTTAAAAACCAAGTAAGTATGACCAGAATCATTTAGCACTTAGAAACTTCCAGAGCAGCAGTTTAAAAAATAGCCTTGGGCCACAGGGTCTTCTTCGCCAGGCAGTGTATTGGGTTTATTATATAAAAGGGACATTGCGATGCCTTGATCCCTGATTCACAAATTTTAGAGCATTGCTAGCTTCAAATCTTGATGTTTGTATTGTTGCTGCTTACTTGTAACTCTCTAGGCTTCTTTGTATGTCTTTTGTTGGGTATGTTTTCTTCACTGCTTTTACCATTTGCATGCTTGTGTTTGTTGTTAGCTAGAAGTTGCATATGTGTGGTTCTGTATTTTGTCAAAATTCCTTGTCACAACAGTCCCCCACTCCATTTTCAATCTTGCAGGCTAAGTGTGATGCTTGAAAGACATATGTGTTTTGTTCTGAATTTACTTACTTCTTGTATTTAATTGATAGATTAGCTAGTATCCTACTCCTGTACTCTGTTGGTTTATATTGGTCTCCTGTCCTAGGTATATTGCAAGAGAAAATGTGGTACATGTTCTAGTAAAATAAGTGGTGATTCTTGCCATTCTGTAGAAACCTCCATGATGGAGAGATGGCAGAGGAAGGTGAATTATGTTCCACTATGTCAGCCCCAAGCTAAATGGAGTTTTTTCTTTTCCACACAGTGAAAGCATCTAGAAGGAATGCAAAGTAGTTTCCATTGTACAATCAATCACTCATTAAAGTCAATTGACATCCATGGAACACTTGTTTCACATAGCATAGCTATTGGAGTAAAAGCTGGTTATCAAAGAAAGACAGAATACCACATTGGACCAATGATACCTTTATTTTCTTTTCAAGTGAAAAACATGCTTGGGAGTCCATTAAAGACATTTGTGGATATATGCATTGAAATTTATATCTCCCAACTTTCAAATGTTGTGTTATAAGTTTCTGAGCATATTTGCATTATTATAACTTCTAGAAAGTTATTAAAACTATTCAATTGCCTGGATGATTGAGGATTGAAACCATTACAGTCAATTAATATGAGAATGACATTTGAGTGAAGATCTTTGGAACGTGATGCTTTATATACCAATTCAGCTTTACAACCTGGAGGTAAAACCAAACAATTACATTGGGCAAAAACTACTCTAATGTATTATTTCTTATCTAAGGCACTATTAAAATGCTAAAGCCTCACTACTAGTTTAAAATAAGGAATCAGGACCAAAATACATGATGTTCTTCACACTAAAGTCTTTTCCATTGCTGAGAGAAATACTGGTTCATATTTTATGTGAATCTTCCCATTACATCCTGTCTTCACATTACACTTGGAGGTATCATCACGTGTTGGAAAGAAGTTTGACTCAATTTCAGACTCAAGCATTTACTCTTTGTGTGGTCTCAAGTTAATGAACTTTTCTGGGCTTGATTTGCCTCAGCTGTAAACCAGGAACATGTGAGAGTGCTTATAAAACAATTTGCTGGAGAGCAAGCATGAGTGAGTAGTGTCTGGTTAAATGTCTGTTATAATAGTCCACTTGAGAATGAGCATGCCTTTCACAAGTATTGTAGCAGCAGAGACGGAGAGAAATGGACTAAAGAAATATTTAGATGAATAGGATTAAGGGAATTAAAAGCAGAGTAGTGAGTTGAAAAATTTTGTAGAGTTTCTCTAGGATTCCAAGAGAAGAAACTTGGTTGATGACTTCATGATAATTATTAATACTTAATGTTTATTAAATGCTGACTACTATGAGTCTTAATGAAAGGTGAGTGATATTATCTACATTTTTCAGCTGGGGAAATTGAAATCAGAGAAGGTAAGTACCTTGCCTAGCATTGCACGGCTGATAAGTGGGAGCATCTGGTTTTGACTGTGTATCTGACTTCAAAGTCCAAGCTCCCATCATTAGGTACCTTATCAAACCATGTGGTAAGAGTACATGGTTATTATTATATCACATAGTGGTAGTGACAGTATTTAGCACTAATAATTCCCCTTAGGATACTGGGTTTGCCTTCCACCACTTGAAAAAAGAATTTCTTCTTTGATTAGATATTTGGCATGTGTGTTCCTAGAACTATGTTTCATCAGATCTAAGTCTTTGTTGTGACTAGAGAAATGTATACTATTCCTTGTCTTTAGCTATCTTTTAATGCAGCTGCCATTCATCACTATAAATTATCTAGAATCATTAAGTAAATTACATAATCTGGCATTTTGGCCATTTAGTGAAGGTACTTAGAATAACTATTTCATTGATGTTAGACAGAAACATTTACCAATAGTATAGCTAATATAAACAGTGATTTATTTATGCGATGTGCATGGTAACAGGGCAAATCAGAGCAAGAAGCAGTGTGTTCAAGAGCATTTGGGATTCTGGCTAATCAGACGACAGCAGCTTTTT
Source organism: Equus asinus (assembly GCF_041296235.1). Lineage (NCBI taxonomy): Eukaryota > Metazoa > Chordata > Mammalia > Perissodactyla > Equidae > Equus > Equus asinus. The sequence goes on along the minus strand of NC_091794.1, from coordinate 46,571,693 downwards.
ACTAATTAAGTTGCTGTGGGTTGATTGCTGAAGGCGTTGGTCTGTCAGAACTCAAGTGACAAGACTTGTGTAAGTGTCTGTACATAGTAAATTCCTTAATCATCTCACTCTTCATTGTACAGCTTATAATTCTGTTACCCTTCCACTGAAAGATAAACAAGCTATCTTTCACTGGTTGCTGAAGACTTCTTTCAGCTCATGTGCATTCAGGACAAAGAACATTATGAGATCTTAGAAGAGAAATATTAAGGCTATGCAATTCCATTGTCAAATAGGTCCTTCTAAACATAATACATAAGGAAGGAATAATGAACTGAGAATCAGATAATTTGCTTCTAGGCATAGTTCTGCTGCTTTGTTTTTTAAAATTTCAACCTTGACCAAGTCACTTTATCTGTTTCCTTACATATGAAATAAAGAGGTTGTGCAACTTAAGGTGTCTTTCGTCTAGGAGATCCTAAAACCTGCTCGTCTAACTATGTTTAATTTTGTAAAATATATTACAATTATTGGAATAACCTGTGAAGTTTAAAGTTGATTCAGAATTTATCCACTTGAGGCATCTCTTTCTTTCAAGATGGCTACATGTTTTCCTATCCTGACTTATGCCTTATAAAATATTAGATGTTTGATTCTTTATGGGAAATTGGAATCTTTTTTAGCCATTAGCATACAGATTCATTTAACTTACTCGGTGGTTGTCAATTGGAGACAGTTGGCAATGAGTGGAGACATTTTTGACTGTCACAAATTGGGGAATGCTACTGGTATCTAATAGGTAGAGGCCAAGGATGCTCTTCCATATCCTAAAATACATAGTAGAGACCCCCATAAACAACCATCCCAATAAAGAATCATCCTGCTTAAAATGTCAACAGTGCCAATGGTGAGAAATGCTTAACGGTACTTTAGGGTAAAGAGGAACTAGTCTGGGTGTCTTATTTTTGTATCAAATATTATATGGCACATTACAGGGAAAATATATAAATATTTTATTAAGCGTTTTAAAAATGTCACGTTATATTTAGTTGTAAATGATTATTTTCCACTTCTACAAAGGAATATTTGAAAGACAGTGAGATAGTTGGTAAGAAATGGACTCTGGAGTAGGCAGACATGAGTTCATATCCCAACTTTATCATTTGATAGTTGTATGGCCTTGGACAACTTATTTCTCTTTTTTGAGTCTCAATTTTCTCATCTGAAAAGGTGTTTAATTATGTCTTCCTTTCATTGTAAGATTTAAAGTAGAGCGTTAAGTGCTTATAACTAAAAGCTGTTTAAAACTGACACATGACAATGATTATGTTAACAATGATTTTAGTGAATAGTATGATTTTGTTAATTGATTTACTAAAAAAAAATGTTTGAATCAAAATTTTCTTTGTGCCAGTTGTTTGACTTACTTTTTAAGGTTTTCCAGCAGGAAAGGAATACTGAAATATGTGTCTGTGGCTTATTCAAACTAGAGGAGAAAATAGGACAAAAACAACTTTTAAAAAAGTTTTTTCCCATTTTTAAAAGATATATGGAAAAAATAATTTCATATGCTGTAGAAAAGAAAGTATGTGCACATAGAGAAACTGGTGCCAAAATAATAAATAGCATTGGAAAGATCCTGTAAAGAACTGTGCCGAGCAAGAGAAGCTCCTAACGATATTAAAACCACCCACAAATGAATCAGAAAAAAAGCTGCAGTTGAAAGATGACTGGTAATGTATTGGTAGTTGAGCTGGGAACCATTTTCAACATGCTGCATTTCTAAACATTCCATCATTCCTGCACTAATAACATCCTGTAAAGGTCAGTAACCTTGACCAAAAAATGATCAAGTATAGAGCAGTGAATTCACAGACACCTGAGAGCCAGGCTCCTTGAAAATCATCAGTTTAAAAATCTGTAAATCAGTGCTATTCTTTTCCATTATGAGCAGTCTTTTTCCCAAAGGAACCCTGCCTGATGAGTAGGAGTGCATTGTTTGAAAGAAGTGAAGAAGTGCTTCTTAGTTTTTTTTGCCCTTTAGCAAACTGTTGGGAAGATGGAGGAGTATTCAGCGTGAGGTATGCTGTCATTATATTTATTCTGGGGCTTTTCAGGACTGTAATTTATTTTTGTGCCAAAACAATATGAATCGTTAAAAAATGTACTTCTCCACAAAATGAAACAATTGGACTAGATCCCTACTGAATTATGCACATATCTTAACTAAAAGAATGGTAGTTTCTGAATAATAAAAATCACATCTTTTTGCAAAAACAAAATACTTAAAATCTTTATCAGTACATTTTTAAGGGCTGCTCTCCCCATTGGACCTAAAATGAACTTTTGAAAAATTTCAATGATTCCCTGAAAGCTCCCCCATCTTTAATTTAGAACAGATTATAACCACCATGTCTTGTCTTTTTACTAAGGTACTTTCTCCTAGAAATGAACACTTAAATGGGATCAGTGTCTAATTTTTAGAAATACAGAATCACGCTGTTATACATGGAGGTTCTTCTAGAATGGCCAGACCAACTCCTTTATGAAAAAGAAATGGGCAGCTTAGGTAAGGGAACAATTGAAAGTCTGAAAAATGAGCACTAGACAGAATTAGCAATTCCCTCTGCTGTGATATTAAGGCAAAGGATAAGGAAGTTTCCAGTCATTGAGCACTAACTGTGGGTAAAGCACTCTTTTGATGCCTTCACATGTGTTCCCATGGGATCCTCAGAGCCATTATGCAGAGTGAGTGGAGCTATATTGTATAGATTTCATAGATGAGAATACTGAGTCACGGAAAAGTTAAGCTCATTCAGCTAGTGAATGGAAGGTCACAGTTTGAGTTAAAATGTGAAAGTCTCTAAAGTTTAATGCCCTTCCCTCTATATCACATTGCGTGCATTATTTATTGACCTTTTATATGTTTTTCTATTTAAGCACTTCCCAAACTGCTTTAAATCTCCAGTGCTAGATGAGTTTTTTAACGTCAGGAGCTAGGACGTGCACATCTCAGTGCTTATCAAAATTCAGTATTAGTGACTGGCATATGGTTGGTCCTTATAAATATTTGTTAAATAGATGCCAAGATTGAAAACATTCATGAAGTACATCTTCCTCCATTTGTCACACATAGGTGGGAGAATGACATACCTGTCAAAGCATTTAGATATTCTGAAGATGGATGTTAAATAAATGTGTAGTTATATTACTAGTGAAGTGACAAGGTTTACATAATTGACACTGAAGACTCCAACATGTGTAAACAGTGCTTAACTTCTGTCTGCTTGAATCACTTTACAAAAAAAAAAAAAAAAAATCCATTAAGTATGTGTTCAGAAGAAGTATTTATCTAGAACAACGTCAGAAAAATAAAAAGATAACGCATTTCAAAGGAAAGCATTTACATTTACCTATGTGGTGTGCGCGTTTCTTAATGTGCAAAGGGAAAAAATAAACTGTAATTAGAAGATCTAAAATAGTAGTGACCAATTCCTTTTGGTAAATTGTTTCCATTGTTGTGATTATTCATGTTTTTTTGATTCATAATTGGTATTAGTGTTTAGCTCCTGTGGATATTATAATAGAGTGCTGCCCACGAGTTTTGTTTATATGCCTTAACTCTTCTCGTGAACACTTGGAGGGCAGACACTGGTTATTCATCTTTGTATCCCTGCAGGTGGTTAATGGGTGAATTCATACTTTACCATATTGTTGTGTGTGATTGAGGATGCATATTGTGAGATGGTGGGCAAAAGCATCATGCCTGGTCTGGAAACTCTAGCCCTAAATCTTCTCTTAAGTATCTCTTAACCTCGAATTCCAGATAAGTAAAATCATAACATTGCAGTAGTTATATAAAGCCTTTTCCCCCTCTGACAATCATGTTCTATTGACGTAGATAAACACAAGCCTAAGGGTATTCTTAAAAAATTAAGTTCTCTATTAATAGGATACACTAATGCAATTCTGGACCAAACCATAAGCGCCCACCAAAATGTGTATCATTTTAAATGAACTATATTTACCGAGAGTTAAAAGTTATACTACAAAGGGAGTTGGAAGCATGCCTGATGTATTCATGTTAAAATGATTTATTGTTTTTGAAGGAAAATTGTGTTAAGTTAGAAACTATACAGTTGCATTTTAATCAGAGGGTGTCAGAGTTTAAGGATCTTTTCTCCTGTATAGAGAGACGATTAACAGATCAATCATCCCCTAACAGGGACTCTCTTGATGATGCTGGCTTTCTTTGAAAGTGATCCAGTTCTTTTTTGAAGTGTCATAGATTCATTGCTATCCTGAGGGTGGAAATTCTGCTGTAGTGACAAATTTTTTTCAAAAAGCCTCTATTTGCATGAGTACTAACTAAAACAATAATAAAAAGGAGCAGCTTTATTTATAATATTAGTTTTTTTGTGGTATCCATCACCAAAACATCTTGAATTCTATAAACAACATAGTTTTTAATTGCACTGTTAGAACTATTGGAAATGGGAATTAACAAACAGAACACTCCTTTGTCCTAACTCACATAAAAAGCAAATGTTAACATTTTATTTTATATTGTAGATTGCTCAAGATCAATTCCTTTGTGCATATTCAGAAATAAGAACTTTTTGGACTTAAAATACAAAGATTAAAAAATACACAAAATAGTAATTAGGTTATATTTTATATGTATTTTATTCTGCTTTTTTTACATGACAATAGATTGCCAACATCTCTGTATGTCAATATATCTAGAATATCCTAATTTCATGGCTACATTTAGCTTTGTGTGGTTGTAACATAATTATTTGTTGGGCATTTAGGTTATTTCTATTTTAATTTTTAAAACAATGCCGTAATGGAATGCACACACACACGTAAGCACGCACACATACGTATAGCTTTGTGGGCTTTTCTGATTATTTTCTTGGGATAAATTCATACAGGTAAATTTGAAGGATTAATAGGGATGCACACTTCCTTTTTTACCTTTTAAAATGTAATTAATTTAGACATGCAGAAACATGGCAAAAATAATACAGAGATTTCCCAAACATCCCTCACCCAGCTTCCTTTAATGTTAATGTGTAGTGTAACCATAGTGCAATTATGAAAACTAGAAAATTCTATTGGTGTGATACTATTATCTAAAATGTAGACTTTAAGTGAATCTCACCAGTTTTCTCTGTAATTTTTTTTCTGTGTTAGGATCCTATACAGGTTCCCACATGACATTTAGTTTGTCATTAGTCTCTTCCAATCTGTGACATTTCCTCAGTCTTTTGTCTTTCATGCTTTTGACACTTTTGAAGACTACCAGTCAGTTGTTTTTTTGTCTGATGTTTTCCTGTGGTTTGAATGAGGTTATGCATTTTTGGCAAGAATACAAGAGAAATCACATCGTGTCCTTCACAGTGCGTAGAACCAAGAGTCTTGTGATGTCCATGTGTCTTAAGATTGGTGATGTTATCCACCTTGAAAACATGGGTAAGATGGTGTCTCCTGGGTTTCTCTACTGTAAAATTCTATATTTCCCTTTGTAATTAATAAGCATTTTAGAAGAGGTACTTTGAGACTCCACAAATATCCTCTTTCTCATCATTTTTTGCCCACTAATTTTAGCATCCATGAGTGAATCCTGTCTGCAGCAATCATTACTATGGCATTTGCCTAATGGTGATTTTTCTGTTTCCTTTCCCTCTACATTGATGCTACACTTTTTAAATGATTTGTTTTTATTTTATTTTATTTGTTTATTTTTTTGAGGAAGATTAGTCCTGAGCTAACATCTGCTGGCAATGCTCCTCTTTTTGCTGAGGAAGACTGGCCTTGAGCTAACATCCGTGCCCATTTTCCTCTACTTTATATGTGGGACGCCTGCCACAGAACAGCTTGCCAAGCGGTGCCGTGTCCGCACCCGGGATCCAAACTGGCAAACCCCGGGCCACCGAAGGGGAAGGTGCACACTTAACTGCTGCGCCACTGGGCCGGCCCTAGTTTGTTTTTACTTTTAATTGTGGAATATGTAAAAAAATGAAATAGCAAAGAATAAGATAGATATCTATGCACTTTCCAACCTGATTTAATAAATTGGTGACATTTGGCACACCAACTTTAGATCCCTTATTTGTGCATGTGATTTTTTCTGTTTTGATATTTCTTTAGAAATAAAACATAACAGATATAGATAGATTCCATTCTCTTATCCCTTTACTTTTCTTCTCTCTCTAAGAAGTTGGCATTTATCATATACATTTTTGATTATGTACATGCATATACATTTGATCATAAAAACTATAAAATATTATGCCTTTCAAATTTTTATCTAAACCATATCATACATATAAAACTACATATACTTTCTCTGCTTGCCTTTTACCTGTCAACATTAACATTATGTCTTCTAGATTTATCAATTTTGATAGATATAGATTTAGTCCATTCCTTTTAACTGCTAGATAATATTCCATATGATCAAGGAAATATGCTTTAGATTCAACATTTGTTCAATGCATTTATAGAGAGGTTACTATGGGGCCAGGAATGTTCTGTTCTCTGGCTTTAGAGAGGATCCATTAAAGAGAAAGAAGATTTACATTTTAGTTCAAATATTGCAACACTGTTTGTAATAGCAAAAACTTGCAACCATGAAAATTTCTTAGTTTAGTAACATGTTATATTTTCTTAGATTAATAATGTGTTGTATTGTCACCAAAAAGAAAAAAAGGGTAAATATGTGAGGTGATGGATATGTTAACTTGATGGGGGGGGGTTTCCTTTCACAATGTTGACAACATTGTGAAGTACAATAGAAATAGAAGCCATATCTGGAAGGGACTTTCATTTATTGTAGTTCTCACGTGGTGGCTAAATATGTGTGCCCTGGGGGAAGACAACTATGAAATCCTGGCTTGGGCTTTCTTTAGTGATGTGGCTGTGGGCAGTTAATTTCCTCACCAAGTCTTAGTTTTTTACCTTTAACATGAGAATACTAATAGTTAGTTCAAAGGGATGCCATGAGGATATAATAAACATGGCTTAAACTCCATGCATAGTAAGTTATCATAAAGATTAAAGCTGTCATTTCTATGTTTGCTTGCTATGTTTAATTTATCCCTATAGACATGGGGAGGTCATTGTAGTTATTTTAAGCAGGAGAATAAAATGATTACATTCTTTTTTTTCATCCATTACCTCACATATTTATCTTTGTGTGTGTGAGAGAACATTTAAGTTCTACTCTCTTAGCAAATTTAAATTCTATAATACAGTATTATCAACTATAATCACCATGTTATACATTATATCCTCAGACTCTATTGATCTTATAGCTGAAAATTTGTAACCTTTTACCAGCCTCTCCCCAATTCACTCACCTCCAGCCCCTGGCAACCACTTTTCTACTCTCTGTTTCTATGAGTGTGACTTTTTTTAGATTCCACTTATAAGATATACTATGCAGTATTTGTCTTTGTCTGGCTTATTTCACTTAGCTTAGTGCCCTCAAGGTCTGTTCATGTTGCCACAAATGGTAAGATATCCTTCTTTCTCAGGGCTTAAGAATATTCCATTGTATCCATATATACACCATCTCTTCTTTGTCCATTCATCTGTTGATGGACACTTATGTTGTTTTCATACCTTGGCTATGGTGAATGACGCTGCAATGAACATTGGAGTGCAGATAGCTCTTCCATATCCCATTTTCAATTCTTTTGGATATATACCCCAAAGTGGGATTTCTGGATCATATGGTATTTCTATTTTTAACTTTTCAAGGATCCTCCATACTAGTTTTCATAGTGCCTGCACCAATTTATATTCCCTAAATGTTTGCATTCTTAATTTAAGAAAGAAGAGCGTGCTGGCAATTTGCGGAGTGACTTGAAGAGTCTTAAGAAACTGTAAGACTTAGGAAAGTGTTACATTTGTTGAGTGGGATACAGCATTTTAATGTATTGTTTTCATTAGTTTCCTAGAAATGTTGTTACAAAGTACCATAAACTGCCTGGTTTAGAACAACAGAAATGTATTTTCGCACAGTTCTGGAGGCTAGAAGTCTGAAATCCAGGTGTCAGCAAGGCCATGCTCCCTCCGATGGTGCTAAGAAAGGACCTGGCTTCTAGGAGTTCTTTGGTTCGAGGTAGCATAACTCTAGTCTTCTTATGGCGTTCCCCCTGTGTGAATGTCTGTCTCTTCATGTGGCTTCCTTTTAATAAGGACACCAGTCATACTGGATTAGGGGCCCATCCTACTCCAGTTATGACCTCCTATTAACTAATTATATCTGCAGTGACCCTATTTCTGAATAAGGTCACATTCTGAGGTATGGAGGATTAGAACTTCAACAACGAACTTACGGGAACACAATTCAAACTGTAACATTGTTCTTTCTGACTTCAGGTCAGATGGTCCTTTCTATGTATTCCCCAGCATTGTGGTAATGATTACTGGGTGAGAATTCATAATGTTAGCTTTTCAGTAAAACCAGTCATCTTTTCTCATCAGTGCTAATCAAAAACAAACCTCACCATTCAAATATTGGGCAAGTGTGGAATGGTGCCGATAACTTCTCTTTACATATGCATGCATTCTTGGATTAGGTGGCTTAAAATTGTTAAGTCATATAAGGTCTTAACAAAGCAAAATATGTAATTTTGTTTACAACATAATTAAAACTATGTAAGGAATATGCCTGTATATGTGTGTCTGAAATTTAACATACTAAAAAGAAGCGTTAGTTTTGTTATGATGGTAAGATGATGAATTTTTTCCAAATTGGTCTAAGCTGATTTTTTTATAAATAAGGAGAAAGCAGATATATCCAAAACATCAGTGGATTTATTAAAATTGAAAGCTTTCACTCCTAGATCTTTATTTCCATACAATTTGAAAGCAATCATCATTATTCTGAGCACACAGAAGCAGCTTTGTAAATGCTTAGCGGCTTGATGTGATTATTAATACCACATCTCAGATGTGACATGGAAAGTGAGGAGAGCACTGAATTGTTTTACCATGTCCATTCCATTTTTATTTTAACTATTGACCCATTTCTTGATGCTGAGAGAGAGAAATTTAAACTCACTTAGTCTCATTTTAACTTTGAGTAAGGATGAAAAAGTTGATGTGCATCTCATTCATTTGCAGGAGGATTATAAAGTATCATGGCAGATATTTCTTTCGGGAAAAATAATTTTGGACTCCAAATAAAAATGCAGTGTTTTGAGTGTAATGAGATGAGAAATAGAAGTGTGCCATTTGTTAATTATGAGTTATTGGTGGTATTTTAAGAAATTCTGTAAGTAGCTCAATTTAAAAATAAAAAATGGACAAAGCATATGAAGTTATTTTAAGAACAAAATGTCATTACTGAAGGTGTACTTTTTCATGTATTGAACTAATAAATAGTTCAGAAAGTCCTTCGCAAATTTATCAAAATGTCATCTTCAGGTACTGGGTTGGAAAATTAGTAACCGCTGGACTGTGTGACTGTTGAAAGGTGTCACCATATGCAAGGGCCTATCAGTTTTCAGCTTCTGGCATAAAGCAAAGATGTTAATCATTAGTGATGAGATTTAAAATGTCAGAAGTTATTAGCATAAAAATACAGGTGAAAAGTTAAGCATCTCTTGTACTGTAAATCCCAGTGTGCAAAAAAGAAAACACAGTACTCAAAAAGTACTCAAATAAGTGTATTACAATAGCTAAGTAAAATTACAATAGCTAAGAATGACATAGATAGCAAACGGCTTTATGGTGTATAATGGCAGATTTCTTAATTTTATTCTTATAAAATGGTTTGTCTTGGCTTTTCAATACTATAGATTGTTTAGGGAATGGTATATTGTTAGTACACACTTCACACCTATACCATGTATTCTTAAATGCACACTTAGCCATTAATATGTTCAGGCAAATATAATTTTGCTTCCCTGACAAAATTCTCAGCAAGTGGAAGAAGTTGCATAAAACCTCTATTGAAATAGTGGAAGATTGGATCATTTTACCTTAACATGGCTAACCACGTTGGAAGAGAGAAGACTTAGATATGAAATGACTCCATACTTCACTATATTTGTAACAATGTTTCTCCTGACACATTGTTTTTTTAATTCAATTTCCCAACACTTTCAATATACGTTACTCATTTGCTCCTCCCCATGATGCAGGTGCAGTAGGTAGGAAATCCCATTTGATAGATGAGGAAACTGAGCCTCTAGTATTTCTAGTATCTGAGCCAAGGGCAAACAAAAGCTAATGCTTGGAATACCTGGGACTAGAATTTGGGTCTTCTAGCGGTCAGTGCTCCACTGCAAAGTATTGCAGATGAAATGATATTTTAGGGGCCAGCCCTGTGGCCGAGTGGTTAAGTTCACGTGCTCCGCTTTGGCTGCCCAGGGTTTTGCTGGTTTGGATCCTGGGTGCAGACATGGCACCGCTCATCAAGCCATGCTGAGGCGGCGTCCCATATGCCACAACTAGAGGGACCCACAACTAAAAATACACAGCTATGTACAGGGGGACTTTGGGGAGAAAAAGGAAAAATAAAATCTTTTAAAAAATGATATTTTAAATGCAGAATAAGGACTTAGAGCTCCACAGATTTTCAACAAGAAAGAAATAGACTTCTCAGAGTAAAGGAATTTGGGACGACTGAGTTATATTTTTAAGAACTGTTATGGTATGACAAGGGAATTAGTTTGTGATAGATAAAGGTTGATTTTGTTTTACAGACTAAATGGAAATTTTAGAAAATTTTATGGGCAATTCAAAGATTTACATTATCAGGATCACTTTTTTCACTGAAGAATAATGTGGAATAACTGTACATGATCAAAATGGCATTTTCTTGATACTATGAAATGTACCCCTGGGTAATTGAGCAAACTAAGTTGCCAGAAGACACAATGACTAGTCGAATTGTGAAGAATGTCTCCAAATACAGTGATTTTAGTTTGAGCATAATTCATGTTGAGTCATTCCTTTGGCAATAATTAGGTACCAGTACTAGTTAACTCCTGATACAACCATTAATATATAATGATGTGGTCATGTCATCCACATAGAGGAAGATAATGTCTTCCCATTTGTTATAGTAGAATCCTTGTGCATTTATTTTGAAAGCAGTTTCAGAGCATTAGGGTATATGTTAAGAGAAGAGGCATAAAATATGGCCTGTTTTACTCTTTTTGAAATACTGGTCTGGTCTGTCAAGGTAACGTACCTATTGACCATGATTGTTGCAGTTATATTAAAATACAAATTTTTCAGAAAAGGAAGGGAGTATAAAGCAGGATGCCAAGTATCTTACCCAAGTTATTGCATTTAATTCTTAGAATAACCCTGTAAGCTTGGTGCTATTACTTCATTTTACACATGAGAATACTGGGGCTTGCAGAAAATAAGTACCATGTTAATGTCACACAACTAGTTAGGCATCAGAATGCAATGTCTAGCTATGATGTCCATTTTTTGTTTTTTAATTACATACAGTCACCCACTAATCATTCGTGTCTGGAGATCCATGTTAAGGTCATGAAATTTTATTTCATTTTCTAGAGTAATAAGAGGTAAATGAAAAGTATACAAAATGAAAAACTTATCTTGACAGATTTCTGTAAAAGATGAAAGAAAATAAAGGAAGAATGAATAGTAGAATGGCCTTGTTTGAAATTTACTTATTTCTTATAAGAATTATTAGTCATTGTATCAAGCATATTTCTTGAGCCTTTCTTGTATACCAAGAATTATGCATTGGTATTATTATCTCAGTTTTACAGATGAGGAAACCGAGGCTTAGGAAGTTTAAATAACCTGGCTAAAGTCACAAGCCCTTAAGTGGAAGAGCTAAGATTTAGGCCAATGTCTATGACTTTGAAGTCTGTGCACTTAATTGCCATGTCATATCTTGGGCTGAAGAGGAAGCTCTGTAGGGAAGAAAAATGTGGTAAGTGTTGAACATGTTATTCAAAGCTATAGGAAAATTTATTAAAGAAATAGAAGACTATCCCTTCAGAAATGAATAGATGACTCTGTATCTGTGTAAGAAACCATTATGGAAGAGTTCATTAGGACAATAGTAGATTAAGGATTGAAGCTCATTAATTATTAAGATAGCTTTTAAAATTTCTAGTGTAAAGATTTTTTCCTAAATTAATTTTTTTTCCAATTTAAGGTAAATAAGACATGGTAATTTAGAGAATTCCAATGAGACGTAGGTTCATAAACTTGGAGAAAATGATCCAGATTGGCTAGATGTTCTGGCCCTCAGGAATCTGTAATGGTAGCAGTATGGATTTGACATCTATTTTTATTGTTACAAAACCCCTAATTTTTTCCATGTTTTTGCATGATGAGGTTATTTAGACTAATCAAATTTCTTTGTTTTTCACTCAAATTCGATTATCTAGCGTGATAGCATTTTGTTCCCATGCTGACCAGAAGTTTTGATTGGCAGCTAATATGCCTTTAATTTGTAAAACACATTGATTATTAATAAGTGGTGTTTGTAAAGTCTTTAAGAATATGAAGTTTGGGATTTAGAGTAAAGGGGGAGGGAAGCAATAAATGGGAAGAAATCCATGTTTATTGGACTAACGTCCGTGTGGATCTTTCTTAATGAAATGATTTTCATCAAACATAGATGAATGAAAATAGAATATTTTTTTTCTTTTTGGTCTCTAAAGTAGTTGGTTTTCAAAATGCCAATATTCCACGCTCATTTCATTGCACATACAATTTGCAACTGACCAGTCAGCTCAGTCTCCAGAAATGATAATTTTAATTAATTTAGCAGCTTCAGGTAGCAGATGTAAACTGAGCAATTTATTAGAACAAATAAACCAAAAAAATCTCTGAGAAGTCCTTACGTTGAAGAGCTCATCTTAAAATCAAGCCATAGGTAAATAAGAAAAAAAGTGGTGGAAGTAGGGAAAGTATCATTTTACCCAATGGTTTTAACCAATTCTTTTATTCTTGGTGGCTGCTAATACTTTATTAGCTCCTATTTCTAGATGCCAGGAACCAAGCTAGATATTTTGTGACTATCTAATGTAATGTTCTAGAAAACATTTGAGATGGGTGTATACTCAAATAAAGAAGATTAACTAACTTGTTCAAGGGTACATAGCTTGAACCCAAGCTTACCTGATGCAAAAGCCCATGATGCCTTCTAGCACACCATTTTTAAATGCAATGTACTAAAAGTTGTAGCAATTGTACCATGGCGTACTACTCAGCAATAAAAATTAATGAATTATTGATGCACTCAACAACTGGGATGAAACTCAAGGGAATTATGGTGAGTGAAAGAAAAGCCAATCTCAAAAGATGGCATACTATGTAATTCCATTTATGTAACATTCTTGAAACGACAAAAGTATAGAAATGGGGTACAGATTAATGCTTGCTAGGGGTTAGGGAGAGAATTGTAGGTGGGAGGGGCAAGAGGGAAGTGGATGTGTTTATGAAAGAGCAACACAAGGGATCTTTATGCTGATGGAATTGTTCTGTTTCTTGACTCTGGTGCTAGATACATGAACCTGCACATGCGGTAAAAGAGCATAGTACTGCACACACACTACCACACCCACATATACACATGTACACACATACATACACACACACACATACAGAAGTACACACACAGAAGTACAAGTGAACTGGTACCTGAATAATGTCAGTGGATCATATCAATGTCAATATCTTGGTTGTGATATTGTACTATATTTTTGCAAGATGTTACCATTGGGGGAAACTGGGTTAAGAGTACAGAGGAGCTCTCTGAAATATTTCTTTAAACTGCATGTGAATCTACAATTGTCTAAAATAAGAAGTTTAATTTTAAAATAATTTTAAACGGAGCAAACGGAGCGTGGAAATGGAAACCTTCAGTGAGCTTTGGGGTCTGCTGGTGTTTCCTGCTTTCCACACAGCCAGAAAGCTTGGGGAGCGATACCTTGGACAGATTGTAGAATCTGAGTAGGCTAACAGGCAGATCAACAGGACTGGATGTTAACAGGGTCCAGATGGGAGCTGGAACAGACAACAAGGCCTGGCAATGGTCAATGCAAATCCCATCTAAAGAATATTAGCCAGTCTGCTCTTCCTGGCCTCTGACAGTGGCCATTCAGCCCCTAATAATTCGTAAAATATAGAGAATATACATGCTGTCTTACCCAGATATTATGAAGGTTTTTGTGCTTTTTATCCTAATAAAGGTAATACGTTAAATGTATAACTGATTTTACATATACACCTTGGTGTACTTTATACAAATTTACCTATTGGAAATACATTTAATTCAAAGAAGATTTTTCTTGTGAACATGTAGTCACTACATACTGGAAATATTAAGTAAATATCCATCTTTAAATTTAAGAATGCCTAAACTTCCACTGCACATCTCAACATACTAAACAAAGCAGTTGTCATGCTTTCTTATAATTGTTTGTTTTCTTGTTTCTCTCATGTCTAGACATTGGTCCTAGGATTGTGGAACAACTCTTCTTCATTGGTTTATGTGTCTCTTCTTCCTTTTACCCTGGGCCCTAAGGTCCAACATAATACCATTCAAATAGTGGTGCTTAATTAATGAATGTTAAAATAGTTAAAAGTAAATGGTAGAGATAAAAACTCTGGTGACACAGCATGTATAACTATCCAGAGCATTTTAAATTTCCAGGGAAGTAGAAGGCAACAGAATCAGACTAAAGGACCTGAGACCCAGAGAAAGAATATTTCTGTAGCCAACAAGGGCTTTGTTGAGGGACCAGGGCAGGATGGACAGATGTCCAGCTGCTGTGGAGTGAAAGGTGGCTATCATCTAGGCCAGAAGGGTGATCTAGAGACCAAGAGTCACACATAGGGACACAAAGAGAAAGCCAGCCAACTATATGGTATGTTGTCTTCCACTAGACCTAATGGTAGTGCCATCTTGCATCTGCTTGGAGCTAGATGATGGGATATATTTCTGACATTCTGGGTAGTCTAGAAACATGTACAAAATTTAACCTTTTCTTGCATGCAACTCCATGCATCTCATTATTTTGGTCTGCTTTCATTCCTTCATTTTCATTTGCCTTAATTTATTAATAAATTTATCATTTACACCCTTTAAGTTGCCTATAAGTTATTGAGAGTTGATTTTGACTTCCTTAGCAACAATTTTTTTCATCAGAACAGTTTCTTCACAGATGAATAGAAATATTGTTGCCCAGAGACTACCATATAGATTAACTGTATAACTAATATATGAAGCTTATGCATTCTGAACATGTATTCTTAAAAAGACATTTTTAATATAGATAGAGATAGAGATATAGACATATAAATATTTAGATCTATGGGAAAAAGGACTATCATAAATGGTCTATCTCACTATCAACCAGATACTGTGTGCCAATCACTCACATAATCTTCCTAATAATCATCCTTTCATTGTATATTAATGTCCACATTTAATAGGTAGAGAAATCAAACTTTGGAAACATTCAACAATTGATTGAAAGTCATACAAAAATACAGCACTTGAGATGGGATTAAATTTGATGGCTGACTCCAGAGCCCTGTTCATTCTGTGACACCAAATGGCTGTTTTCAGACAAAAAAAAAAAGACCTAGTGTAATATAATTTAATTTTCAGTTATCTACAGTTTCTGTTACAATTTTTTTATTTATGTCCAGTTCTGTGAGTGGGATTGTGTATGTGTAATTTCCTCAGTTTGTCACTTATCTTGCTGTGTGTGGAAGCTATTATGATATCAGTTCTTGAAACAGCTTCTGAATTGAAATACAACACATCTAGTCAACCTGAGTGTCTGCAGGCCTTTAATGTGACAAGCGTAGTTCATTCTTACAGGGTCTCTGATATAGTCATCCATCAAACTTGTACTAAATGCCTACTATTTATCAGTACTTGTTCTGTATACTAGGAAAACTAAGAAGAATATGACATGATTCCTGCTCTTAAGGAACTCACAGACTGGTAAGAAGGATATGTAAGAAATAATAACTACATAGAGTAATTACCAGTAGAGGTAAAAGAAAAGGCCATGTGTTGTACAAAGAACGAAGAACTTATCTTTGTCTAGTTATTATGAAGCCATGGGGAAACCAGGGCAGGCTTCACAAAGGAGATGATGCTTGACCTACGAATTGAAGGAGTAGTGGAAATTATCAGGTGGACAAAGGCTAGGGTCATTTTAAACAGAAATATCCATGCCAAGGGAGTTGCAGGGGTACTATAGTAGTTCATTGTTGCTATAGTGACTACAGAGTAAAGAAGTTAAGGAAGTAGCTGAAGATGAGGCTTTGAAAGTTACCCTGGGGGCAGATTTTAAAGGAACTTGTACACTAGCCAAGGGGTTTAGTCTTCATTTTTGTAGTAGTGAAAGCCACTCACAGGCTAATTTTTTATCAGCAAAGTGGTGCGGTCAGCTATGAATTTCAAAATGATCACTTTGGCAACAACATGGAAAAAAGATTTGAAAAAAACTGAAAGCAGAATACTAGTTAGGGGGCCACAGACCTCAGCTAGGTGAGAAATATTGGAGCCTTCAACTAAGGTATTGGCAGTGGGAATTGAGAAGAGGGGCAGATTTTAGAGATATTTAAGAGAATGTGTTGCATTTTAGCATGTTGGAGTTGAAGATCTATGATAACTGGATGGTTCCATAACTGAGATAGAGAATATGGTAAGTGGAACAGAATTTAATTGGGAATTAAATAAGTTTGGTTTAGGTGTGTTGTTGAATTTGAGAATACCCTGGAAATCACCAATTAGTAGTAACCCAGTCAGTCAGTACGAAGATTTCCTTTCTGTAGTGTTATGCAGGCTAGATGCAAAAAATGTACTATTAGATTTTAGAAGTGATCTAAAGTTGATGAAAGACAAGTAGATGAGTTGATTGAGATTTTTGGTGAGAGAAAAATGTGATTCATCAGGGCTATTCAAAAAGAATGAGAACAGGAAGAAACTGATAGATCAGTAGGCAATACACAGATCAAGGAATTAGAGGTTCCAGAACTTCAGAAGAATAAGGGAATGAAAGAGCTGGAAATAGTTTAAAGATTTTACAGGTAGAAAAATTCTGAGTCATGTGGTACTCTATAGATTAGGGTTATATGAGTGGATTGCTGAAATGATTTGGAAATAGATGTTATTATAGGAGAAGAGAGTAAAAAACCAAAAAGCTAGGAAATTGGATAGGTTATCTCTGTGTATTGAAATCACTCAAAATTATTACATGGGTTAGATTGGAGAGGGAGACCATAACCTGATTTTTTTTCCATGAATGTAGGAGAATAATCTGAAAATCAGTAGAAGAAATGATAAGAGAGAGGAGTATAGGATAGTATAGTAAAATATGTTGGCCTCAAGAAGGAAAGTCTTTCTCAAGAATGGATAATTGTATCTTAAAATTAAAGCCAGAAGCCAGGAAAATGCCTGAGGTAGTGCCTGTGTCTGATTTTGTAATGGCTAAACCATGAAAAACTGACTGTAGGAGTACCATGACTGGACTGACCATGGATGAGTGGGACATGGATACCTGCTCCATGTCCTAAACAATATGGCAAGTTTTATGATGGAAGTTCTTTGGAAAGTGCGGACTAAGGGCACAGTTAATTATGACTGGGAAGAGAAGTCAGGTATGTTCTACAAAAGAGAAAATATTGCACTAATACTTGGAAGGGAAGGTATGTAGAATTTTGACTGGAGGAAAAAGGAGGAAGGAATCAGAGGGAAATATTTTGGAATAACAAATATTTTGAGGCTAGAGTTAAAAGAACATGAGAATGGGAAGACTTTAACCCATAAGGAAAATCAGGTTTTAAAAGTTTGGTTTTTTTTCCTTAGCAGAGGTATAAGTTTTGTGCTAATTTATGTGAATATACTACAGGTATCTTAGGAATTTTACGTACATATTGCTTATTGATAAAGTAATTTGCGTAAAAGTATCTTAGTATTAATTTGAAAAGAAGATGCCATTTTAGGGAGGATGAGAAATATACTTTTACTATAAATCATCACTGTCATAGTTCTAGAAAATCCTGAAAGTAAAAGCACAGGTTGAAAGTTAATAATGTAATTTTTGTATTAATTTTAAATATAATCATCAGTTTTTAGAGGAATGTTCTCTGTGTTAGGAAGGTGTCAATTTTTAAAATTGTAAACAACTAAATTCATTTTAAATTCTAATTCTCCCAATGTCAAGTGGCAAGATGGATCAAGGTCATGAATTCTTGTCTTTTCTCAATAACACTATTTGATGAAAGTGATGATATTCCAGCATACATTTGAAATGTGTTAATGGTAAGTAATTGAAGGAGAGGAAATTGGCTGATAATCCAGTTAGACCTCTATCACTAGGGGATATGTAAGGAAATTGAAATTACTTTGGAGGTTGAATAATGTATATATTATTTGTTTCAGTTCTTGGCCCAGAACATTCTTTGACCACATTATCTATCTATCTATCTATTTATCTATCTATGTCTATATTTATGTATATCTATCTATATATATACTTTATACTATACTATATATATATCTATATATGCTAGATATATATATCTATATATATGTATATATATACTTTAATAGATATATAAATTATATATTTATATTTTAGATATAACTTAAATATATAATTTATATTATATTATAAATATATTATATAGTTGCATCTATTATATATTATATTATGAATATATAACATATAATAGCTATAAATATATTATAATTTATAATATATCTAATAAATATATAATTTAATTTATATATTTAAATATATATTAAATTAATTAATATATACATATCATACATATTAAATATACATACTAAATATATATAATATATATATTTATATTATATATACTTGGTATATATAATATATATATTTATATTATATATACTTGGTATATATAATATAAGGTCAAAGAATGCTCTAAACCAAGAACAGAAAGAAACATGCCCTTTCTGGCTCTAATTTAAGCAGTTTGATGCCTTGGAATTGGCATTTGAGACGTGGGGATGGGTCAGATTTTCTTTCTGCTTCAGGCTACATTAAAAAGAAAACTAGAACAATTCACCTGAAAGATTGCCCATTTGCTTCCTGTTAAAGCAGTATTTTTCAGAAAATAATGTTTACCAGGAGGGATTTTAGCTACATATTTTTATTTGAAATTTGTTAGACTATCCAATACTTGATGACAGGATTAACTGTGAATTTAGTATATGTTCAGACTATTCTCTCTTCAAAATATGTGTAGCATTTTCTGTCCTGTGAGATGAGATAAGCAGAGGTTGTTTTATATGCTGACCACTATTGTTTTTAGTGTAGTAAGGAAATAGAAACATGAAATGTTTGCTCCAAGCCAAGGTAACAAAATGACTTTATGGTCAGTGTTTGGATATGAAAGAGGAATAGAAGACCTATGTTTTGATGGATAATAATTGACTCTTAGCTGTTCTCACTCTTCTAACGGCAAGGATGAATTTGCACTGATGCTTCCTTGCTGTCATTCTAAATAATATATTTCTGTGGCTTGATCTGTTATCAGTAATTGTAAGTAGGTATTTTGGTGACAGTCAGTCCTTGGGAGGCTGTATGATGAATCTGTCCTTGACCTCTCCACCCCTCCCTGGCTGATGTACTTGAGGTCTGGATCCCTACACTCCCCACCTCTCAGGGTGAGACCTGCACAATCTGGAACTGTTTTTATGAGGAACTGCCTGAGTAAGAAGCATTTGAATGCTTTGCTTAAGCGCTTGGGCTCTGGACTCAGACTGCCAGTTACTACCTACTTGACGTGTGATCGGGACAAATTATTTAAGCTCCTGCACCAGATTCCTACACTGAGAATGAGAATATTGACAGAGTAACCTACCTCTCAGGGACATTGTCAAGTTGAATGAGCAGGCATGTAATGCCCTCAGTACAGTGCTAATAAGTGCTCAATGAATGCTCAATATTGTACTTGTCGCGATGTTTGGAAATTCATTTAACTACCCTAGTTAACCTCCTTATTTCTAAAAACATTTGTCAAGAATTCTGAGATTTGTGAAATGAAGCTACTAAGAATTGACAGATGGTGTAAGCCCTGTTTAGTAGGAAAACGGGCTGTAAATTTTGTTAGACCTGGTTCAAACCTGACTATGCCATTTACTAGTGTTTGTCTGTGGGCAACTTGCTTACACTCTCTTTGCTCTGTTTTTCATTTTCAAAATGGTGATAATAATAGTAATATCCACCTTATAGGGTTTTGAAAGAATTAAGTGGGAGAGTGTTTACACATCACTTCACATAGTGGCCGATATAGTGGATTCAAGAAATGATAACTAATATTATTAATATTATTTTGAAAGTTTTCATTAAATGATTCCCTTTATGAAATCATCTCTGCCCACCTATAATAACAATAGCTATTATTATGTATACCATGGTTTTCCACGTCCAAGAACTCAAGTCTTTTAAATTGCTGCCTGAGGTGTCAATGAATTATATCCTAGAAAGTCATGGATGTTGTAACCTGAGATTCATATCAAATTTAGATATCTCCTTAGTAGAAAAACTCGACCAAAGCTTTTGTAATTTAAGGAGTTTTCTCCAGCATGAGAGAATATTTAGAGATTTTTATTAAATTGCCATCCTGTATAAGTTGCTGCTCTTGCAACTGGTGACAGAGATTAAAGCTGTGTTTTTCATTATAGGGCATTCTGTATACAGCATGCATTTTTGTGGTTAGATTTACAAAAATAAATTTAAATGTTGCTTCATTCCATTTAGTATTAATATGCAGCTGGCATGTATTTATAAATGATGTATAAGTAGCTATTTTTTGCTCTTTTTAAAATACAGAGATTTCATTTGATTTTCTTTCCTTTCATTTTTATTCCCTTGTGTTCTCAGTGGAAGAAACCATCATTCGTGCACATTTCAAGTTCTCTTTCCCTTCCCCATCCCCTGCTCCCTGTAACTTTAATACTGCTTCGTGCACTGTGTGTTTGAAAACACCACGTTTAGTGAGTGCTGGTATTATCTTTCTGGAAAATAGAGTTGAAATTTCCCCAGATCCCACTAAGCTTTCCGCAGCCTGTCATAAATGAGAATGTGGAATTGACTTCAAATGGGAGGATCTCCCAGTGATAGAACCATAACCATTGTTGAGACATGTAAAGGGTAAAGTATTAGAGAAAAGGCTAGATTTGATAACCTGGAGGTAGTAACTCAAAATACGATTTCCTTACGTTCTTTTTCTCACTCCCCATTTTCATGGTAAGAAAAAAAAATTAATGATTTAATTTCAAGTTAATCACTTACTGTGAGCAAATCATTTATACTTACTCAATTTCCAATCCCATCCATACAATTAAAGATACAAGTAATTCCCTTCACTTGGTTGATAGGATCAAATAAGATAATGTATATGAAGGCACAGGATAAACAGTAAAGTTGATAAGGGTATGCTGAGTATTATGCTTTGTACTTTGCAAATGTTTTCAAATTTAATCATTATTCCAGCCCTAAGAGATACATATTATCACCATTTTACAGATGAAGAAACAGAGGCTAAAGGTACATGCTAGTAAGT
Organism: Equus asinus; assembly: GCF_041296235.1. Taxonomy (NCBI): domain Eukaryota; kingdom Metazoa; phylum Chordata; class Mammalia; order Perissodactyla; family Equidae; genus Equus; species Equus asinus. The sequence continues at coordinate 46,550,126 of NC_091794.1, read as the reverse complement.
GTCTGTAGGGTTTCCAAGATCCAGCTGATCCCAAAGCTAGTAGTTTTTATTTATCACAATATGCAAATATATTATTGTTATTACTTAATTATATATAACAAGAGTACCTTATCTTATTCAGTGTGTTAAATTTGAAACCTGCTAATACAGAAAATAATTCAAAGTGATGATTAACTTTTCCAAATAGTTCTTTGCTTTTGAAAACACAAAAGTGTCTTTTCAAATAGAACTTTTTTTTCTAGTGCAATTAAGATGCAATTTGATTTTTATAGACTTCATTTATATACAAATTTCCAGAAACATGTGTCTTGGCTACACTGATGTGCTCCTACAATGCTCTTTTCACTTTGAGCTCAGGAAATAGATGAAGCACATTTGACAGGGATAAATGTGAAGGTTAAAAGTCAGAATTTACATAGTGTACTTTCCATGTCTTCATGAGAGTAAGTCTGAAATGTACCTGAGTAGTAAGATATAAAAGATGTTCATTGCTTTAATTTACTTACAGGCCATTAGCTTTCCACATATCTGGGCTTTGAAGAACTAGACTAAAGGAAAATATGCTTGTGATGTCCAAAGGACTCAATTTTTAAAATGTGTTAAAGTGGTCCTGTTAGATCCTGGAGCTCATGTGATATCTAATTTAGAGCATATTAGAGTGATGGTCACTGAATCAGCTTATTGTCTGCTTCTTTGTCTTAAAATGATACATTGAGAATTTACATGAAGTAAGTTAGTCATGGAGAAGATATCTGAAATTTGAAAGCTACATGTAGTTTGACTAAATATTCATCTCAATTTAGTATTTTTCCAGCCATAGCAGTTAAGATCATAACTAAGCTATTCTAAAACTTAATCAAATGAACGATAGAATGTTATTCCAAAAGGCTTTAAAGCTAAATAATCCTTCACCTACATATGATGATTCAGAAGCTATCATTTTTATTAAAGTTATTTTGCATTGTAGACAATATGTTATTTCATACTGCTAGAACTTAATTTGTGTCGCCATTTTAATCCTCTATGCCCCGCTATGGCACCAGATGAGTCTTACCATGGTGTTAGCCCTCATTATTAGATCTTCCGAGGGCCTTTCTCTTTAATAATGGAAGCTCATTTGATATTGTATGGTTTGTGTTACATAAACGATAATTACAGGATTCATAGTTGCTCCAGATGAAAATCAGTTTAAATAAGTTGCTCCCAGTATTACAATAGACACAAAATGAAGCTTATTGGTAGTTACTAATTATGAGACAAAATGATTAAGAACCCTGTGGACAAGAAGAGAACAGATTTGAATCACTTTTTATGTATGGATAAGACATATTCCCAGGTTTTATGAGCTATGTGAGTTGAGGTTACTAATGTCTTAGGAAAATTAAGTGCTAAACGTGTTTTGAATGCATCAATAATTTGAAGTGTCCTAAACACTGTAGTAAAAATGCTCCCAAGATTCCTACCTAAACAATATTGCTGGGTGATTTTTGAGGCCTTGGGTTAATATGTATCTTTGTCATCCCTTAACCCCTGTATAGAACATGGGTTGCCTTGCAGACATCAAATCTGAAAAAAAGAGGATATTAGGATCCAATTATCAGAGATAGGTTAGAAGTCAATGTTGGTGGGACAGGAAGATAGCTGCATCAGGTGAGAACCCAAATCCAGGAAATTCAGTAAATCAACCTAAAAGTACTAAGATTGGCTAACTCTGGGTGACTCTGAAGTAGGGACTGAGACTTTCTATGTATGCTGTGTCAGGAAGGTAAGCAGGATGAGAGGGTTTAATGTGAACGTGGACAGATCATTTACTCTTCCTCAACGTCAGATGTCATGGTACAATTAAAATCAAAGTAATATTCTTCTCACTTTGGTTGAGAGGATCAGAACCTTAACTCATGACACGTGTGTGTGGAGGAGGAGGGGAGTGGACTGTGTCAAGCTACAAGAAGGGTAAAAGGTAGAAGAAGAAAAAGAGGTACAGGAGATTCTTTTTTTTTTTTTTTTTTATGGTATGCTTTTTTTTGTTTTTCCTTGAGGAACCTTGGCCCTGAGCTAACATCTGTTGTCAATCTTTCTCCTTCTATTTTTCTTGCCACTGTCCCAGTACATAGCTTTATATCCTAGTTGTAAGCCCTTCTAGTTCTTCTAAGTGGGATGACACAGCATGGCTTGATGAGCAGTGCATAGGTCCAGGCCCAGGATCTGAGCCGGCAAACACCAGAGCACTGGAGCAGAGTACGAGAACTTAACCACTACGCCACCAGGCTGGCCCCCAGCAGATTCTAACAGTCACTGAACATGCTCCCTTGTGGAGGTGGCTAACGACTAGTAGTTTATTTCCAAACTTGAAAACATTTTACAAGGAAATACATGGAGTTAAAACCCAGAGCCAGAACTTGTTCTTTTGGTCACAGTACACAATTGATTTTTCACAGCATAACTCTGGAGCAATGCTGAGATGACTGTGCAGCTGGAGAAATTTTAACTAATTCTTGAGTTGCTGAATTCAGAGTTCTCTTAATATTGTTCTGTGGTAAGGAGGTGCATACAAACTATTTGGCTAAAAAACTAATTAAAACAAAAACAAAACAAAATAACCCAACAGTTTACTAAGTGAAAGTTCCTTTTACTTCCTCTCCTTCTTTTTTCATTTTTAAAAAGGAATTTTAACTTTATTTTATTGCACTTCTCTTTAAGTCAGAATTACTGTATTCTTCACATTTTTTAATTTAAATTATGCTACCTGGTGGTTTCCTAAGGATAGTTAAATTTTTGTTTTCATCACTATGTAAATTTCTACCAGCTTCTACTCATAGGTATGCTGTTGCTTGTCCATGTTTCTCTCAGCCACATAGATGAGCTCAGTTACACCTCAACATCCTGCACATAAATAGACCCTCAGGGACCTCCTTTAAATCTTATTGGTGTGCATGGTATAGCGACGTGTGTCCAGGAGGAGTGATTATTATGGATGGGAAAGTATGTAGCACTGGAACAGCGGTGACTTATGCATGTCAGGTCCTGCTGTGGTTGCAAAGAAACTCCAAATGGAATCCACTATCAGGTTATTTTCCTTGAATTTTGGACTTAAGCATATGTTTGTAGAACCATGATGGATTTTCCTGAAACAGTGGTTCTCAATATGATCAGACCCAATAGCTCGTTTGTATAAAATCTTCTGTAATGTGCTTTTAATTATACTGAAATGAAGCTAATAGATGATATTCTCTACCTATAAATGCTATTTTTAAAACTAATTTTAAAGTGATACATACTTTATTGTATAAATGCATGGGTATGGCTTCACTAGAAGTTGGATGAAGTAGATAGAAGCTTATGCCTATGCATAGAATTACTAAAATGGAAAGGTCAAGTGCAGACAGATACAGGTGTGCTGTACTGGGGACACAAATACCATGTGTAGCTCTTGGTTTTCCTAAATGGTAACTGGCTCTTGACAATGTTCTGAAAAATAAAATCCAAACTTCCCTGGATTTATAAAATAGTTGTCTTTCGGAAGAATTCATATTCATATTAAACTGCGACAAAAAATAAAATGTTTAAATATTGATACGTTGAAAGGAGTTAAGTTATGAGCTCAGATAACTATACATAGTTTTTTCACTTATATGTCCAGCAGGGTATTTGAAAGACGTGTGAGACGTAGGATAATTCTTTGCTTTACAAGATTGTTCTTGAATGCAGAACATCCGGCAAGTAGTGCCCACAATCAATGAGAGAGCCTCCCAAATTAAAAAACAAACAAAAAACAGGCTGGAGGACACAACCTCTGTAGGTGGGAACTGTTGCTCTATACTAGTTTTTAAGTATCAATTAAGTTTCAGGAAATATTAGTTCTCTAAGAAAATTCTAAAATTAAATAGAATGATAAGGAGTGCAAGAAGACATACTAGTGTTTAAAAGCTTGGTGTTATGGGCATTCGGCAGATCATTCGTGAAATGTGTGTATTTGTGTGGGTTGTAGACGTAGATCAGGTCTGAGTGAGATACTACTGACCATGTGCCTTGACTTTTCAAAGCCGTTTCTTCAAATATTAAATGACGCTACATGACACCGTGTATGTGAACTTGCTTTGTAAACTGTTAAGCCAACTAAGTGTTAGCAATTCCATTATGGAGATTTCCTTAAATACTGACACAAGGATTTGTTAAAGGCTGCTGAGAAGGCAGCAGAATCCTCTTAATTCATTTGCTCTCCTGGGGTAGTAAGTTAAGTAAGCTTAGACAAAGTTAATGATTCATTAGTCTTTGAATTTTGGCCTCCAAAAACAATACTGTTTTCTTAGGACTTTGTATTCCTCTGAGTGCTGCATGGCTGGGCAGCAGAGAGCAACTAAAAGGTCATTTACATTTTCTTTTTAATCTTAGCAATACACTGGAATCCAAGAATCATAGCTATTTAGACAGTCCTTTAATTGTTTCAGTTATTAAAATAAAGATGTTTATCGAACACTAAACATATGCCAGATACTATCCTATTACAGATATTGTAGGCGAGTCACATGGTCTAACCTTTACTCTAACTGGATGTGTAGGAAAACTGAGCTTGCCTTCCTCTGCTGATAAAAATGAACTAAGTGTCCAGTCTGCTTTAAACAGTCCTTATAGTCGGCAGTCAAAATTAGTCTTTGAAATCTCATGGACAAAATGGCTAATTTCTGAAATAAACTTTTCTTAAGGCCTTTTCTTTCCCTACAATGAAGTCAAGGCTTATTTGGGAAGGTGTTATTTATGAGACTGTGGTGAAAGTTGAGTTTCTCCATTTCAGCATCCAGTTGTCACATTTAGTCCTGCACCTTTCGCTTGGGTATACCAATTATTTGTGACTGATATCTGCAGCTAGTACAGCATATGTCCTCTTCTGATGGATAGCTGCTGTTCTGCTCTGACTGGCTGCCTTGACTCCATTTGGCTTCAAGAAAGTCAGACCCTAGATTGTGCCCTGATTCGCTTTCAGCCTTTGCTTTGGATTCCTCTGTATTACCCTGGTGGACCACATAGCAGGCTTACTGGTTTTCAACTCAATATCTTGGCCATGTGGTATTGTGCTTGCAAATTGGCAAAACCAAACCAAAGAGGCTCTCTTTGTCTGACTACTTCTGCTTCCAAGGCTATGAGATTTGGCTATGTTACAGGGCCGGGCCATCTGGGGAATCCTGTGAGGTGGCTTCCTCCTAAAGTTAACAGAGGTTAGAGTAATGGTGGAGCTTGCAGCAGTACAAGCCCCTATCTACTCTTAAGGTTACTCCCACTTACCTGATGCCCCTCCCTATCTCTGAGGCAACTCTGGGAAAGTCAGGACACACATCTGCTGGAATGGCTCTTCCGCTTTCCTTTACTCTTTCCCAGTATCCCAGGGCAGAAAATGGAGAGTGGGATTTGACCCCACAGTCTTTTCCTGTTGGTGTTGCCAAGACTGAACCCTCATTACCCTAAAGGAGGAACCAAATTAATTTTGACAGTTATTTCCAAAGATAATGGCCTGGTTTGCAAGGCTCGTGTGTGCTGCGAAATTAGATTTCAAATGTCAAAAGCTGAATTTTCTCTTGATTTTTTTTTCTTTTTGCATTTTATCTGTAACAGTCCTAATCCTCCCATTCTTCCTTGTCCCATTCATTGAGGTATATTGAGTGAACTGCAAAAAAAAACTTGTGCCCAAATATGCATGCTAGAAAGGCACTTTAATAATTTTCAAAATTTATCCCCAGTAAGCTAGGCATTTGGGATACATGATCCCTACCCTCATTCTATTTGTGGAGAATGGGTGTCAGATAAGTAAATACAAATAAAATAACTTGGAATTACTGTTACAAAAGATGTAAACAGGATATTAAGGCAAGGAATATTGAGAAGTTTGAAGACATTGGGTGGTTCTATTCTTTTGTTTATATTCGAAGAAACTGACACTTAGAACTTTCCAAATATTAATTATTTAGTTACTGGCAGTGTCAGAAGTGGAGGCAGGACTCCAAGATCCTTGCTGAGTGAATCCATTTTACAGATGACAAAAAAAAAAAAAAAGGAAATAACAGTTCTGGCGTGACTTTAAGTCAGAATAGCTTTTATAAAATATTATGCTATAAAATATTCATAAGGCCTCTGCTCCAGTTAAACTAGACTACTCATTACCCCCATCATGACTTACATATGCTATAACTTTGTGCTTTTTGTTTCTCATTCTTAGAATGTCATCTTCTCTCACTTCTAGACATTGTAATTTTTTTTCCAGCTCAGACACATTATTATTCTTGAATATATCTCTGATTACCACATCTAGAAATAAGCTCTCAGCTCTTGAAATTGCCTCGTGTGGCATTTTTCACATACTGCCTGAATTCCTGTTGGGTTTCCCATGGAATTGAAACTTTTCAGGGTCCAAAAACTGTATACTGTAAATTTATGTAATGCTTTGCTCACAGTTAGCAGTAAATATTTGATGAATGAAGACATGATGTATGTAGTGAAAGCCCATGATTGTAGATTCCACAGAGATTCCTAGTATGTAAATGGTTCAAGGACCTCATAATCTAATCTGGTTAATGAAGGGCATAGCTTCTGCTTCTGTTTACAACAATATTGAATGCATGCAAGTATAAAAGCACAATGAAGCATAAACATAGATACGTGGCTGATTTTGTATATGAAGATATCAGAACCAAGTGTGCTTAGTGAAGAAAGTCAAAGGCAGAAAGACTTGAGTTTAAATCATTTTGAACAGGTTTTGTGCCCTAGGGAAAGTGCCTTAGGAGAAGTTGTAGAAATTTCGCAGGAGTTGTACACAGGTAAGCAGAAGTTCTGTGTTGACTAGATTAAATTGATATGTTTGACTGAAGTACTAGCTGGAGAAATCCAGAGGATGGGGGGGGTGGAAGCTTTGAAGCCTGTGATTAGGAGTCTTAATTATGTTCAAGGGATAATTGGGAGCCATTGTTGGCTTCCTAGAAGGGGAGTTTGAAATAACATTTAGGAATACTCCTACTCCTGTTCTTTACTCATGCTGTTTTCCCATCTGGAAGATTTCTTTTCCTTTCTTCCCATCTTTCTTTAGCCCATTTTCCTTCAGGGATTAATTTCGGTCGCTCCATCTCTGAAGCTTTTCTGATGAATCTAGTCAATGTATGTGTGCCCCTCCCCCCATTCTCCCTCCTTCTCCATACCTTCTGCATTTATTGAATTCAGTACAAAATTAGCACCCTTCTTTCTTCTTAATTCTTAATTGACTCTTTAAAAGATTATTTTTGTCTTATTATATGATCTTATTCAGTAGTCCGGAGGTTCTTGTGTACATCGTATGGAAAGTAAGGTCTCTGCAGCAGTTTATTATGTTCTTGTATATTGCATCTGGCCAGCCTTAGTAGTCTGGTAGTTAAGATTTGAAGCTCTCACCACTATGGCCTGGGTTTGTTTCCTGGTCAAGGAACCACACCACCTGTCTGTCTGTTGTCATACTGTGGGAGCTATTGGTTGCTGTGATGCTGAAAGCTATGCCACCAGTATTTCAAATACCAGCAGAGTCACCCATGGTGGACAGATTTCAGTGGAGCTTCCAGACTAAGACAGACTAGGAAGAAAGACCTGGCCACCCACTTCTGAAAAAATTGGCTGTGAAAACCCTGTGAATAGCAGTGGAGCATTGTCTGATGCAGCACCGGAAGGTGAGAGGATGGCTCAAAAACACTGGGCAAGCTTTCACTCTGCTGTACACAGGTTCTCCAGGAGTCAGAATCAACTTGACAGCACTAACAACAGTGTTCCACCTAGCATAGATCTAGGTTCTAGTGTGTTTAACGCATATCTTTAAGTAAAAGCGGGAGAACCTATGACCCAAGTATCAACTCAGAGATAAATAAAAGGTTAGAAGGGTTAGAAGGGACCTTAGAGTCTTCTCCAGAGCTTGTGTTGGAACCAAGTATGAAATTAGTACCAATGGTTTGTATCACACTTTTGACCCTCAGTATTGTTATCTAGCTTGGTCATAGGCTAGATTCACCATACTTGGTTCTGAATGATATTGGTTCAAAAACAAAACAAAATGAAGCAACGACAACAAATATTTCCTCTAGATGAAATATTTTCACTTTTGAAGATTTTTGAAGGAGTTATTGGCTTCTGGGTGGTATCTGAAATACAAGTTAAATTCCCATTTGTGAAAGGACATTAGTCATGTGAAAGCCAAGATTGTTAAGCGCAATGCATCATTTTGTAACTGAGTACAAGATTAATTGCACTGCTTGTAAGTACACTAATATTTTGCATACTGTGAATTTAATAGATCAAAAATTAGTAGGAGGATTATTTTTATGGTAGCAATAATCAGTAAATAAAATTCAATGTACAAGTAAAATTCAATGTACTACTTATTAAATCAAATTCTGGCATCATTGTGATTCCCTTTATGTTTGGTTGCTAGAGATAGGAAATTCTCATTTGAAATCAACATTTTGTTAAGCCTTCTTTAGTATTTAAAGGAGGTTATTCTGATGTTAACCTGGTGGACATCATTTCTTCACTTACTTGTGTAGTTGCTGTCTTTTCAGGTATAAAAGGAATAAGCTATAAACCTTGTTTGGCATTTGGCACTTCTCTGTGCATGGCATAAGTCCATTTTTACTCAATTATTTTTTTAAAAAAAACAAAGCAATGATATACTCATATTTGCAGTATAAAGATTAGCTGTTAAATATCTCTACAGCCACCAAATGCCATGTGGCTGCTGTTTCATAAAGCAAGTGATCAGTTATGTCTTTGAAAATATAAAATACTATATAAATGCAAAATATGACTTTTTCAACCACATTTCCCTGCAGTACAGTGGTAGGATTGGACTTATCACATATCTGCAGTAGGTGTCGAAAATCCTTGGTAACATACTAGTTTAACTTTTATATTGAGCATTTTAGAAATGTGTTTGATAGCTGAGATTCAGAAGTGCACAGAAAGCTACAGAGCCCTGAAGGCAAAGATGAGCTTCTTGAATTTAATGTGAACTAAAATGATAATACCTTATACTTATAAGGGAACTTTTTTGCAAGATACTCAGAAGTCTTTAGCTGCATTATTTCTAATCCTCAGAATACACCTCTGAGGACGGTCTCTGTGAACAGGGTTAAATGCATTGGAAAGAATGCTGATAGGAATAAGGAGGGGTCACTTCCCTGTTAACAGCTACTGTATAGAGTCCAAAGTACGTGCCTGATTTCAGAAAGAGCCGATTACACACATATCTTCTCCACCAGTGGGACAGTTCAATCAAATCAAGTATCCTTGCTGTTTCGCGTGGTACAAATTTGTGGCCTAGAGAGATTTGTTACATGATTTCCTCAAGAATACACTGTGAGTGAGAGTAAGAACTAGAGTTAAGAGAAGCTGGCTAAGAATTCTTGTAAGATAACTTTATGGAAAAATAATAGAGTGAGTGATTTTGACATCTTGAAGGAGAATGAGATGAAATGCTGAGACTCTTGCACTATTGGAGGCAGTATTTTGGACGAACAGTGGGCCATCTGTAAAGTCAGTCCTATTAAGGACTGGGAATACGTTTTAATCATGAAATTCAGGGAGGAGTTGAAATAAAATTTACCTACCATCTATGGGGAACAAGTGCCATTATCGTCAATTCCTTCATGGGTAGCTGGGTAGCATAAATATGCATCTTAGAGGAAAAAACAAAGGAGAATAATGGTGCATGTGGGAAAATGAAGAGTAAATGACCCACCTACAAGTATGCAAATCTAACTTACATTTTACAGTTGGGCCAGAAAAACAAACATCTGCGGGTTCAATTTCAGCCTGCAGAATTTTAGACTGAGCCTTCCGATATATGTCAAAGGTTTGCCAGAAATATCAAGACTGTTATTAGCAAACAATATTTAGTGGAGATTCTAAACTGTAAGCTCAAGCTTTATCAATACTTCAAGCACTCCATAAAATGTTACTTAAAATATTGATATGGTATTTATAAATTAAATTATCTGTTCATTGCAGAGAATTTCTCTTACTAAGAATCACTGACAACCTGATTATATTTGTGTTTTAGTTGAAATTTAATTCACATTTATTCCCCTGAATTTAGTAGCATGAATTAGAGATTTTTTTTTCCCTCTAATACTGGCTATAGGACAGCCTTGTAAATAATGTTTGGACGTGGAAGATAATGAACAAAAAGATAGGAAAATGTGGTTGGAAAAACAAAAAAAAAAGGTGAATTTACTGAAAAGTTTTTCTTGAGTAGATTTTGGGTCTCTGGAATATCCAGAGCAAATATTTTTAGAGAAGTTGGAGGTACTCGATTGGATAACAAGACAAAAGTGATTAGGAAATTATTAATATGGAGATATTAGTTTAATCCATGCGGCAGAATGAAATTTGTAGAGAAAGTATAAAAAAACACACTTTAAGAACAAGACACTGGCAATGTATAAGACTCTGGAAGATATAAGAAAATAATAGGAAGAAAAGAGTTCTTGGAAAGCATGAGGAGAATTCAGAGGAAACTGAATCCCAGGGTATCAGCAGAGAGTGCTGTGAGATTGAGCAACTGTGTTAGCGATTGTGGCACATATATTAGTTGCTGCTGGTTGGAATTGTTGTGAAACTTGGGTTTTTCTCTTTGTTCTCTGAATTTTTTAAGACCAATTGTCAATTATACTTATTTTTCTGTGTTTAAATCAATGATCCTGTGTGGTCAGGGCAGGACAAAATATGACCAGATGAACCCCTAAATAAAACATTACGTAATGTAGAGGCGCTAAACACACTGAAAATGGTTTGGACACTTGAGGTGCAAGCAGCTTACTGAAAGCTTGTGAAAAATAGTGACAAGGTCCCCTTTAATGTCTCAGTGAGTTTGGTCCATTGGAACACATTGATGGGTACATCACTGTGGGCTTCAACTCAATTGAGATATGAATTGATTCAACAGAACGTATTTTGCTATCATATTGTCTTGTGCCACAAAAAGAAGCGACATTGCACAAGATTGTTTGTCTGTCAGAAGGTATGGTTGGATAAATAAAACATGTTTTTGTGCATAGTTTCTTGTATCCGCAGTGAAAACCTGCTATTATTGCATAGGCACCACTCAAAGTATTACTTGCCTGATCGATTTCAGCCTTGACTGAAAGTTGAAAAGTAAGATTCTTAAGCTGGGGCCCACACGGGGCCCCGTATGCAGTGTTCCTGATTGGAAGACTTGTCACATGTGCAATTTTGTGTTGGCTTTTATTGTCTATGACAAAACACACATGCAGCATATGCACGACCAATTGCTTCAAAGAATGTTAACAAAAAATGAATTCTAAAGGTGAAGAATAGAAATATATTCCACTGCCAGCTCTCCACTGAGGTGTAGATAGAGAGTTGAGGTGTTGAAAATTTTGAGATTTATCTGATTCTACTAATAAATTCTACATACATCTTTATTTGTCCTCACTTTTTTAGTAATAGTGTTGAGACTTTTAGCTTTGCTATTTGAGACTTTTCCAGAGACTTCTCACTACATGTGTAAAGCCTTATAGTCAAGGATTTCTAATTGAGTTTTCTAATTAGTCAATTTTTTAAAAAAATCATATATTTTATGGCGTAAATAAACTTGCCAATAAGCATGCATTTTAATGTAAATTACTTTTTCAGGAGAGAAATAAAAGAATATCTACCTGCAGTACATAGAGGTACCTTGAAAATACGGCACTGTAATTTTAAATATTCTATCAAGCTGAACATTATTAATGCAGTCAGTCCCTGAGTTTCAATGGAGTTGTGTTCTAACATTCACTTGTTAGTCAATAGCTTGGAAATAAAAAATACCTTTTTATGTAGGAAATGGTGGTTAGGTTCCCAGACTAACCCACAAAATCCTTCTCAAAAACAATGCCACCCATGGGGACACATTCATAGTTGGGATTTTATTACCACCCATTTATTGTTCGGAGTTATTGATAAAATTTTAGTCGCAAACCTGGGCCTCATATTTAAGTCTTTTCATCCTATTATTTTCCAATGCCATTTGCACTACTATGCTCCCTCTAAAGGATTTCGTTTTTTTGTAATCTAATAACTGAGTCATTGATAGATGTTTTCTAAACCAGTATTATAGGAATCATGTCTCCAAGCATAATTCAACCTTGTCTTCATCATTTCTTGCAGTACCACCTTGGGCAATTTAATCTCTCTGACTCCCACTCAGTTTCTCTACTTGTAAAATGCAGAGAGGAATACCTGTATCTGAGCACTAGAGAGAAAGTCTGTGAACTGCCTGGCATGGTGCCCAGCATATGTTGGGTTACTCAATATGCAGTAGCTGTTTATTTGCACTTTTTTATGGTCCCTGTGAAGAAACTATGTTCCAACCAACTTGACCAAAAAATGGAAATCTATTAGATTACACATTTCAAGAAAAGATTGAACAATACAACAGTGGCATGAGACAGGAGGAACTGGCCCTCAGAAATAACCACAACCAAAAATTTAAATGCTGACAACATTCTCTCTTGATCTTTCGTTTCTGTTCGTCTTTGTATCTTTTCTTCTGTGCCTACCTAAGAACTCTACCCTCTCCCATGGCATAGCGGGAAAATTGTGGTGTTGGTTCTGAAGACTTTCTCATCTCCAGTTGTTTAAATCTAGGGAAAGCACTTTGAGTGACCCTGTTGGTTCAGGTGGTCCACCTGCTACTGAGCCAGTCATCTGTGGCCCAAGAATGGAGTCATTCTGGACTAAGCTGAAGATTCATATGGCAACTGTCTGTGAGGAGGGAGTAGACTGAAGTTTCTAGAAGTTGGAAAAGAGTGCTGGGCAAACAACCCTGTTGACTACACTTCGTAGTTCTTCTCTTCCTTTCAGCTTCCTTCACCTTCTTTTCCTTTACCTAAGAAGAATACGGCCCACTGACTATTGAAAGAACACCACTTAGACTTGTTTGCTTGTTTCTTATGACTTTTAGCCACATAGAAATGTTGCCCTGCATGCACAAGAAATTATGAATTTCTGTAAACTAGTCATACTTCCCTGATTACATTGCAAGCTTTATTCACCTACAAAATGTTCAGAAAATATTATGGGGTAAACACCTAAACAGGATAGTATGTTTCGTAGAAGTATTTTACCAGATAATATTAAGTTTATTGTGAAAAAAAAAAAATGTCTCCCCTGAAAATAGACAGCCTGCTATAGCCATAGACTAAGCCAAAGTATATACATGGCTGTAATTACCAATGCTACTCTTCTGATATAATTTAAAAAATAGGATCCAAAGTAATATTACCATATTAATTTTGATCCTGGGGAAAGTTAAATGTCTCTCTCCAGTTTCCATGCTGTCTTCTATTTACTAACATATAGATAATTTAATTACAGTAAAATTTCATAGATATTAATAGAAAAATCTGATGACAGTTAATAGCACAGATTTGGGAGTGGCCCAGAGCAGAGATCAAGTCAATTTTTTTTTTTGGTCCATATTTCCAGGTCTGTATATCCTCAAGCAAGTTATTTTACCTTTCTAAGCCTCAGTTTCTAAATAAGTTTAAAAAGAAAATGGGGATAATAGTGTTTACTTCATGAGATCTTTTGTGAGAATTAAATAAATAATGCATGCAAAGTATTTAGCATACGCTATTTTGATATAGGTTAGTGAATGATAAAGGTGATTATAAATGAATTAGTGGCCATTTTTATCTTTTGTTGTCTGATTTTATAAAACTTTTAAGTCAGATTAAGAGAGCAACATACAAATGTCTATATTGTTCATTAGAGAGATAAGGAGATGGAGAAAGATTTTCAATGCAATTTTCATGGCCATTCTCCCTTATAGATTGCACACTTTCTATGATTAGAGGGTAAATAACTCACCTTTTAATGGGACATTAATTTTTTCAGATTACTGGGTCCATTTTGTAAAGGTGTGCTTCAGTGCATTGAATGGTAACCAGTGGCCTAAAAGCATTAAGATAAGTCTTAAAAAGTGAGAAAAATTTCTTTCTATATGCTTCATTTCTAGGTAGCTTAAAAGCTATCTGCTTTCTCATGTTTTAGTTTATCAGGTCCATAAATCCTTGGGAGAACCATTGCTTTGCCGCACAAGATTGCTGATTTGTGGAGCTTTGTAGGCTATTCTGCAACTATTAGACACTCAATAAATGCTACTTGATGATAATGATTTTTTTTTTTCCTAAGAAATGGAAATTCAGGAAAGAAAAGCATCATGTTGCAATACCGAATTATCACGTGGAATTTTCTGTATGCAAGTGAAAATAAAATCAGGGCTCAGGTGTTCTTCTTTCAAATACCTTTTCTTTCACTAATGAGAAATGGGAGACCACCCAAACCATTCATTATCACATTCTGGTCACCTAATGGATTCATGTACTTTCTAATGGGAGAACAACCTTATTCTCTTTTGAAGTATAAGGCTTCCCCCACTGATGGCAAAATGCCTTAAAATGATAGTTGTTTCTAAGATTTAATTGGCCACAATATTTATTCAGTTTTCAGTATATACCTCGTACTATACCATGCCCTGTGAAACATACAAAATAAATATGTCTTCAAAAAGCAAGATTTTTGCTAGACAAATTTTTTCTATATTATGGGAAAAAAATACCTGAACTTCTGACTCTTGCCCCCCCCCCCCCACACACACGGCAAGCTTTCCCAAATGAATGAATGATTAGTTTAAAAAAGCCTTCACTTTGTTCTTTCTTGGTATTATTTGCTTCTTTGGAGTTAGGAGAATGACAATGATGAAATGGGGAGAAATGTTGGACATTGTGCAGTTAAAAAACAGTGAATTCTTAACAACAAAAAACTAGGACCCTCCACCTCCTTAATCCTGCAAAACCATTTCTTAGATTACTGATCTATTCGGTCATATCCATAAACCAGATGAAATCCTTGCAATAGCCAATCTTAGGAACATCTACTCAATGTTCTATTGTGTAAAAATGAGAAAATTAGGGCAACAGCCTGATTAATCAAGTTCTAAATAATTATTTTAGATGAAGTAATTATACAAATGAGGCTGGCAAATATATGTGTTGACTGAGATTGTGGAATTACCTGAGCTGTGCCATGTATACTTAGCTTAGTCATAGTATGAGTTATTATATTACTTGTCTCAATGCTTCTTATGATCAATGAAGGGGATTAATCTAAAATTAATCTAAATTTTCATTTATTTGGACTAAAACATTACATAATTTGTAAAGCACATATGACCTCGCTACTGTAACCTGTAGCATATCTGGTTTTATTTTTGCTTTTACATGCATGCTTCTAGCCTTTCTACTTTTATTCTTGGTTGCAGTCAAACCTAATAATGATGTGGACATTAAAATATGTTTCCCTTCCAAAAACAGGACATGCCCTTAAAAGTACAGGATACTTCATTTAAAAAACACTTTACAAAGCCTTACCTCATGACAGACATATGTATGGCTCTGATTTAAAACTTAATGGCAATTTGTGCATTATATAGCTGTACATACATAGATATTTTCAGTAACTTGATTATTAATTTTTGTAATTCGCTTTTTTTAAATCTAGCTTTTATCTTCCAAATTATGAATAAGATTGTTCTTTATTTTTCTAAGAGATTTGAAAAGTGGGTATCTCCTCCATCTTAATTTTATTCTGTATTCTATCTACCTTATCTATTTTTCCATTTCAAAGCCCACCCTTCATGATGATTTACAAGCATGAACATAAGATAAAAGAATCCAAACTAAATGTCACCAATACAGTTTAAAAACGTACATCCATAAATTTTAGGGCAAATCCAAAATCAACTTGACATTAAATATGTTAGCCTACTCTTGTCAAACCCTTTTCTCTTGGTTTGCTTTGACCTAAATTTCCAACCTGATATTCTTATTCAAATGTGTCATGAGGGCAGCCAGATGGCCTGATTTTTCCAAGGCAGAAGTAAAAACTGCCTGCTCTCTCATGGATTATTGGAAATACGTTGCTCTTGCAGTGAATACGAATGTAAACTTCCTATCTCAGTGAGCTAAGCAACAGCATGGGAGGTCACGGATCTGAGTCCTTGTCTCCAGTACAAGTCACCATGTGACCTCTGTGGCCTTGACTTCCTGATTTTCACTTTTGAAAATGGGAATTATAATATGATAGAGAGTACTTTATGTCCCGTGGTGTTTGGGGAAGAAGAATATAGAAAGGTATAGGAGTAGCAGCAGGTAATTTGCTGAGGATTGATTATTAGAGACATTGTAAAGGGCCTCACAGATAATAAGCTCTCCTCTGCCACCAGCGGGGAGACAATTGCCCACCAGTGGAAGGATAGAGCATAATAAGAAAAGAAAAGGAAAAAGGAACTTTGCTGGTCACAGAGGTACCATTTAGTGCACTGAAGCATAATTTATTAAGTGGACCTTTGTGGCTAAAAAGAGCTAATTCATCTACCAAACAGAGCAAATTTACATTCTCCCCATCCAAAGGATGAAACTCTGCCTCGCTAGTTATTCATCTTTTGGGAAATAACTGGGTAAGATATGGGCAATGGAGTAAATCAGCAAAATGAAATGTATTCCCAAATGCCCCGAACCACAGACTCCTGGGAAATATACTAAAATATTATTGTTAATTGTATATCTACAAAAATTCTTGTAAATGCACTCATGTTAATCACTACTTCAGAAGTGCTATATTTCCTTACTATTATAATGTTCCGTTTCTTGGAAAAATACGAGATAATTTAAAAGGCAATCAAAAGATCCAGATTAGTTCATTTTAATTAAATTTTACAGAAAACTGCCTTGTTATAGATGTGAACTCTGGTTAGTGACTTTCTCAAGGTGAGAAAAGATATACCCAGATCTCCGTATTACTGTAATGTACTTTGTACTCTACAGGTAGAAACAAATAAATTCTACCATCATTAAGACTGTATGAAGAAAGCTGAGTAGTAGTGGTTTATGTTTTCATAATGAGTTTCTTGTGTTGAATTCAGAGCTTCTGTCATATTTCCATGGAGTTTTCATAGCATCTGTACATAATGGAATGCCTGTGTTCTCCTCTCAAAGGCATCATCTTCAGGCAGAAACCTGCATTTGTGTTTTTGGTGTCTAGCTATTACCTGAATCCAACCTAGTCTCCAAAGATTTCTGTCACATTTAGTTTTTGCATGCAAAAGACTTTTCTATAGAAGCTATGACTGATATATGGTAGAGCAAGCCAATTCTCAAGAAGCCAGCATAGAGTGTTAATGTGTGCATTTGGGAGTGGCTAAAGAAATCTTAAAATCCACACCTCACAAAGGTGCCAGAAAATCCTATTAAAACTAACTAAAGTTTTTCTGAAGCACGTAGTCAGGGTAATGGCCTCCCAAAGATGTCCACGTTCAAATCCTTGGAATCTGTGAATATGTTACCTTATATGGCAAAAGGGACTTTGCAGATCTGATTAAGTTAAGTATCTTGAGGTGGTGAGATTGGGCAGGATTACCTGGGTGGACTCAATGTAGTCACATGAGTCTTTATAAGAGAGAGGCATGAGAGTTAGGGTCAGAGAAGGAGACATGAGGAAGGAAGCAGAAGGCAGAGAGACACAGCCTTGAGCCAAGAACAAGGGTAGCCTCGAGAAGCTGGAAAGGGCAAGGAAGCACTTCCCCAAGAGCCTCCAGAAAGAAGCCAGCCCTGCAGACATCTCAGTTTAGTCCCCCTGAAACAGATTTCAAAATCTGACCTCCAGAGCTGTCACATAATAAATATCAGGCATTTCAGCCACTAAAGTTTCTGGTAACTTGTTAACAGGAAACAATACACAGTTGTTAACCTGACTTTTCAACTTTAGAATAATAGAGTTCTGAGGTTTAAATTAGAACACAGTGATTCAGACACAACCCTGAGCCATACTCTTCAGCCTTTTCAATTAATAGAGCTAGAATATATCTTAGTGATACAAGCCTATTGCACTCGAGTAACAAAAGCCAGAGGAGAAAAATGATCCGCTCAAGGTAACACAGCTAGTCAGTGACCGAGATGAGACTAAATTTGGAGCTACATAAGGCTCTTAGACCACTGATCTGTAATTTCTATCATGTTGCCTCTGTTTCATGGTATGAAAACATTTACATTACAAAATGTCAGGGTTTAAGGAGTGTTTTCAAATTTTGTGATAAGAAGCAGGGATAAAAGTGGGTGTGAGGGTGAGTAGATAGGGCTGGAGAGGGGTCATTTCAGAACAAAAATTTATATATGTCCTACTGAGTTCCAGACCACGCAATCATGAACTGATTACCCGTGGCCCTTCTCCTCTTGGTGCCTGCTAGTTAGGAAGGCATACATAAATAAATATAATTATAATTAATTAATAACTTGTGAGAAGCAAGATCCTGCAAAGAGTCTTCAGTCACAATATGCAAGGAATTTTCCTCTTAACCTATATGGTCTCTGAATAAACTGATGGCCAAGAAAGAATTTAGTCTCATCAAGAGACCATCATATGATCTTGAGCTGTTGTTCTTGTTCTGCAAAGATTTAATAATTGCCTTTCACTTTAGGGAAGGACGTATACATGTGTTTTTCACTGTCTTTGGAAACATACTCGTGTATATTTTAGAAGCCTAGGTTTGTTGATGACACTTTACTGCAATGCCATCAGTTTCTATGGAGACACTAACTATTGTGCAGTTAGGGGGAGAAAAAGACTCCTCCGTTTCCCTGTGGCTTTAAAACTGTTTTTACTTGTTTTTCTATTCCACACATTCCGAAATAAAATTAAAATGTTTTTCTTTTCAAGCAATTTTACTTGAATGCCACTAAGATTCTCTTATTTCACAAGGACTGTAAACATTTACAAATTAAATACAGTCCAGCAGAAAATGAGATCTTCCCTGACCATCCGATTCTAATGGCAAAGATAGTGTTTCCTCTGTGTGGTTTATAAATCTGGAATATTTTTGGCACTATATTACTTAAGTTTTTTTTTTAATAACTTACACATTAAACACTACCAATAACTTCAACTTTGGTCTTTTGCACAGCTGTGGTGTGTAGATAACTTCGATTTATACTAACTGAAGTTACATTTGCATGCTAGGAGGAAAGTACCCTTTATAGAACCAAATTAATACAAAGCCGTATGAAAGAGCAAATCTTTTCTACTTAGAAGAGGCATGCAATTCTATTTAATAAAGAAATTCTACATTAGCGCTTGTTTCCTGGATTCTTATGGGTTCATTCTGCCTTTTTTGGCATCATTCGTTTTAAATGTTTTTTTTGAAAAATATTTGGTAAACAATATAGGATTCCCTGCTCTGAATTCCCCTATACACTGGCTTTATTGGTCCACTGGTTGGACCTTTTGATTCATTTAAATTCTTCCTTAAAATAGGATTTTCTGCTTTACTAAGGTTTTTTTTTTTTAAGTCCTATGAAATGCTGAATTACATACGTATCAGTAAACATTACAGTTGGCAAAAGCTTAAAATCATTCCTAAAAATGGTTTTTAAAAAAAATCGTTCCTGAATTCATACATTCAAGTGTATTTTAACGTCCAAGTTAAATGTTAAGTGTTAGCAGTGAATCCATGGAGATCGTCATACTTTGCAGTCTAAGTACTTTTAAGTAGCACAAGGTCTTTCGACATAATTAGCACAGAATATTGAACCCCGCCAGAAATGTGGGATTCGTCATTAAATTTAGAGGCTCCTTTATCTCTCTGAGTCTAATCATGTGTGCAGAAGACTAATTGTTAATGGCGTGGTCTTTATTGCTCATAGGTTTTTTTTATTTTAAATGGAATGGTCTGCTTTGTGAGAAATAATTAGGTTTTATAGGCCTACCTGCATAGAGCCTTTTGTTGAATGTCTTATGGTTTTGCCAATTCAGATCCTGAGAGCAATTAGAGGCTGTGGCAGAACTAGTCCTTAAATCACACACATATTGTGTTATTGCTGCCTTTTATTTTTTACCTGCAGTAGCAGATGCAGAAGCTTCAGTTACTTGTGAGTACACGGAGTAATCGTTAGCCCATGCGAAAACTTGGTTTGGAGGCATAAGCGAGAGAAAAGAACTGTTATGTAAGTCTGACACATGGCAGTGTGTCCTGATATCTGACACTGTCCCCCCAAATAATTATGTCCTCAATTGGAGAAGAACAAATCTTCATCTATTCTCTAACATGACATAGTGCTTTCATTGTTTAAAAGGGTAGTTAGAGTCGGCCAAACTGTGGTCTTTCAGTATGTATGGATTTGTTCAACCAGAATAACTTATTTGCTTCCCATAGTCTGCTGGGAATTATTTGTTGCTCGGTGAGGTAAATAATAGAGACGTTTTTCAGAAGTGCTCATAACAGTTGTAACAATCAACATTTCATTTCTGAGAGAGTTCAAGTTATACGATGAGTCAGAGACTCCACTGGTGAGATCTGATAGAAGTATTATCTAAAATGTTCCAAGTCTTAATAGCATTTTGAAAGAAATTCATGTCATGGTGGAAAATTTTGCTGAATTATTTCTGTCACTTTGCTACTTTCTTGATGATACAGGAAGGCTCAATGAGATTACCGTTAATAATTTAAAGCGCGGACCTATGCAATGCTTAGCAAGCCATGCTGTGGCAGGCATCCCACATATGAAATAGAGGAAGATGGGCATGGTTGTTAGCTCAGGGCCAATCTTCCTCAGCAAAAAAAGGAGGATTGGCAGCAGATGTTAGCCCAGGGCTAATCTTCCTCAAAAATGTTAATTAATTAAATTTTTTAAAAAGATGAAAATCATTGTCATTTCTGTATTAGAATGCCCTTATAAACTTTATGTTACCTTGGAGTTATTTATCAAATAGTGGTGAGGGGTTGTTACTCACTTTTCCAAAACACTTTCATCAGGACACTGTAAACTCTGTGTGTATTGTTCGATTTGACTTGAACTTAACATTGTTTTGTCCTCTCTGTATCGCCGTGTTAGCCAGTAACCATTTGCTCCAACTCTACTCCTGCTACCATATGATCAGTAACAGTCAGGGTACTTTCAATCTTGACAATTTTCTTTACTGGAAAATTACTTTGCATAGACTTTTTACCATTCCAACTGACAAGCCATCTTCACTCAAAGCTACAATGTCAGGCATTATCAATCCCCAAAAGGCACTGACAGCCTTAGACATATGCATGTACAAATGAATATTATTTTTCAACTAATATCTTTGGAAACTTTTTTTTTACTGAAATAATAGAAGCTAGATGAATTTGTGACCTAAATCTAGTGGCAAACCTCAAACTGAGTTTGAAGTGTCATATGAATGCAGGATCGCCAGTGAACTATATTGGTGAGGGCTAGGGTGGGCCTGTCATTTTTGATATAAAGAAATAGGTCATTGTGAAAATGTTTTCATAGCAACCAGTGGTGCTAAGATGTTTATTTTCTGAATTTCTTTTTCTTTTTCTTTTTAAAAATTCTTCCCCTGGATAAAGGAAGAAATAGGACAATCCCTTTAGATTACCTGGCAGATTCCATTTTGGGTAATGCATTTCAGACAGGCAAAAATGCATATTGTTGCTTTGAAGCATACCTGAGATTTTTGAAATCCTAAGAAGACTTTACAGTTGTATAAGAAATTGTCTAATTAAAATATTATTGAAAGCTTATTTGAGGGAGTATTTCTTTTTATGGAAAAGAGATGAAGAAAATAGAAAACCCAAGAATAAACTTAGTAGGTAGAAAGTCTTATTTGAAATAATTTGACCTTTTTTTGGTCATAAAAATGAACAAAATAATTATCCTGTCATCATGGAGCAAACCTAGCCCACCCATCGTTTTTTTCCCGCTTATCTGTGAGAGTATTTTCCATGGAGAGCAAGATCTTTTAAACTTGTCCATGCCGTTTTGGACATTTGGTCACAAAACACCTCTTTTGTATTCAAGGTATGTAGACCTTAAGAAAATAGGTGCAGTAGCACTATTTTGTGGTCTCCAGAAGATCAAACACAACCAAGGAAAAAACTCTAAATGAGGTTGTGATTATTTGAGTAATTTACCCCTCATATGCAGTAGGGTTGGGGGAGAATTATGTGTTGTGGGTTATGATGACTTCAAATAATTAAACTTAAAAGAATGAAACAAAATAAACTAGAAATAATTTGCATATCACTTGCAAATATTCAAATAGTATTAGTGTTAAGTAGAATTTGAAAGTTCTTTGTAGTCTTATTTTCAGAGATAAATATTGTTTATGATTTGGTGTAGATCCTTCCTTACTTTTTATGCATATGTAAGTATATTTTATCTACTTAAATACAGGCA
The DNA here is from genome assembly GCF_041296235.1 of Equus asinus. Taxonomy (NCBI): domain Eukaryota; kingdom Metazoa; phylum Chordata; class Mammalia; order Perissodactyla; family Equidae; genus Equus; species Equus asinus. Next base: position 46,527,843 of record NC_091794.1, on the reverse strand, counting down.
TACTGCATTTACTGTCCGTAATTTGCTCTTTTCACTTAACAATGTAATGAGAATTTGTTAATATATATAGATCTATGACTTTTTTGAAGTAGATCTACTGTAATTTATTTAAATAATTCCATATGGTTAAGATTTGAACTGTTTTGAAATTTTCTCCATTATATACACTGCCATAATGTTCTTATTCATTTATCTTTGTGCGCTTGTTCAATTATCTCCTTGGTATAGGTTTCTGGAATTAGATTTACTGGCTCAAAGGTGTTCAGAAAGCTAATACTATCTTTACACTCCATCAATGTACGAAAATTTGGATTTTCATGTCCCTTAGTAACATTGTCCTTAACTATCTCTTTTGTTCTGTGTTGCTCTGATAGATTAAAATATGTCTGATTTGTTTTTAAATCTGCTGCCCTTTGTTGTTAGTAGGTTGGTCATCTTTTCAGCCATCAGGTTTATCCGGTATACCAAACCTATAGATATGGATATCTACCTATAGATATCCACCTATAGGTATAGATGTAGGTATCGACATACTTACAGATATGGTTAGAAACATAGATGTAGACACAGATAGAGACATAGGCACACACACACACATTTTTTTCCCATCACAAACCTTTGCTTATGCTGTTTCATCTACCTAGAAACTTTGATTTTTTCCGATTTACCTTGATTCATCCTGGGAAACTGAGCTCATATTCCACTATTCCTACTGAGCCATGGCTGTTTTTGATTGCTTCTGTCAGAAAGCTTATCTCCGTCCTTAGAACATCTATGGTGCCTTGCATTCCTCTGGGACGTTTATCCTCTTCTCTTTAATTTGACTTCGGCATCTCTCAGCTTCAGTCTTAGTAGGTAAGCCCCTGGTTTCAGGAACTGTGTATTACCCATCTTTTATCCTCCACAGATACCTGATGATCTGGCAATATTTATTGATTTGGGGAAGGTAATAAGTCAGTGTTGTGTACTTATGAATTTCTATTGTTGTCTGCCGCAAAAGGTATGATTTTTGAGAAGTATAGTGTTCTGGAAAAGAGCATGGGGTTTCGAGTCAGAGAATTTGCCACTTAATTGCTGTGTAACTTTGGGGATATTCCTCATCTTCTATGAACCTCAGTTTAATTCATCTGTGAAATGAAGGTCATAACAATATTCTTCACAAAGTAGTAATGAAGAGTAAATAAGATAATAGTTTGACAAGTGCTTTTTACATTTTTCTATAAACATAAATATTATTATAACTAAGATGTGAATTTTTATGTCAGTAGAAAGTAAATAAGACTCAGCCCTCTCCCCTGATGTGTACCCAATGATGTGAATCTTAAGTACATGAATAGATAACAAGATTTCAGATGTAAATGTTATGACCATGTGCATCCATCAGAAATTGTTTAGTAAAAGCAGAAAGAAAAAACAACTCACAAACAGGGTTATACTCTCTTTCCTGTATGATAGAATAGTTAAATTAATGGCTAAATCTAATTAAGAAACTGAAAAATTACAGCACGCCTGCTGCCAATACTAAAACCAATGGCCTGTGAGATAGGGATACGGTTACGCTCAAAAAGTACCTCACCATTGTAGAATATTAAGGCGATTTTGCTTCCTATCCCTAGAAATAAAACAGCCCTTGCAATTACATTTTGTAATTTGTTATTGGTTCCAAAATTAACAACTTTTACTGTAATAAATGGATCATCACAGGTGACAAAGCACAATTTTAATTAACAGTGACAGGTAAAGCTCCTTACAGTCAGACTGAATTTACATTAGCAATTATATAAGAAATTATATTTCGATCACCACAGTTTTATGTTGATGTTAAGAGTGCTAATCATACGCAATCCTGCCCCTCAGGTTTTGTGGAGTATGGGCAAATACACAGAAACTGTAAAATAAGTTAACAAATTGTTAAATCGTTTGTTCTCTCTCTTGTCTCTTATACTTTCATAATGACCTAGGAGCCTAGGTTTGAATTTAGGATTCTTCAACGCTTGGACTTCCATTTCAGACATTGGCTGAAAAGCAGGCCCCCCATTTCTTGCCTAATCCATTGCCTTTCCACCCCCAGCTCAGTGTTGTTGCACCACAAAGGACTTTGTGCTCCACCTCTAGTGAATCGTACTTCTAAGCCCCTCGATACCAACTCTCAAGCCCAAAAGGCGTCGTATTGGCCAACCTTCCAGTCTAGGTCTAGGGAGACACATACTAGTAGAGTATTCTACCTTTAGGAGGATGGACTAGGAAAGAGGCCTGCAAAGACCCTGTGTGAGACTCAAGACCGTTAGTGTAGGAAACATCAGAGTCTTAGGTACCTGGAGAATGTTCTAGAAAGGTGTTATAAACTGCAGGTGGACACATCCACTTGCTTTGCAGACATCTTGTCCCCTGAGAAGTGCAAGATGGCAGGGAGCCATACAGGGCCCAGGAGCTCACTTCACCTGGGGTATTAATGATCATAGGTAAAGCACTCAAATATATTTCTAGGTGTCAATTTGATAATGGCACAAATATCTCAATGATAATAATGTCTAATACACTAATTTTAAATTCTATACACTTTAGGGAAAAAAAGCTTTATGCATCCTTCGGTATATTAATTTTGTTTTACAAACAAGGTTCTTAATAACATGATTTTCTGTCACGTGTGGTATTGTTTCTTTTCTAACATATTGTAGGGCATGTAATTATTGAGAAATCTAGTTTCCGTGTGTCAAAGACACAAAGCACTCCAAATAATTTAAATGTAGACATAGCTACAGCCATCAGTATGTCCACTGGTCAGGAGAGTCCAGGCATTTGTCTAACAGGATTATAATTAATCCTGTACACTGTACACATGTATATCTCTAGAAAAGTGTAAGAAACACTTGAAGTGTATGCACCAAATTGTTAACAATGGTTTCCTTGAGGGTAGAGTCTACATTTTTAAAACTTTGTGTGTGTTTTCAGTACTTTTGGAATATTTTTAAAACTAAGGCCATATGATAGACTTTAAAAGTATAAATAGCTAAGGCAAAACTTACATGTTGATTTTAAAATACTTGTCCATCTAACATTAGTTTTGCTTTCATGCTATGCCAAACTGGTGATGGACATACCTTTAATTAAATTTGAAAATCAGTAGGCACAACTAATTATGGATTTTTCAAATATTTAATGAATGAATATATATCTAATCTGATACTGCAAGAAAATTAAAATGAACATACCAAAAGATACAATAGAAAATAGATGAAGACCAATAAGTTACCCAACTTGCCCTTCTTGACTTCTTTGGAACTCTGTAGATTCTGGAATCTCTCTACTGCCATTTTTAGCATTTCATTTAATACTCTATTATTAACTGCATTTCTATGCACATTAAAAAAAAATCTCTGTATAGATTTCCCAGGATTCATGCATTTCTTTCTTCTTGACTGTTTAGCACAATCCAATTTTTCAGCATTTAAATATCTAAACTAAGTTTTAAGTGTGGTATTTCTAAATTATTTCCAATTGTTACCCGCTAAATGTCAGTCATATTGCTTAAAAGTGATTTAATTTTCTAAAAATTAGTTTATGAATATTTTCCAAGCCTATGCCTGCAACACCCATTGGATGCCCCACAGTGCACGAGTGCAGGTCTGTGATAGCAGGGCATTTGTTAAGTTGATGAAACCTTAATAATTAAATTTTAATTGCATCTGTAATTTTTTTGTTAACTGAGCGTCTTTTAACAATGAAGTCCCTTTTTACTTGCGACGGATGCTTTAGAGGTATTGCGTATATTTGGAGCCATCTAATTCAGGCTTAGCAAACTCAATAGCATAACAAGAACCAGTCACGTACCATGAGAGAGTAAACTGGGTAGACCATAAGACAACAGGGACTCATGGTTCCTGTGGTGACCTGGGACTGCATACACCTCTTAAAGGCATTCAAGTTAGAACTGTTTTAAAGTGCTGCGCCAGTGAAACTAAACACTCTCATGGGCAAGATTTGAGTATCTGACTACTCGAACAGCCAGAGACTCTAGAAGTCAATCTTTATTTATTATACATATTTATTTATTATTCAATATTTACTTACACCAACAAGAATGTCCAAAGATTGCCATATTCTAAATTGGAGAAATGGGAAAAACATAAAATCAAGAGATGCAAACATTCTCAGGAGGAATAAAAGTATTGATTTATGATGGGTTTAGTTTTGTTGAGCTCAGACTGGCCATCTTTTTGGATTTAAATGATTCAGGATAATATTTCACAGATATTGCAATTTACATGTTTTCTGGCTAAGAGAAAACAGTGAGTTTGTTTTTGGTGACAGTGGGAGAAAAATCAGTGTGTAACGTGCTTTTCAGGTCAGAGAGGCAAAGGGCAGTCTCCCAAGTCGAAACACGGAGCATAAAGAAAAGAAGGCCCCGATGAAACAAACTGTTAGACCACCTCTTACTGCATGTCACTGTTTCCTTTGGTAATGCCTGAAGGCAGCAAGGCTCATTATTTTCATATTTCTAGGTTCAGATCAGCCAAAGGGTTAAAAGAAAAAATGGAGACTGAAAGGACTTGTTTTTTTGCCAGAGGGCCTCTCCATCCTTCTTATCTTTTACCTGCTCCCAGGGGTACCCACAAAGTATGGTGGCTGCTATGCTTGTTACTGGATTTGGCCTGCCAAAGTGATGCTGAGTCCCCATGAAAGGGGAGCCCAGCTATCCAAGGAGGTAAGTTTAGAGATGAGAACCTGACCGGCAATGAGGCTGTCTAGATGCCACCCAACATACTGAGCAACTGCCCTTTGCATTTCCCCAGAGAAGGAACAGCACTTCTTCCAGGTTTGGAGAGACCCTGAGACCAAGGCTGATCACTAAGTGGGTCAGAGAGTGGGCAATAGAAAACCGTGAGGGCTCAGAGTGATACAGGTCATTTCACTTTGGAATCTAACATGTGTTAAGAGCCACCGTGTGTTATTTCGTTCCTGTTTTCAGGCTGCTTTAAAAAGTGAACTGAATACAGATCAAGTACATCCTTGTATGGCTGTACTTAACAGTAATTTATAAGGTGTGTGATATATGCTAGCCACTGTCTTGTGATTTTTTTGTTAGTTCACTTAATTCTTACAGTGAGGTAGGCATTATACTTGGATTTCCTGATGAGGAAACTGAAATTTAGAAAAGGTGAGATGCTTGCCTAGGAACACATGGCTAGTAAGTGGAAGAAGGAGGTTTCAAACTCATGTCTGTTGAATACCAAAGCTTAAGCTAGCTGCTCTTTATTAGCTATGATTAAGCTAGCTATGCTTAAGAGTCTTACCCACAGTGCACAGTTAGCACAGTGGTGACGATTTGGGCTCTGGGGAAGCTGCCTGGGCTCAGATGCTGGCTCCATGACCTACTACTTAAACAAGTTATTTTACTTTTTTGAACCTTAGGTTGCTTACTGTAAAATGAGGATAATAATAGAATTTAATTCCTAGGGGTCTCATTAATATTAAATGAGTTAATACATGAAAAGTGCTTAGATGAAATGGTGCCTAGCCTATAGTCAGTGCTCCATAAATAGTAGCCATTATTGCTATCATTATCATTACTGTTACTAACTGTTGAATACCACTTATCCTACAAGGACTGAACAATAGCCTTATAAATAAATGAGTCATTTTTTTTAACTGGAAATATTCAATTCAGTTTTTTAAAGTTAAGATGAGGAATATACTATATGTTAAATAACAAATTAACTTTAACTCTTCAAAACAGGCTGGCAAAGGTGGAGAGAAATATAAAATAGAAAGAAAAAACGATAGGGGGAGAGACAAACAGACGTGGAGGAAGAGACAGTGAGAGACCAATGCAGCAGCAGCAGCAGGTCAGAGACAAGGATAAACTTGAAGACCAAGAGGCAAATAGACATTCTAAGAGAACGTTCATCAAGTATACAATGAGCTTGTGATTTCAAGTGAACTATTACTTTAAACAACGTTTAAACATTTTCACAATTCTAGGCAGACATCAAAATATCCTCTCTTTGTATTTATTCAGATGGAGGCTGAAATGAAGCTTTCCAAGAAATAGCTGTCACAGTATCATTGGGCACTCTGTGCCCAATGGAATCAGAATAAAGAACAGAAGATAGGTCCCAGATAAGCAAAAAAGAAGAAAATGGATACTTTATTCATTTTGTTGAGTGTTCTCATTACTCAATAAAATATTCCCGTTGTTTGAGTTTACAAATTACAGAGAAACATGGCTTGATTACTTAGTTTTCATTTGTTTTTAAAATTAACTTTAATTTTTCATTATCTGTGGGGAGCAAAGTACTAATGAATTAGTGCAATGGAATAGTAGAACAGCTAACGGAAGGAGAAGGACGGCACAAATGTTGGCTTTATATTTTCGAATGTGGTGGTTAGGCCGCTAATAATTGTCCTCCTTTCTTTTTTTTGGAAAAATTGTAAATTATTTCCAATTTAAAAATTATAACATAGTCTGTGGCCAGATTGACTGGCTTTGAATCCCGACTTCACTATTTACTGTATGGCTGACTTTGGACAACTATTTGACCTTTCTGTGCTCTTCATCTTTAAGGTGGGATTAATGATAGCAGAGGGCCTTTGCGGCAATTAAGTGGGAAAATGCATGCAAATTGTTTAGAATAGTGCCTTACACTTTTCTGTATTCAATAAACATTAACTATTAGCAGTAGCAGTAGTACATGGATATATTCTTTAGCTTGTTTTCTATAAGACAAGTTACATATGCACCTGTTACCTATGATAAAAATGCCTAAATGATACTTTACTTCATATATAGCTTTATCCTAAAGAATTATGACTTTAAGGTTTGCTCCCTCCTACCAAGTTGGAAATCGTTAAGGTTACAAAGATGAAGGAAAGAGAGGAAGGAACAACTAAACTAAGAAAAGAGGGATAAAAGTTTGAGTGCAGAGAGTAATGGAAATATATTTGCAGCTCTACATTATTATAAAATAATATCTCTTGAGGATATTAACTTGTTAAGATTCAAATTACAATGTCACATTGGTTATAGTGATTGGTTATAACAATATCTTTTAAAAACATTCATATTTTTCATGTTATATTGCCAGTTCAGCTGAGAATGTCTCAGAAGTAGAATTTTAAGTGTTGATAACTCTAGGGTTGTAAAATTTCATCCACTCATTTATAAAAGCTTTGTTAGGTACTTTTTTTAAAATGGTATTTAAGAAAGTGGGCTCTGGGGTCAGATGAATTAGTGTTCAAACTTCATTTCCATCACTGATAGTTACAACCTTGGTTAACCTCTCTGTTTCTTGATTTCTCCATCTATAAAAAGGGCCAATGATAGTGTCTCTCATAAAGATTGTTGTGAGATTAGTTGGACTAATGAAGGTAAAAAGCTTAGAACTGTGCTTGACACCATGTTTGCATTCCATAATTGTAACTATTATGTTATGTGAATCCTTAGGCTAGGAGAGACAATGATGAGAAAGATGCTCTTCTTGGTCCCAAGCAGATTGAAAGTCAGTTGCAGGAGACTAAGGAGTAAATCAGATCCTACAATACAGTATGGTAATTGTTCTGCAGTGGATAGAAATACTAGGTTGCTGCTAGAGCAGAGTAATGAGAACCCATTCATTTTAGGGACTGAAGGATGCCTTTCTGGAGAAAGTGATATGTGAGCTGGATCCTGAGAAAATGAGATTTAATCTGAGAAGAGAGTGTGGAAGCAAATCAAAAACTGAGAGAACTGCATGCTCCCAGAATACTTCTGGGAAAATTCAAGTAGTCTAGTATTGCTGGAGGAAAGCGCGGAGGGAGTAGGCTGAGGGGAGTGGAGCGATTGGTAGAAAAAAAGGAGAAGAATGAGAAGGGAAAGATCGGACGGGTTTTGTCCTGAGTGTTAGGGTGGTTAGACTGCCAGGGATCCTCAGAATAATCACATGATGAGCTTTAAGCTTTAGAAGATTACTCTTTTCTTTTCTTTGGTACAATATACAGATCAGATGGAAGGAAGGCCAAGTTTCTGGCAGGGCAACCACTTTGAAGGCACTTCCTAAAATCCAGTCGGGAGGTTGTAGTAGCCCACCAAAAGAGCATGACAGCCTGGAAAGAGAGAAATGGACGGATTCCATTCAGGTGAAATCAAAAGGACCTGACATTTCCTCACGTCTCTAAATTGAAATACAGGTCTTTGCTTAAATGATTATTTCATATCCACTTTCTCTTTGCTCCCTGAATATAAATCTGGTCACTGTGATTTGTTTTTGCCCAATAAGAACTTACAATACTCATGTTTGATGACCTTGCTTTAAGCGTTGTTCATGCCCAATTCCACAACTATCATATAGAATATTTCTACTTGAAATTTATTGTTAAGTCCGTGGCTCCAATACCAAGAGAATAATAAACAAAACAAATATGCCACTTCTTTTTCCCGTGTTCCCTAAGTGATGAATAATTTCCTTCATGTGATTCCTCTTACTTATTAAAGAGATTTAACCTTTGAGGGTCTTGTTTTGCACTATTACAGAATAAATGACAAAAAGGGGCTTGGTGAGCTACTTCTGTATCAAGAGAAAGGTTTTGTCTCCCTTTTATTGCAAACAAACTTGACTTCAGTTTTCTCTTCATTTTCTGCCCAGTGAGAAGCATATAGAAGTCTTATGGTTCCAATATTACATTGCTGAGAAAAATTAAATTACTTAAATAAGTAGCATCCATCGTTTTTGCAGGTAGAAAGTTTATTAGTCAAGAACATATAAACTATTCCACACAATGCTTTGGTTGGTAGTTTATTTGAAAAAATAAACTCCTTGTTCTGTTCACACTGCCTTCTATGTCATAACACTAGGAAAATAGGATTCCAGACGTACTTTTAAATTTTCTTTATTTAGATTTTAATCAATGTTTTTCAACTCTTACTGAACAAGAAAACATTTAAACAAAATATCAGAGAGTTGTATTTTAAATTATTTGGGGGATTTCAAAAGTGCCTAATAAATAAACATGTTTACAATAGCCAGAGATATTCACAAAACAATTCTACCATTAATCCAAAAAGCTTTGAGTTATTTCACGAAACAAAATTGAATGAGTCTACAACTGTATTGGTTTCCTGTCAAAACTGGCAATATATAAGGGCTGGTAGAAATAATGAATTTGAAGTTTTAGAAAAGGGATTTAATGGAGTTAATATTTATAGACATTTCTAATTTCTAAATTTAACTAAAATATTTCTCATTTTCTGGAAAGGTGGGTCATGGATTTTGTAGATATATTCATTTTGCCTAAATACATGAGTGCTTGTCAATAAGATAATGTTTTATTCATGTCTAATATATGCCATATATACATAATGTCTGCATTTCAATTTGAAGAACCATCTATATGATCTGTAAGAAAACAGCTCACTGAAACTCCAGTATCTCTCTTCGAGCAGGCTCAAATATGCCCCTACTCTACAGGCAGCCAGAGGCAGCAGGGTCTCCGCCTCCAGAAGAGCTTGGGATTGCGCCCCTTCGGAGCTCATCAGAGCCCATTCAGGTTTATCCCGAGGGGTCACTTGATTCACTGCCTGATACTCCTTCTTCCCTGGGGCTGAATGCACAGGCCAACTCCTGCTAACTTGAGAAAAGTGTTATTTTAATGATGATTATAATGAGCTTTAGTGTTGCTGGGAGCCAAATGTATCCTTAAGTCCAAGAGAGAACTCTGCAATCAGGGTGGAGGATAATGTAGCTTAGATTATTACTTGATAAGTTGGCCTTTTAATTAGAATTCTTCCCTTCTTCTATACTCATTTATTGCCTACTGTTCAAAGGTGAATAATTGCCATGTATCTTTATGAAGATATCATAGCGACTGAAACCTCTGAATGCGCTGAAAGAAGGGGACTGCCTCAGACCGTTTATCCTGACACATCAATCAATGAAATTGCGCCTTTGATCCCAGCACCTGAATTCATTTCTAGTATTTGATTTCGCCTGCAGCAACCGTTACAAGTTACTTTTTATTAAGTGACTCCAGCCTTAGCAGATGGCTAACCACTTCTGAGCCCATCCTTGCACTGCATTCTCATGAGAAATTCATTAAGGAAATGTCTAATAAAAGAAACTTCAGCTAGACAATTCGATACAATGATGCCAGAGCAATCCTAGAGTTAGTGGACTTTGAGAGTAAACTTTGATCTTTAGTAGAATTTGATGTAATCTGATCCGAAATGGTTATGTTTATTTTATCTTCTGCCAGACTTTAATATGATGAAACTTTGATGGAAAAGAATAAAGTTAAATCGCTTTTATTTTTTAAGCTGTTAGACCTCTTAAGAGAACTACATTAACTTGATAGTTGCTCATTTCCATTTATACAAAAAAGGTTTATCAAGCCAGATAATATCAGGAGTGTATGAGAGGTAGGAACCAGAGGTCTTGGTCCCAGCTTACTATGTAACAGCTCTTGACCAGTGGCTTCCAAGCTGTTTAGTCTGGGATCCAAAGTAGGTAACACATTTTCCATAGTGATACAGCATAAACAATGTATGCTAAAAACTGGAAAAACGTTTCACGGAATAATGCCCTTTCTACAGACGATGAACTGTATTTTCTATTCTATGCTATTTCATTATAAAGAAACACTGCTCACAGAGCCGGCCCGGTGGCGCAGCAGTTAAGTTCACACGTTCTGCTTCTCGGTGGCCCGGGGTCTGCCGCTTCGATCCCGGGTGCAGACATGGCACCGCTTGGCAAAAGCCATGCTGTGGTAGGCGTCCTACGTATAAAGTAGAGAAAGATGGGCATGAATGTTAGCTCAGGGCCTGTCTTCCTCAGCAAAAAGAGGATTGGCAGTAGTTAGTTCAGGGCTAATCTTCCAAAAAAAAAAAAAAAGAGAGAGAAACACTGGTCACAAATCATTAAATTGATTTCACAATCCGTGAATGAGTCTCAGTTTGTAAAACACTGCTCCAAGACACAAGTTACACAATTTCCAAGGGAGGGGGATGTATGGTAAATTTCTAAAAATTCCTTTAACTGTAAAAGTCTATGATTTTGACTAGAAAATGTATACAAATATAATTGTCACCTGTGAGATTCGAGTGGGTGAATATCCTGAATAAGCTGATAGATGCATTGCCTGCCTGTGTGATGCCATTCAGGGTATGGCTGTGTCTGCTGCAAATTGTTTCTAAAACAGGTGGTAAGATATAAGAATTTCTAGAAGAACATCTTTTAAAGAATCCCTGAAACTTTCCTGTTTTTGTGCGACAATGTATGAGTACTACAATTGGAGAACTGAATGTGGAAAATTTTTCTTGAACTATTAAAATAAAATGATTTCTCATATTACTAAGCCACGGTTGAAGGTAACTTATGTAAAGAGACCCACTTTTCACACCACTGTCATTTTCTCTGCCCCCAGGGTAGACTAGGCTGGCATGGAAACTTCATGAGGACAGGGACCCTTCGTGTCCTTCAGCCCTATTGACCATTTTTTCCCAAAGAAAGGCACTATTCTGGCCCAGTTCCATGGCACTCATTAGATATTTGTTGAGTCTATGAATATACATAGATGTTTGGATGGATGAATGTGTTTGCTTGAGTAGGACTTGCTCTCGGTAACTTGGAAATAGCAAAATTGTCTTTTGATCTCTGGTTTTCCTTTCTTTCAGTCTTTCTTAGACTTAGTTCCCTTAGTAAATGCACATATTCTGGTCTCTTGTTTGGGCTACATTTCTTTCTGTGAGTACCTTCCAACTGGACAAGCTCCTGATCATCCTCTTTTCACATTTTCTTCACGAAACTACCTGCCGAGTATCAGACTTCAGACTAATTAGTTACAGTATTTCCCAGTTTTTCCTCTGACTGATTAGTTACACACTAACTAATTCATGGTAAGGAATGAAGAAATTTCATTAATGGCTTGTAGCGTAACTGCTTTCAGGAGAGTTTATGTCTCAACCAGAGCTTTCCGGAAGAAGGAATCATATTGGATGGTGCAATTACTAGCACTGTTAGAAAGATATGGGAAAGCTAGAAAAGGATATTTTGCCAGTGTCCCATATGTAAGCTCTTAGAGCTGATGTGTGAACTTTCCTCAGAAAATACTGACACTATACTGGAGACAGAGGTTAATGAGAAATCCTGAAAACATTGAAATATTTATATATATATATATATATATATATTTCTTTCTATGGTCTAGGATAGGATTTTCTCAACGTGTGGTTGTGGATTTTGGGGTACTTCTAAAAAATACCAATTTCTGAGTCATAGTTCAGACCTATTAAATCAGAATTTCTGAATATAGTAACTAGGAATCTTTATTTTTAAATAAACTCTCTTAAGTGATACCCATGCATGCTTAATTGATGACACAAATTTAAAATCTTTTTTTCACGTTGAAAAGTATCTCTGATAACTTGTTTAAAGAAAAGTTTCAGTGTCCCCTCATCCAGGTGATCCGAAGCTCTCTTATTTTTCCCTGCATTAAAAATGGGCTTTGGGATCATAAACATGAAAGCAAAGTTTAGCCAACAGAAACTTATAGGGAATTCTAGGCTAGTTATCAACGTTTATCCAAAGTCCACCTCCATAACAGACAGAGCCAACTTCCACTATAACACAGATTATTTGCTTAGGAAAGACAAAAGATATTAAATGAGGGGATAGGAGTGGATGATCTTTTAATCCTATTTCAGCTCTAGAAAAAAAAACTGTCTTTTTTTATACCACACAGTATTAAGAAATGAATTACACTAAGGAGAAAACAGAGAAAAACTAAATGTTTTATTTGTATTTCTACACAAATGCATTTTGGATCTTCCAGATCTTTAGATTTTTCCATTTGAGTCACTCTTCTAGCAAGGGTAACAGAGTTAATTTTGTTCTTAAACAAATATTATTGAATGCCTACTAGATAGCAGGCAGAGTGCTAAGATATGGAGATGAAATAATAAATAAAGGGACTTGGTATCTGTTCTCATGGAGCTTTTGATAATTCTAAGGAGATAATTATTTGAGAAATTATTTTTATTTATTTATTTATTTTTTTGCTGAGGAAGATTAGCCCTGAGCTAACATCTGTTGCCAGTCTTCCTCTTTTTTTGCTTGAGTAAAATTTGCCCTGAGCTAACATCTGTGCCAGTCTTCCTCTATTTTGTATGTGGATCACCACTACAGGGTGGCTGACCAGTAGTGTCAGTCTGTGCCTGGGATCTGAACGTGCCAACCTGGACTGCCAAAGTGGAGCAGGCTGAACTTAACCACTACGCCATGGGCTGGCCCCTGAAATTAATTCTTAGTGCTCTCTCAGTACTGTTGTAATGAGAAGTATGTGAGAGGTAGACCACGGTGCCTGACTGGGCCTTGGGTGTCTGGGAAGGCTGCGTTGAGGAATGTTATTTAATCAGAGTCTTAAGAAGGACCAAGAGGTAGGTGACCAGGCAAAGGGTCAGGTAGAGCATTTCAGGCAGAAAGCATGAGTGAGAGTCTATTCTTTCATTCTTAAAAGATTCTTCTTGACTGTTCACATGCAGCACTGCACATATTTTCTAAGTGAACTCTATGGTTTTAGTTGTATATGATCATTTCTTTACTTTCTACTTCCAAAGTTTTCAGTTCTGGTCACCAAACTCTAAGGTAAATCACAGACAAAATAATTAGTGATAATAATAACACCAATAATAATAATAATAATAATGTGTTCAGGATACTTACCCTGTGCCAAGTACTGCTTTTAGTATATTTATGAATTGTCTTACTTCATCTTTACAACAACCCAATGGGTTTTTCAAAGGCAAACACACAACCGTCATGTGCTGCTTAACCACGAGGATATGTTCTGAGAAACACATGATTAGATGATTTTATCATTGTGCGAACATCATGGAGTGCACTTACACAAACATAGGTGGTAGAGCCTACTACACACCTAGGCTATGTGCTACTAATCTTGTGGAACCACTGTTGCATATGTGGTACATCATTGACCAAAGCATCATTATGAGGCACATGACTATATATACATTGTATGTAATTATTTATAGAGATTATTGTGGAAGTCCTGCAGATAGTAGAGAATTTTAAAAGCAAGAAAATATGTTTATGCTGCTATAAAAATTATAAAATAATTTTATGTCATTTCTGCAATATAGTAGTCACTAAAGCACGGCTTGCCCTTCACTCTGTGTACCCAATGAATCATTTCAGCAGATTGCAAAAGTGGCTCCCATTTGGCCAGGATAAAGTACCACTCGTGCATTAGTGCTGAGTAGGAAGCTGCTATGACTTGATGGACATCGTAAATATCTGCTGGGAAAAGAATGGGCCCCAGTGGACCGGAGTTAAATATTTAATTATTAGGGTTTTAGAGTCTTTTTGTTTTTTTTTTCAGAAGTCTGTTATAAAATTGCAAATTCCCTAGACTAGAGAAACACCTTAAGCAGTGACAACTTTGAGGAATTAGTAAAATAACAATTGATTGTAAAATTGCTCCAAAGTTAGCATCTACGAACTTGGTTGGTAGCCTTTGCTGTCCCAGTAACAAGCTCTGTGATGGCTTTGTGAAAGTCCTTACCCTGGACAAGCTTTTCTTTCTTTGCCTTCATAAATGGCCTCAGATCTGCACTCATATAGTAAGCCACAAGAGAAAATAATGAGGGAAGGTTCATCGTGCAGGTCCTGTAACCACACCAAATCCAAAGTCTGTCACATACACTACTTGTGTGATGTTGACCGTATTGCTTAACTTCTCTGTACCACACTTTCCTCATCAGTACAAGGAGAATGTTAATATTATCACTGTCAGTGATGATGTGAATAACTATCATAAGATTTTTGTGAAGATCCATTCATTCACTTATTTATTCAACAAATTTTGTTTTGTTTTTGGTGAGAAAGATTAACCCTGAGCTAACATCTGTTGCCAATCTTCCTCAAGCAAAAAGAAGAGTGTCTGTGCCAGTCTTCCTCTGTTCTGTATGTGGGACACTGCCACAGCATGGCTTGATGAGTGGTGTGTAGGTCTGCCTCTGGGATCCGAACCCAAGAACTCTGGGCCATTAAAGCAGAGTATGTGGACTTAACCACTATACCACCGGACCGGCCCTAACAAATTTTCAAGAGCACCTGCTATGTGCCAGGCACTATGATGCTTTTCAACGGAGGAAAGAGAGACAATAAATAAAAGAACAAGAGAAGTATAGAGTATGGAGAATAACTAATTTGAGAGGGGCAGGAATATTTTAAATAGGATATGTAGGTAAGACTTCCTTAATAAGATGACATTAGGGCAGAGATGTGAAAGAAGTGAGTGAGTGAATCGTACAAGTGTGTGTGGAGTGGGAGCAAATGGGGTAGAAGGAACAGAGAGACAAAGGCCTTGACGTGAGTGTTCGTGACATATTCAAATAACTTCAAGGAGGCCATCACAGCTAGGGCTATGCGAGCAAAGGGGAGAATTTTCAGAGATAAGTTCTGAAAGATACCAAAAGGGTAAGAGCTTATAAACACCTTGTAGAATATTATAAGAACTGACTTTTACCATATATCATCAAATTTAAGGTACTTTTGAGTGTTAGCTTCACCATCATTCCATGTATGACTAACAAAAAAGAGCCTTTCATGTCAACTGTGGCACAATCCTTTCTAGTCAAATATAATTTTTATCTTGTATATATTGAAGGAGCTCCGTTAGTCTTATTTTGACAGATTCTTTTACATGCTATGCTGAGCTGCCACAGCGTCTTTTTGCATACACAGTAAGCTCTCATTTTGATGTTGAATCATAGTGGAAACTTACTGAAGACTTTAAACTCAAGATGTGTGGTCCCAACAGTGCCTGTCGTTCAATGGAAGCGATGACACTATGAGCAGCTATGACCAAGTTTGTTCGTGCATAAACAGTGACCACTATGTCACAACTGCCACCTGGCTGGCAGCAAACGTCAGACACTTTTTGATTTTATATATAAAAAATAAATGTGTAATATAATCAACTAAATATGGAGTATAAATGAGAAAGTCAGAGGAGGGCATTGAGAAAAGAGGTAATGATTTACTTTATGAATCATTCTTGTGGCCATGAAGAGGATAGGCTGACTAAAATGAGCAGAGGTGAAGGCAGAGAGTGGCTAAGAAGTTTATTTTTATAACAATAATTCAGATAGATGGTAGCGGTTTGACTCAATGTGGTAATTCAGAAGTGGTATGATGTAGTGAGGTTATGATATATTTTGAAGGTAAAATTGACAACATTACTGATAATTGGATGTGGGGAATGAGGGAAAGAAAGAAATCAGAATGACTCTCAGGTTTTTGGCATGAGATAGGAAAGACTGTGGGTGGATGAGTTGGTGTCCACAGAGAAGGTCAGGAGTCTGATTTCGGACATGACACATTTGAATTTCTTATTACTCATTCAAGTGGAACTGTTGAGTGGGCAGTTAGAAAGTAAGTCTGGAGTTCAGAGAAGAGGTACTGTCTAGAGATATAAAATTGACATAAAATGACTCCATCCTAGTATGATGTTTAATACTATGAAGCAGGATGGCATCACCTAGGGCACTGTTTCTCAATACTTTTGGCCACTGTCCACACTTAAAATAGCATTTTACATCGCAAATGTAACAGCCTACACCCTGGAAAAAGAGGTATTGCTTCATGTAATGTTATCTTACTATGTGTGTTACATTTTGTTTTTCTTGTCTCTGCTTTTCTCTTTTTTTCAAAAACCAGAAGTTACTTCACGTTCCTCAGAATGAAAAACACTCACCTAGAGTGAGAATGAGGATAGAGAAGAGGTGAATTCAAGGACTGAGCCTTGGAGTTCTCCAGCACTTAGAAATCTAATTGATAGACTATGTGCAAAGATCTTCAACAATGCCCAGCTAAAAAAAAGTTGTGCTCAAAAAATGTTAGTTTTTATTATTAAAGTGGACTCTCTCCCTGAAATATTCCTTGATTTCTTGTTATCAGTTTCACAGTTAGAGGGCAGAAAAAGAAACAGGTACTGCATTCGTTTTATATAGTGCATAACCAATCCCACAAACTTAGCAACTTAAAACAGCACACATTTATTATGTCATTTTCGATGGCTCAGAATTCTGAGTACAGTTTAGCTGAGTTCTCTCTTTCAGGATCCCATTAGGCTACAATCCAGGTGTTAGCCAGGGCTGTAGTCTCATCAGAGGCTCGACTAGGGAAAGATCCAACACAAAGCTTCTCAGGTTGTGGACAGCATGCATCTCCTTAGAGCTGTAGGACTGAGGTCGCCATTTACTTGCTAGCTGTCTGCTGGAGATCACTCTTAGCTCTTAGATGCCACTTCCTGTTCCTTGTCAAGTGACCCTTTCTGTAGACAATTCAGAGTGTGCCTTCTTACTTCTTCATGGACAACAGGAGAATCTGTCAAGCTCCAGTCTGCTAAAATGGAGTCTTATACAACATAACTTAATCATGAGAATGACAACCCGCCATTTTGCCATATATCATCACTTAATCAAGGGAGTAAAATCACTTTTATCATACTCTATTGGTCAGAAGCAACTCATCTGTTATGCCCACATTCAAGGCAGGAGGATTGTATAGGGGCCTGACTTGTTGGGAGGTCACTTGGGGTGTGTCCTCCTACCCTTCTTCCTCCTATCCAGGTATTCCCCACAGCCTGGAACTTGTAGAAAAGACTGACATTTCTTTCTTTATCTTGATTAAAAGGAGAGTCCAGACTAAGGGTGAAAAGACATGAGCTCTATTCTTATTGCTTTCACTTTTCTCATGTGAATACTACAAGGCAATTAATCTGTCAGAACCTCAGTTTTCTCATCTTTAAAATGGCGGTGGCGGTGTCTTTCCAGCATCTTTTCTCAGAGGAGGCCTCTCATGAATATAATATGAAATAATTTACATAAAATTGAATTTTGAGCTATAAAGTGGTGACGATATCTAAAACTAAAAGAGGACGATATTCTTTATATGCTGATTATACTCTGGTTCTCTGATCTTTCATTAGCTGTCTGGAAGGATACAGCAATGGTATGCAAAGGCTTGTGGCCTTTCCCCTTGTTCTAAACCTCATCCATAGCAAACTCTCAAACATTTATTGAATGAATAAAGGATGTATTTCTCCATTTGGTTTATAACTAGTTTTGTTATCTTGGGAGCCATAGATAGTTTTACCCTCCTTTATAAAGTATGCTTGATTTTTAAAACAAACCACAAGTTTGCACAGTTTGTACTATAGGACTACTTTATTGCTTTTTTTATTACTTGAAAAATGCAACAAAAGTTTAAAATTAATAACAGTCAGTAACAGGGGAATAGGTATAATAAAAGTTATGTTCCTTGCTTCAGAAACAACTCACTTTCCATTTCCTTATTAAAAAAAAGATCAGAAAACTTTCTGGTGGTTTATCAGGGGAATAAAAAAGAGAGAGAGAGGGAGACATAAGAAACTTTTAAACTTGGAGCTTAACTTTTCTACTTAGCAACTGTCAACTGAGAACAGAATTGGGGGCTTGCTTGATTTGGATGGTTCCCGAATTCACAGAAGATCTATATCCATATTTAGGAGGAGAAGCCAACAGTGAAACATTAGGGGGAAAGAAGATTTATTAGTGCAGAGCAAATCTGGGTACCATAAGTATTTCATAGGACTGTGTCTGTTGGTCAAAATGGCAAGCTTAAATGACCATTCCCAGAAATCTTATGTAATATACAGAGCAGTATTCACAGACTGATTTCACAGAAACATATTTTTCTTTGCAGACCAATATCTGTTTTATAGTTATTAAAAAATAGAAAAACTTGCATCAAACAAATTTTCCAGTACTGCTTATTTAAAATAATAGATGTTTGCCAATATCTTCCACTTATGCCTGTCACTGATCTATCTAGTGCTATAGTTTTATGCTCTTTTAGCATCTTAATTGACCTCCTAGAAATGATATTGACACAGTCCAGGCTTGCCTTTCACCACCTGCTGGGTATTTCCAAATGAATATTCTTCTCTCAATTGAAATTCGCTTTGGCAAAAGTTAATTTCTAGCCTTTCAGCCAAGCTCTTGCCCGACCCACTTTTTCTTCTTTATCTCCACAAGAGCATCAATACCTTGCATGTGCTGTGAGCCCCTAATCCACAACAAATAGGTACCAAACCTCTTTCCTTCGGTCATGGAAGCATTTAAAAATACTTTCTATCTTGGAAGATTAAAAGTGCCTTTTGAGATGACGTCAGAATTATTCTGTCTTTGATGTTTCTGAGAAGGAATTTCTGTAATTACTTCCTCTTGCAAGCAAGAAATGAAGGAGGGCAACAGACACAATGAACTCAGGCTTGCTGGAAATGAGGTTTCCCAGTTAGTTGTGAAAGAAAGTATATTTGGGTAGGTAAATTGGGTTAGATTATAATGGTCTTTGCAGCTGGTCTAAGGAACATAGATTCTAACCTAAAGAAGCGGGGAGCCACTGATGGTTTAGTGATTATGCAAAAATGTGGAAAAACATTAAGAAATTAATCTCTAGTGGTGGTTTGTCCTATAATTCAAAAGTCTTGAGGCGGTGTTGCATTGAAGGTGATTACGTTCATGCTGGTGTGAGGTGCTAAGGTTGGGTAGAATTAGAAGCAAGAAAGAAAAATGGATGTGAGAGATGTGTACTAGAGAAAAATGATTGGAGTTAGTTACAGGATGTAAGAGACAAATGGATAAGATGTGGCTAGACTATGTGACTCTTAAGAAAAACAACAACAACAAAAAACACTTTAGTAGAAGCTCTCTTAAAGGCAAGTTTTTGAAAATGGAAAAATAATATTTTTGCACTGCACGTCTAGGTAGACATTGTCTGTAGGTACGGGAAGACAGTGTACAACAGAGGTGACTATCTTTTTTATATTCCATTGTTTTTTGACCTTTCTCTTATTTTGCTTAGAGCCACGTGAATCTTAGAATTAAGTATTTCTTGCGGATTGAATAGTACCCCTCCAAAATCCAGGTCTACCCGGGACCTCAAAATGTGACCTTATTTGAAAATAGGGTCTTTGTCAATGAAATTAGTTAAGATGAGTCATGCTGGATTAGGGTGGGCCCTATAGCCAATGACTGGTGTCCTTATACAACAAAGAGAAGATACACAAAGATACATAGGGAAGAATGCCATGTGAAGAGAGAGGCAGACTTTGGAGCCAGGGAACTACAAGTCAAGGAACACCATATATTGCTTCGAGCCACCGCAAACTAGAAAGGGGCAAGGCAGGATTCTTCCCTAGACCCTTCAAAGGGAGCATGGCCCTGCCAGTAGCTTGATTTCAGACTTCAAGCCTCCAGAATTGTGATAGAATAAAATTCTTTGATTGCAAGCTGCCAAGTGTGTGGTAATTTGTTGTGGACACTGTACGTAGTTATTCAGATGAGTTCACAGAAACTTGTGTTAGAGGGACAATTGTTATGTGATTTTTAAATTATGAAATAGAGGATTTGATGGATTTTTGCCCAAGGACACACTGGTAGTAACTGGTGGAGCCAGGAGTCTTAAAATAACAGTTGGGCCCAAGACCCATCAAGCAAATTACCTCTCCTCCAATTGTGCAGCTTCTGAGCAACTCCCAGGAAATATATTTTAAGGTTTAGGGGTCTCTGAAAATCATTTTTTATTGAGTAATCAGATTCAGCAATGGGTCAAGGGTTCCTGCCCCAGATAGGACATCTCATTCCTGTGTTTAGACTTCTTGGGACTTTGTGGGCCTCCGAGACTTTGGGGATTACAACAATTTCGTGTTGTTTCCCCCTCGCCCAATTCTTCAGGCTTTGATATCTAAAGATTTTTATAATTTCTGAAATTTTTTACCCAGGGACATAAGTTGCGTGGGTGGTTTAAAACACACACACTCCCATAAACTTGGAGTCGCAGTGAAGCAATATGCAAAATATTTAAACTTTCCTAATGATTCTTCTTGATTTATCATAATGCCTTTGATGAATGCAGATCTGCACTTCGGAGTTTCTGCTGTTTATAGAAGATGTACGCTGGCAAGTGAACTTTTTTCTTTTGAAGGAGAAATATCTCCAGCATTGAATAGGAAGATTTAAAAATATCTTTTATAGCCATGCTTGTATATATTGAAGGTGAATGTACTTTAAAATTTCCAGGGTGCCCACATTATAAGTGTATACGTTGTTAGATCCTAAATGGATGGTTCTATAATCTGATCATATAAGATTTTTATGTATTGCCAATTTCCATATTACTGCAAATGCTTCCAAAGTCCCATTTTTCATTTGCATGTGTCTTTTTTCAAATATTTCATTTATGGGACTTAGAATTTCTAAGTGAGGCTAGGAGGCAGATTCTCCTCTGTTTGCCCTCCTACTCTGAATTGTGTTTAGTGCTAGAAAAACACATTGGTTCAAAATACAGTCAACAGTTATCTATTGAGTGCTTAGTATTGGCCAGACACCATTCTAGATATTGAAAGTATAACATTGAACAGGAGAGTAAAATATGTATACATGCTTATGTATTTGTACCTATAAGAGATAATTTTGTAAGTTATATGGGAAATGCTAGGATATAAGAGAAACGGTAAAACAAAATTATTTTAGGAATTATGTTGTACATAATATCAAA